>NW_006921628.1:2667571-2693526 GCF_000298275.1 Orycteropus afer afer
CCTGGCACTTTGAACTTGGACTTAAAGCCTCCAAATTGTAAGAATAAACTCCTGTTTGTTAAGGCCATCTCATTTGTGGTATATCTCTTGTCAGAGTGGCACTAGGTAACCAGGACAATAGAACATTGTGGAATGTGTTGGGAGGATTGTTGGTTGATACAATGATGAGGACACTATTGGCATTAAATGCGCAGGGGCTAGGATAACTATTCCAGCAAAAGAAGAATTGTTCCATCCAAATGATGCAACACCCTTTGTTATGCTAATTTTATGTGTCAACTTGGCTAGCTTATGGGCCACACACTAGTCTAGTTGCAATCGTAAAGTAGTAATTGTTGTTGTTGTGAGTTGCCAGTGCGTAAGATCCACCTCACAGTAAATTTATGTTTAACAGAATGAAATGTTTCCTGGTCCTGCGTCTTCTTCATGATGATATATTGGTGTGTTTGAGTCCATTTGTGTAGGTCCCTCTCACTGAGGTTTTCTTATTTCCATTGTCCCTCTAATTTACCAAACATGATGTTCTTTTCTAGCTTTTGGCCTTTCCTGATGGTATATCTAAAATAAACAAGTTGAAGCTTCACCATTTTCACTTCTAAAGAACATTCTAGTTGCATTTCTTTTAGGGCTAATTTGTTTGTTTTGGCAGCCCCATGGTGTACTTCAAAAAGCAAACAAACAAAAACCCAAAACACTGCCAGTGAGTTAATTCCAACTCAGAGTCACTCTATAGGATAGAGGAGACTGCCCTGTAGGATTCCAAAACTGTAAATTGTTATGGAGGCATATTGCCACATCTTCCTTCTACAGAACAGCTAGTGGATTAGAACCACTGACCTTTCAGTTAGCAGCCAAATGCTTAACTACCACACCACTAGGGCTTCCTATGGTATATTTACATGTGGTTAAATCATTCGCTTTGGGTCAAATAGATTTCCTTCTGTAACTAACTTACTCACTCACTGCTGTCAAGTCAGATCCAACTCATAGCGACCCCTCCTTGGGTTTCCGAGGCAGTATCACTACAGAAGTAGATTGCCCACTTCTTCTGAGGAGTGGCTGGTGGGTTTGAACCACCAGCTTTTTTCTTTCATACTGTGATGTAATATGATCATCTTCTATAATGTAATGTCATATAATTACCTTCCATAATACAGTCTAATGCAATATAATCAAACAATCACTTGAGGTCATACCAATGTAGAGTACGTTCCAAACTTAATCATTTCTGAGTTATAAAAAGACCAGAATAGACACAGAGATGCACTCATAGGAGAAGCCAGACAATGG
The DNA here is from genome assembly GCF_000298275.1 of Orycteropus afer afer. Taxonomy (NCBI): domain Eukaryota; kingdom Metazoa; phylum Chordata; class Mammalia; order Tubulidentata; family Orycteropodidae; genus Orycteropus; species Orycteropus afer. Next base: position 2,668,862 of record NW_006921628.1, read on the forward strand.
GAGACACATGTATCTACAGGGATTTCTGGCAACAGCTACAAGTTAAAATAGACAAATAAAGACCTCCTCCTGCAGCCATGCCATGAATTTGGACTTCTAGCCTCCTGTGAGAAAATAAATTTCTCTTGTTTAAAGATATCTACTTATAATATTTCTGCTATGGAAGCAGTAGGTAACTATGATACCCTCTGAGAACACTAACCTGAACCAAGTTGCTGGCATCAGAGAGTTTCCATTTATGTGGGAGATACAGACCACAGATAGTATAAGAATGAAAAGAAGGGCGGGAGGTAAATGGTAAATGCTCTATAGAAACAGAGCAGGAGGAAGAAATGAAGTATGGCTGGCAGTGGCAGAGGGGAGGGGCTGTACGCTCATGTTCATATGAATGTGCATGTGTACGTGTGGTGGGGGCACTGACTTTTCAGATGGGGTGATCAGGGAAGGCCACTCTGTGGAAGCAACATGAACAGAGACCTGAATGATGAGACGCAGCCACCATGCAAAGATCTGAGGCAAGGGTGTTTCAGGCTGAAGTAACTGACTTCTCCAAGAACCACGAATAAATCTGGAATGAGATTCCCCATATGGTATGTCCATTTTACTAGTGATAAGTCTCTCAGCTTTTAGGGATGTTTACTTAAGTTTTCATCTAAAGTACAGCGGGACCAAAGGAAGGAGGGCAGGTGACCCAGGGAGAAGTACAGAACCCAAGGCAAGTGTTTGCTCTAAATGTCAGGTGGGAGGTGGGGCTTCTTACTTATTTGTTGTTTGTTTCCTTAAATTGACAAGGGGCTGAAATGCAGGGGCCAAAAGAGGTAAGACCAGTAGGACTGACAACAGCAAACTTTCTAGAAATGGATTAGTGATGTAGTTATAAATTACGCTATATGTATTGTGTACATGCAGCAGAATTTGACAGTCAGAATTGGCCACTAACAGCCATTAACAGCTGCTCTGCATACCACAGTAGCCAATGACAAGGGCATGCAGAGGATTATTGCTCCAGGAATAAAAATAGCCTGGAATTTTGAGAAATTGGATCCTCTCTGCCATCTTTCCTTATAAACTTTATCAAACACCCTAACACAGTCTCCACTCATAAAATCAGCAACAGAATTTTGGGAAAACAGGTCCAGATACCTGGCCTCAGTGTTCTCAACTGGCAAGTTAAGCCACCCATGTTAGGCTCTTGCCTAACATGATTTAGCACAGGACTATCCTCCCACCCCCTCTGGGCCTCAGTTTTTACATTTGTAAAATGAGGGTGCTTTGTGCGTAGCTTAGATTTCTAATAGCCTGTTTTTTAGAGATAGAGATTTGTTTCATCACCACAGAGAAATAAATGAATTAACCAGCGTTGGAATTTTTCTCACTCTCAGATTCAGCCTAGCTTTTGGGGCTCCCTTTCATTCCTCTTGAGAGAATGAAATGAGTTTATGTGTGTAAAATGCTTAGTAAATGCTTATAGTTGAGTATTAAATGATCATTAGCTGCTGAATTATTACTGCTATTGTCATCGTTGTTAAGAATTACTTTATTATGCCAACTACCATTCACTAACCAGTGCTTATTCCCACTGTTGTTTTCTAAGCATACTTGCCCCTGGGAATATCATTACAATGCCCACTAAAATGATAACTGAATGAGAGGGAAGCCAACTAGTTCCCATTATCCTCTATAAATTCAAAAACAAAACCTCAGAATCACAAATTAGTCTCTTGCTGTATTGCACATCAAAACTCTGAAGCATATATTTTCACATACATATACCCTGGTAGGAGGTCTGGTGGTGTAGTGCCTAAGGCATTTGACTGCTAACCAGAAGGCTGGCAGTTCAAACCCACCAGCCACTCCTTGGAAGAAAGATTGGGCAATCTACTTCCATAGTGATACCACGTTGGAAACTCAAGGAGGGGTTGCTATGAGTTGGATCCAACTCAACAGCAGTGCATTGAGTATACCCTGGTAGAGCAGTTGTTAAGCGCTTGGCTGCTAACTGAAAGGTTGGCAGTTCCAAACTACCTGCCACTCCACAGGAGAAAGATGAGGCAGTCTGCTTCCATAAAGATTTATAGCCTTGGAAACCCTATGGGGCAGTTTTACTCTGTCCTATGGGGTTGCTATGAATTGGAGTTGATTCTATAACAATGAGTTGGGTTTTGTTTGTTTGTTTTTTTACCTTACAGCAGCTGATGGCAGGCTATGGTCTACAGGCCAAATCTAGACTATCACTTGTTTTGGTTTCGTTTTATTGAAATATATTTCCTGAATATAAATATATTTCCTGAATTTGAAGAGTTCAGTTCTAAGTTTTCAGTACATTTAGAGTTGTACAAGCATCGTCACAATGTAATTTTGAAACCTCTTCAGCACCCCCAAAAGAAACATCACACACATTAGCAGTCATCACTCATTTTGCTCCTTCCCCAGCCCCAGGCAGTCACTGATCTGCTTTCTGTCTCTATGGATTTGCCTATTCTGGACATTTCATATAAATATAATCATATAATAAATTGTCCTTTGTGACAGGCTTCTTTCACTCGGCATGATATTTTTCAGGTGTGTAAATGTAGCATGTATCAGGGCTAATTTTTTTTTTTTTTTAATTGCTAAATAAATGGGGCAATCTACTTCCGTAGTGATACTGCCTCAGAAACCCAAGGAGGGGTTGCTGAGTCGGGTCCGACTCGAGGGCACATAACAACAACAACAACAAAAAATAATATTCTATTATATGGTTATAAAGGAGCTCTGGTGCTGTAGTGCCTAAGGTATTTGACTGCTAACCAGAAGGATGGCAGTGCAAACCCACCAGCCACTCTGCAGAAGGAAGACTAGGCAATCTACTTCCTTAAAGATTTACTGCCTCAGAAACCCAAAATGGGGGTCACTATGAGTGGGAATCAACTCGATGGCAGTGAATTTGGTTTTTCTTTTATAGGAATATACCACATTTTCTTTATTTATCATTGATGGACAATTATATTGTTTCCATGTTTTGGCTATTATGGAGAATGCTGCTGTGAACATTCATTTACTGTTTTTGTGTGGACATGTTTTTTCATTTCTTTTGGATAGATACCTAAGAGTACAATTGTTGAGTCATGCGATAACACTTTGTTTAGCATTTTGAGGAACTGATGGACTGTTTTCCAAAGAGACTGCACCATTGTACATTCATATGAGGGTATGAGGGTTCTAATTTCTTCATATCCTTGACAACACTTGTTATTGTCTGCTTTTTGACTTTAGCCATCCTAGCAGAGGTGAAACAATTTGCATTTTGCTAATGACTAAAATGCTTAGCATCTTTTCCTGTACTTACTGGCCATTTGTATATTTTTGGAGTCTGTCTACTCAGATTTTCTGCCTATTTTTAAATTGGGATATTTGTCTTTTTATTGTTGAGCTATAAGATGTCTTTATATTTTCTGGATATCAGTTCCTTGTCAGATATTTGCCAGTTGGTTTTGTAAATAAAGTTTTATTGAAATACAGCCATGCCCATTTGTTTACTATTGCCTGTGGATGCCTTGGGAGCTCTGGTAGCATAGTGGCTAAGACACTTGCCTGCTAACCAGACGGCTGGCAGTTCAAATCCACCAGCCACTCCTCGGAAGGAAGGTTGGGCAATCCTACTTCCGTAGTGATACTGCCTCGGAAACCCAAGGAGGGGTCGCTATGAGTCGGGGCCGACTCGACGGCACATAACAACAACAACAACAACAACATGGATGCCTTTGTGCTAAAATGACAGAATTGACTAGTTGGACATAGACATACCTCACAAAGCCAAAAGTATTTACTACCTGGCCCTTTACTGAAAAAGTTGACCAACTCTGCTTTAGGTTAGTATGTATCACACCATCTCTTAAAAAGAAAAAAAAAGCAGCACTGATTTGTTCATTCACCTTTTTAAATGTTATTATCTTATAAAAATGAAGTGGATATTTAAAACAAAGGTTGTTTAAGTGGATGTTGAAAACAGAGCTACATGTATCAGAAGTTGTCCCTCCATTGTGCCTAATGTTTTTGTATATGTGGTTATAGAGAAATCCCAGTCAAAGGTCCTAAGCATTCTAGAAATATATGTTCTCACTGTGAGTAAAGACGATGATTTACTTAATCTTCACTCTACTTTATAAACCTCTGAACAGTGTAATCAGCATCTTACTTGGTAGAGCTTTGGAAAATGCTCACACATGCTTTGGTAGAAAAGAGTTTATGGGATTTTTTTTCCCCCAACATGGCTCATGCGAGGTTTCAGGATTTATTTAGCCACCTTGATCCAGCCAAATCTCCTGGTGACCTTGTTGGGATTTTGATCTCAGTTAAGTCTAGAATATATATGACCCATGGTAATTCAAGGGCCCACAGAGGAGAAAGGAGCTGATGTGAATTTCCCCTCCCTAGGAAGAGAGGTACTGCCTCGGAAACCCAAGGAGGGGTCGCTATGAGTCGGGTTTGACTCGACGGCACATAACAACAACAACAACAAGGAAGAGAGGGGCAGGAGTGAGCAGAGTCTACAGCAGGAGCATAAATGCTTTCACAGTCAGTCCATGGACTTCCTTGTTCATGGGAAATGCTTCAGGTAGTCTGTGGTGGGAAAGGGACAGGGCTGACCACAGGCTTTTTATTCCAGCCACCTCCCAAAGCCTGCATAGACCAAGAAATCCTGGGTTCTATTCTGAGGCAAAAAGATCTCCATGAGGTGAGAATCAGTATCTTAATGTTGTTTGCATTTCAAGGCCAAATTATACCTGACCCAGCTCAGGCACTGGGGAGTGGACAGTGGTGTTCAAAAATAAAAAGTGATTTAATAATAAAAGTGTTATTAGTTGCCATCAAGTCACCTCTGACACATGTACAATAGAATGAAACCTTGTCCAGTCCTGTTCCCTTTTCATGATCACTGGTATGTGCAAGTCCATTGCTACAGCCATGGTATATTTTGAGTGTCAGGAGCTCTGGTGGTACAGTGATTAAGGCATCTAGCAGCTAACTAAAAGGTTGGTGGTTCAAACCCACCAGCTGCTTTGTGGAAGAAAGATGAGGCAATCTTTTTCCATAAAGATTTACAGCCTTGGAAACCTAAAAGGGGTTGCTGTGAATCAGAATCAACTCAATGGCAGTGAGTTTATTTTTGGTTTTTCCAACCCAGGGGGCTCATCTTCTAGCACTGTATTGGACAAGATTTTGTTGTGATCCATAGGATTTTCATTGGCTAATTTTTGGAAGTAGGTCACCAGGCCTTCCTTCCTAGTCTGTCTTAGTCTGAAAGCTTCACTGACACCTCTTCACCATGGGTAACTCTGTTTGTATTTGAAATACTGGTGATGTAGCTTCCAGCATAATACACACAATAGTACACCAAACCACAATAGTACAACAAACTGATAGACGGGTGATGGAAAAATGTAGTAAGTATGTGATCATTGTTTGTGCTTTATTTCATTAGCCTTTTCCTACCAACTTCCAGATTTTGGCTGATACAGTGAGGTTTTCAGGCCAAAATTGTTTCCGTTATTAAATTATTTATTTACATTATAGATTTCCCTCACTCTTTATGCTGTACACTCTGTTTCCACTCCCACTCCTCTCATTCTTTCTAGAACCTACTCCAGTCAGATTTCATCTTCACTGAAACATTTCTTGTCAAGACCACCAATACTTCCACATTGCCAAATTCAAAATTGAATTTCAAATGTTTATTTTTCCTGGTCTATTAGCCATGTTGATCATTTTCTCCCTGAAATATCGATTTACTTTGCCTATCTCACTGCCCACTCTATGTTTTTTACTGGTTTTGCTCGTCTCTCTGACTTGTGATGGTGGAGAGCCCAAGGAATTTCTGTCTGTGCCTGCTTCTCTCTCTGCGGTCCCACTGTCAAGGATTTAAAGATCACCCATATGCTGGTGACTCCTCAGCCAGACTTCTCTCCTCTCTCTCGACTTTCCCTTGATTACTTAACGTCTCCAATCCATTTCAAATGTTGTTGTTGTTAAATGCAGTCAAGTTGGACCTGACTCATAGTGACCCCTCCTTGAGTTTCCGAGGTGATATCACTATGGAAGTACATTGCTCAACCTTCCTTCTGAGGAGTGGCTGGTGTGTTTGAACTACCAGCCTTCTGGTTAGCAGGCTTATCAAATTTAATAGATTCCAAGCTGAGTTCCTGATTCTACTTCCTCCCCCTGTAGACACACACACACACACACACCACTTAACGTCCGTTTGTGCAAAGCTGGACTGCATATATCCATCCATGGGCCTGGCACCCAGGTGTCTGAGTACCAGGATGCCAAACCCTCATTTTAAAGTTGGCACCTCACTTTTGCCAAGCTGCTGTGCCAAGCCACTTAGTCTGTTGGAATAAAGGCCCAGGCCCAAATTACTGGTTTCCTTTGACTCCTGCAACTCTATAGGTCCAGTCCCCACTTTCTGCCCAATGTAGTCCCCTAGGACACTGATGAAAAGGTTTGTGCTCTGAGCCCTGGCTTAGGCACCCTTGCCCCCTTGGCCCACAATGTCTCCTCCAAAACCCAGGTGGGTTTTGTTGGGTGAGCTGGCCTTCCCCGCAGCTAGTTAGCAGAGAAGGTGGTGACAGCTGAGTGGGGCTCTGTGGAGCACTCACCTGAGGCATTCACACATGAGCTGTCTGGGCCTCTGCTACCCACATCCAATTATCAGTAAATCCTGTTAGTTCTTTCTTCAAATTATATACAGAATCTAACCATTTATCAGTACTGCAACTGCTACTTCACCAGGCCAGTCCACCATCTTCTCTCCCTTGGATTGTTGTAGTGGCCTTCTAACAGTTGTCCCTGCCTTGAGTCTATTCTTAGGATCCACAGCATTCATGTTAGAAGAAAGTCATATTATGTCACTACTTTATTCAAAACCTTCCATTGATTGTTCAGTTTACTCAGAGTTAAAAGCCTAAATCCTAACAATGGCCCATATGTTAGTTCTGTGTAACCAATTACACCAAAACTTAATGGCTTAAAACTACAAACATCATTTATCTTATACAGTAAAACCTGTAAAAGCTGGACCCTGTGTAAGGTGGAAACCTATCAGAGAATGAAAACTCAAATATTTTCCACTAGTAGAGAGCGATAGGAATAAGATTGTACTCTGTCAATGATGGGAAACTTGTGAGACATGGAAAAACAAGGCAGTCCTGTTGAGTTCCAGCCCTTGCAGGGTTAACTATAGTTTCCTTGAGTCCTCTGGCTCAGGGTCTCTTACAGACTGCTATCAAGATGTTGGCCCAGGGTCCGTAAAGAGGGTGCAATCAAAGTGTTGTCAAGGACTATGGCCTCATCTGAAGGCTCAGTAGGAAAAGGAGCCACTTCCACACTCACGCACATTCATTTTCTTTTTGGAATGAGGGTCTCAGTTTCTCACTGGTTTTGGCCAGATGCCTTCCTCACTTCCTTGTCACATGGGTCTCTCCAAAAGGCAGCTCACAGTGTGCCAGCTGCATTACATCAGAACCAGCAAGAGAGAGTGAACAAGATGGAAGCTAAAGGTTTTATGTAATGCAGTCATCTTAGAAATGGCATTCCATCACTCTTGCTATATTCTATTCAATAGAAGCAAGTCAGTAGCTCCAACTCACACTCCAGGGGAGGTGAATGTCCAGGGGCATTAGTATCAAGAGGTAGGGATCACTGGAAGTCATTTTAGAAGCTCTCTACCACAACCCGTAAGGTTCTACATGATTTGACCCCTAATTACCCTTTCACCTCAATTCCTTCTCCTTCACCCTTTCCCAATCAACTATAGCACACTGCCTCCTTGTTCTTCAAACATACCAAGCAGACTCCTACCTCAGGGCCTTTGCACCTGTTACTCCTTCTCCTCAAGCCATTTGCCTCCAGATATCTTTTACCACTGCTCTGTCATTCCTTGAGGTTACCACTCAAATATTTTCTCAGAGAAGACTTTCCAAACCATCATATATAAAGTAGGAACTCTTACTCCCCCATGTCTCAGAACTCGCTACCCATCACACCTACTTTTTCACTACCTTAAATATATTTTTTTTTAATTTCTATTTCTCTCTCTGCTAGAAGTTAGGATCCATATGGGCAACTAATTTATATTTCTTGTTCATTTCGTTTTCCCTGATTTTTGCAAAATTGCCTGGCATGTACCAGGAGCTAGGAAATTTATTGTATTATTTACTTTACATTGTTGTATAACCATATTAGCAAAATCATTGAGACTTAACTCCACCTTTAACTGATTTTAGCACTTATCACTGGTAATTTACTGCCATTCTTAAATTCTTCTCACTCTTTTTGTCTTCTTCCATTTCTCTCCCACTCCCCTGACCCTTGGTTTTCCAATTTGTTCCTTGGTCAATTAAAGTTTATCTTTGAGTGATTTTTCTTCAAAAGGAATCTGTAGGTCTTGCATTGTCTGAGTTCTTGCATATGTGATAATTGCAATCTCAGTTTGATTTCTTGGTAAGTTTTGTTTTTATTTATTTGGCTTCTGGAGTAGAGAATTTTTTCATTTGTCCTTCAGATTTGAAAAGTTTACCAGAATCTATTTATTTAATTTTTTTTCTTCTCTAATTTATACTGATTTAGACTTATATGTGCTAGGCACTAATCTAGACTAGCTTTTGAAAATTATATTAAGGCCTTCTTTATCTACATAATTTGGGGTTTTCTTTAGCTCAGGAAAGATATCTACATATATATATATGTATATATATTTACTAATTATTCATATATATATATATATTTACCAAATTACTATTTATATATATGTTGTTGTTGTTGTTGTTGTTGTTTGCCGTCTAGTCAGCCCCGACTCATAGCGACCCCTCCTTGGGTTTCCGAGGCAGTATCACTACGGAAGTAGGATTGCCCAACCTTCCTTCCGAGGAGTGGCTGGTGGGTTTGAACCGCCAGCCATCTGGTTAGCAGGCAACTGTCTTAGCCACTATGCTACCAGAGCCCCTACCAGGTGCAAATTATTTGTGCCACTCAGGGACATGTAGACTATAACTTGCTTTCTTTACACTTCACTAAATGGCTTCAAGGTTATGTTTCTGCTTCTGATAGTGGGCATTCCCCTTGGAACAATGAACACCACTGGCCAGTACTCCTTATTTCTAGGCTTCTTGTAATTGTAATATTTTTCTTCTTCCTGTGTATTCATGAGTTTTTCAATAGGAAATACTACTTATTAGCCAACATATTAATCTGGAGTATAATCTTACCATATTCTCAGATAGCTACAAGAGAGCAGAACAGAGTTCCTTTCCCTTCCATCCTAAAAATATCTTTTCCAGCACAGTAGAGTCATAGGTGATGAAAGGACCATGTGCACCCACTTCACCTCAGTTCCTTCAGCTGGCTTCCTGAGTACTGGGGAGACCAGATCTCTGACAATGAATCCCAGTTGGTGCTTCGTTTTTTTTTATTCCAAGGTGAGTGGTGGCAGTGCCTGGGAAAGGATCCCAATTCTGACTGCTTTGAACCTGTCACATCCTGAAAAGTGCCCACATTTTGTTCTTGGGAAGACCCTGATGGAGATTCCTACTATACCACTTACTAGTAGATGACTCAATCTCTATGATGGTGTCTCTACATCTGATACATGGTAGTAAAATGCCCACATGTTTTGGTCAATGTGAGGCTTAGAGAAAATGTATGTATCACTCCTGGAAAATACCTGGCACAAACTTGAGTACTCAAAAAATGTTCATGATGGTGCTATAATTGTTATTATCCAAATAATTGATATGATAACCTCGTAGTCTTTGATATCATGGTTCACACAGAATGAACAAAGAACAGTAAGGGTTTTATTATCCATGCTCACCCCTGCAAACACTTTTGTCAAGCCTGTAATTAATTGTGTGTGTAACTTTTGGCAAGTTCCTTTTCTTATTCTTGCTTCTATTTTCCATTTGTAAAATAAGGAGACTAAACTATATCAGGGCAGCAAATAGATTTAATCTCATATGTCAGCTACAAGTGATCAGTAGTGTGTATTTGGAAACCAATTTAAAAGGATTCTGAGGTCTTGTCTGGGCTCAGCAGATAAGCTTGCCATGATCTATTAGCAATGTCTGCTGTGAATAGGGGGACTGGTGGTCACCATTCCAGGGTTTGCTAGGCCTAGATTCAAAGCTCTCCAAGGCCCTTCCTAGCTCCCCAATCCTCTGATTCTTTTTCTGGGCCTTTTCAGTAGGCCTTCAGAGCTGGGTGGCAGCCTGCCCATCCAAATGAATATTCAGTGTCATCAGAGTGAAAAGCAGGAATGGATAGTGAGTCAAGAATCTATATACAGGATGTGGTGGGTTGTGAGACTGCTTCCTTGAATGGGACAGGAATTTCTTTGAGACCTCATTCATATTTGAGCATAAAAGAATAAAACATTTTCCTCAAAAGGTCAAACAGGATGGTTTCCTGAAGTTGTGCATATAAATCGCAGCCCAGTGATGCCATATGGAGTTGCAACATCATTGTCTGCTAGGTTTCTGTCTAATAGCACTTAGCAGTGGATAGGCTAGTGGGTTTGACCCAACTAGAAACAGTAATTTCCTGACCTACAATAGGGAGTTAGGGGTTTCTAGCAGTTGTCATATAATTATGTTAATGTGTGCTACAGATAGATTATTTTAGAAATTGATTTAGCCACTTCCTTTGATATTTAGGATCCCAGGACAAGAGTGTCTTGTTTCTGGGGTCACATGGTTAACTCAAAGCAATGAGATTTGATTTTCATGAACCTTCAAGAGGAAATCTGTGTGTGAGTCACTTTTCAATCTTCCATTTTTATAAGGAGAAATAAAGCACCCAGTTGTCCACTGGCATTGTATATTCGTGAGCACAAGGCTCTTCCTGCAGGGTTAGGGATTCTTGCCTTAGTTTTAAAAGCTTTCTTTTAAGAACTCTTTCTTCACAATCTCTATGGCTGGATACATTCCTTGTGTTTCCTGCTTCTATGCCACTTTGGAGCTGCTGTTGTGAATTTGTGGAGTCCTAGGTGGTGCTCAGCAGCTAACCAAAAGGGTGGAGGTTCAAGTCCACTAGAGGCATCTTGGAGGAAAGACCTAATGATCTCCTTCCAAAAAAGCACCCATTGAGAGCCTTATGGTGCACAGTTCTACTCTGATACACATAGGGTCACCATGAGTCACAGTGGAGTCGATGGCAACTGGATTGTGGATCTATGATCTCTGGCAAAGCAGAAACGACCAGTGCACATTGGTCGTGCTGTTCCATGAAGTGTGATGAAAAACCGTGTTTTAGATGGCTTTCTCAGAAACAACACCATTTGTGATATTTATCCAGAGTGTGCCCTCAGCAAGGCTCTAAGGTGGAAGGGCATTTTTATAAGGACATCTATGAATATGACTGCAACAATAAGCAGCTGAAAATAATCTATGAGGCATTTGCAAATTACCCCCTCATGTGCTGTGGTGGTTTAAAAGATAATTGGTGGTTCTCACAGAATACTCTGCAAATTGGGTCTTTCATCTGTAGTGTTTTCTACAGTTAAAACATTTCATTCCACGTATTAACAAATGATAACTCTGCATTTGTTAATCTAAACAGTTTCATTTATGTTTTTCTGTGCTTAGAGGCTGTTGACATTTCAGGCTAAATAATTATTTTCATTGCCAAATGCTGTTTGTGGTGACTGTAGGCAAAAGATAGAAATCTGAATATATGAATGCATTATTTGAATCATTTTCTTCAAAGACTGCCCATAAAGCAGGAAATTTGTTTGCCTGAGTCATCATCTGTTCTTAGAAATCTAACAAAACGTGGGTGTTGATGAGTGAGGATTCTAGCGACTTTCAGAGTGTTCTGCGGTGTGTCAGAAGCTCTCTCCTGTAACTGCTGTGGGCTGGGTGTCAGGGCTGACTTGCAGGGACACCAAACTTCTGGCAGGGCACAGTGACCTTGCATTTTGAATCACAGCCATGACAAGAAGCATACGTTACTGGCCTTGGTAGTTCCAGTTTAGGTAATACCTGTTCCAGTCCTCATGGTAGTTGTTAGATTACCTAGAATAATGCTCATGAGAACACCTCACCTCATGCCTGGTACACAGTGGAAGCTCTGGAAATTTGGTAAAATTATGACAATGTGTAAAAGGGCTTTCTAAATCTTTCTTCCCATACTGCGTTCTTGGCCCGGGATTCATAACCAAGGGCAATGGAAAAGAAGGTTTTTCACCTGGAAAACAGGTGCTATGTCCTTAGAGCGGGATTCCCACATGGTAGAGCAGTGGGATCACCCAGGGCCTGGGATTGAGCTGATACAAGACTGGGGCTTCTTTTCTTAAATCTTAAAATTAATATTAATTTTCAATCATCTACTTTTTAATATATCCAGGTTTATTTTAATATTAAGTGTGGGGAGGGATTTGCAAAGTTTAAACTGTTTCCCTCATAGAAATTATCTAGGAAAATTGCTGTTCCAAGAAGCTAGCCTGTATTTAGCCTGTGGGTTTGTGTGAGGCCCACGCTAATTATGACACACCTGTGGGTAGGTGTCCCTCATCTCTGTGATGAGGGCAGGTGCATCAGTGTGAGCCCTATAGAATGGGGTGTGATGGAATCACCTGTCCATTTCCTTATGGCCACTTTGCACTGTTGGGCACAGCTCAAGCTGTGTAAGACAACCAGAAAATACTCCTGCATGTATGGACCTTCTATTCACATTCCAGGTCAGGGAACGGACAACCCATTTAGCATCCAAACCAATTTTTACATGGCCCGAAGGAGTGAGTATAGAATCAGTACCCTGAATAGCAAATGTGTTTTATCCTTTGAACCAACTCCAATTGATTAGTTCTGGTTGCCTACAGTGCTGTCTTAAGAAGGCATCTGTGGCGCATTGGGACTCAGCTGGGAGGAGTGCTGTGATTGATTAGCGATGTCTGTCATAGCCCCTGAATAGACAGCTTGCCCTGCATTTGCCATTATCTGCTTTTGGCATGCCCTTAACTCCTCTGTGCTATGTCCTACTTTGTAAAATGATTTTAATACTAACAGGTGACTCTAAGCATAAGATCAGGCATCATGAGAAACTGCAGGTAGCTTCCACTTTAAGAAAACCTAGCATGAGAAAAATGCATATTTACAAAATGCCTAAATCTGGAGCCAATTACTTCCATTACAGAAAGATTCCACAAAAGGTTCCTTTAAATAGCGAGCTCCCCTACTGCATTAAAATGATGATTCAATTTGCAAAAATTCACTTTGCATGCAACTCTTCAGGACCGTGTCTATGAAAATAAAGCATGCCACACCTGATTTTTTAAAACCACGGCCTAAATAACGTTCAGGATGGCTGCCACCACGTATCACAAGTCTCCTGGTTATTCACACTGTGTTCAGACTTCCTCCTTCCTTCCTATCCCAGAGTGTTGAGTAGAAGATCTGGGTGGTGGTCAACAGCTGCTAGCTTCCACCCTCACATGGCTGCATTTCATTAGTGGGCAAACTGATTGCTCAGTATGTTTACATGTGGGTGTGGCCGTACAAGCCTGTGCTATCTGTGCATGCTGTAGTAGATACAGATACACAAAAGCCATTATCTCTCTCTCAGTGCCCCCTAAATTCATTCCTGCTGTGCGAGTTATAAATGGAAGGTTCTGATCGCTTGGTGGATATGGCTTTTTGGTAATATCTGCCCTGACTTCTGGCTCCCCCTCCTCCTGGTGTTTGTTTATATATTATTTACCCTTGTATCAGAAAACTTCCCCAGACTCTGGGCCTGAGTCCCATTACCCAGACATGGAACCCTCCTCTTCCTCTGCGGCCTAGAAATCCCCAAATGGTTTTCTGATTTAGAAAATTAAATATAATCTGACTCTTGTGGCAAGCTATGAGATTCCCAACCATCAGACGCTCCCATTAAATATATAATGTACACAACATCTAAAAGTATCACCAATCTAGCATGAACTTGAATTATAGAGGCATTCGGTGCCCCTCGGGTAATATCACCAGCCCCTTCTCAGGCACTCAAAATTGAGCTTTTTTTTTTTTTTTTTCTCCCATGGAGCATTAAGCTCCCGGGAATGCCGACTGACAGACATTTAAATTTCTTCTTGTTCTATAAAAGCAACTTAATCCTGGGACTGGTACCTGAAAGAGATGGTATCTTCCCTTTCTAGGTGTCTGACCTTTACTATACCTCCCCCACGCCCCAATGGAAAAAATGCAATAGCTTCACAAGCACACGTATCATCTCTATTTCATCTGTGGTATTTTTTAAATCTCAATATCAATTTCTTCCCAGGCATATATATATATATATATATATTTTTTTTTTTCAGACACATCTTTTCCCACCCACCCCCCTTTTGGAAAAGCAAAATGAGACAGTGAACACATAAGCCCTACTCAGACACTTCCTCCTAGCCTAAAATAACCATTTATATTGGAGACAAAATTCTCAGGCTTGTGAGCTATCAAATAGCTCCTTTCTGTCCATCTTCTCAGGCTCATTGCTTTGAACCAAGGGTCCCCTATGGTATTGGGCTGTAATGGCTGCGTAGGTGCAGCCATATATGACAGCCACTAGCATCATAAGACACACAATCCCACACACAACCCCAGTGATGATAACGGTGGCCACGGCATGCCGCAGGCTGGCTGGCCTCAGCTTGGGCTTGAGCTCAAGCTCACACTCCGAGGGATCTTGCATCCCTGCAGGGTGGTTCTCAGGATGCTCCATGGTAACATTGTGGGCAGAGCCTGGCTGCTGAGCCTGTGAGGGCACTGGAGCCGGAAGAAGAGAAGGGCAGGGCGGATACAGCTCATGAGGGATTGTAAGGAGGTCCTTTCCCTTCCAGGTGTCTGGTGACACACAGATGACGCCATCCGTCCTTCCCCCTTTAGAAAACAAGAGCAAAGGAGGATAACAGAGCCTTGATACAACTGAGTTCCAGAATACTCAGCTTGCAAAAACCTAGGCAGATGGAATTTATAAAGTACCTTTTTTTTTTTCCTACAGTCAAAGAATTTAACAACCATACTTTATGATTTTAGGATTTCTAAATTGGCTAAATGGTAAAAATGCCACACACTAAATTGGCAATTACTTATGACGAAGAATTCATTAGAAGCCAAGTTACCCTTAACTTATAAATGCTGAGGGAAAAACAATGCAAAAGCTGACAAGCAGGAGCACTTGGGCGCCAACACTGAGGGCAGTGTTGCCGACAGCACTGCTATTGCTCACTCCCCTAATGAACCCCACCAGACAAGAAATCTTTTGTAGCAAATTCCCATTGGAAATCTAAGGGGGAAAAAAATAAAACAAATGTCCATTGTTGTGATGCTATGTGTTAATTACAAAGACCTTATGTGTCTACCAACACTACTGAGGGATGCCAAATAGGGAGGTGGAATGGTCCCTTGCCGCTTTTGTGTATCTGAAGATTTGACAGTAATATTAGTTTAGTTCATGGGATTAAGCATAATTAACATGTCTCCTCAGGCCTTGAAACATTTACTACTTTGAGTATCGAACTTTCCAATGGGTTATTAAACCTAGTTTCCATTCCTTGTGAGGTGATTGATTTCCTCAGGTATGTAGACTGCTGGTGTTCAGAGGGGATTTTGGTGCCTAACCATTCTTTTTTTTAGAAAGAACAATGGGCTAACAGATTCTGATCTAGCCTCGGTGAACTGCTGATTGACTATTTGACCTTGGGCAAATAAACTTCTCTGTCTAAATTTTTTGCAAAAAAACATCTTATTTGTATCTGACTTGATAGTTTACAGAGCTCTTTTAGCTAAGTCCTTGCATCTGTGCCTTAATGAGTAATTCTTAGCCTAGCTCACACAGAATCAAGACCCAAACGCTGCCCTTTCCCTTGGTGCCAGTTTTTCACACTACATTCACTGTCTCTCTCCACTTGCTCCTCTCTCGAGTGTTGTGAGCACTGTTGGCTTACCTAATAAGCAAGGTAAGCGTGGGCTTACTTGTGCTTGCTTACTGTTCTGTAGTGAACAATTTCATATGTTTTTCACCATATCAAAGATTGTGTTTCTCAGTGGCATCTGTCTCCCTCTCAACTCCACAGCATTTTCCTACAGAATCAAAGCCTTTTTTCAAGTGTATAATCGCTAAGAGGGAAACAGTACCCAGTAAACAAGGGGGCTTATTTGTGCTTACTTACTAATCTGTAGTAAAGAGTTTCACATAGGTTTTACCACATCAAAGATTTGTTCACTACAAATTTGTTCACTAGATTAGTAAGTAAGCATAAGTAAGCCCCTGCTTACTTGCTTATCAGGTAATCCACTCCTGGTTGTGAGGTCAGAGGAATTGACACAGTGACACTCAGCAGTGTCTACCTGTAAACCCCTTTGACTGGGTAGAACCTCCCCCAGGATCTGTGGTTTAGTTTCCCTTGGCTGCCATAAACACCTCCTCTAGGGTGGCTGCAAAGATTGACACCCGTCTTAGCAGCTGAATTGAAGAAAGAGTGGTGAAGTTGGCAGTATCACAAGCTGGAAAGAGCTTCAGTCCCTGAATGACTGCATGGAACACCGGTTCCATTGGACTCTGATATGACTGAGCAACAGATTTCTATTATGTTACATCACTGAGGTCTGGAGTTGTCTGATATATCACTTAACTTGTCCTGATTAGTACAGTTAATGTTTGTACCTTTTTATTTTTCTTTAATGAGTTCTTGACTATTATCTGATTCTTTAATTTGCCTTTATTCAGTACATGGGTAATCAGATTGTCTCTCACATTTAGCATGTATTTGAGTTTCCTTTCTAGTTATCTTGGGACATCTGAGACTCATAACCCCATATCAACTTTACCTTCCTCCAGAGAAAGGCTGTGTGGTCTGTGTTCCTGCAGCTCAGCCACCAGCGAGCTTTGAACTGGATCACATTTGTTCAGTGAGAATCTGAGGTCCAGAATGGGCCCAGAAACTCCCTGGCTTCATGTTGTCATTTTTCATCTGGCAAAACTGAGCGTTACTAACTTGTGGCAGAATATTTTGAGTTTGTGGCAGAATAAGGAGAGCTTCATCCCATCTCATGTGGCTTCTAGTGGTCTGGATCTGAGCTACTTTTGGCAAGAAATGTTCTCTCCTTTGATGAAAACAGCCTTTCTGTGATGGGCTAGTTAATGCTCACCATTTAGTCACATCACCTCTAGATGTAAACAGTTTTATTTGCAGCCCCCTACAAGACAGATTTTACCATTATTTATGGTTGCTGCTGTAACCAAACTCATTGCTGTTGAGTCAGATCTGACTCACAGCGACCCCTCCCTGGGTTTCCAAGGCAGTATCGCTATGGAAGTAGATTGCCCAACCTTCCTTCTGAGGAGAGGCTAGTGGGTTTGAACCACCAGCCTTCTAGTTAGCAGACAAATGTCTTAGGCACTGTGCCACCAGAGCTCCGACAAGAGAGATTTAACCATTATTTATGGCTGCTGCTGTAGGTTAACTTGAACATTAGCTGGTTACCAAAGAAAAAGACCCCACCACCATCAGCTCAATTCCAGCTCATAGCAGAGCTTTAATGACTGTGTACCCAATGCTCCTTCTTAATGGGTTAAAAACCAACACCCAAATTCAGTGCCATCGAGTCAAATTCAACTCATAGCAACCCCCTTTGGATTTCCGAGGTGGTAAATCTTTAGCATAGTGCCTAAGGCACTTGACTGCTTACCAGAAGGCTGGCAGATCAAACCCACCAGCCACTCCTCAGAAGGAAGGTTGGGCAATCTGCTTCTGTAGTGACACTGCCTCAGCAACCCAAGGAGGGGTCGCTATGAGTCGGGGCCGACTCGATAGCACATAACACCAACAACAAATCTTTATGGAAGTAGATTGCCTAGTCTACCTTCCACAGAGTGGCTGGGGGGTTTGAACCGCCAGCCTTCTGGTAAGCAGTCAAATGCCTTAGGAACTATGCCACCAGAGCTCCTTTATTTACTAGCTGGTTAGTGATATATTGTTTGCTATTATATTGTTGAAGGAGTGCTGGTTATGGTGTGGTTAAGGTGTTGGGTTGCTAAGCAAAAAGTTGGTGGTTTGAACCCACCAGCTGTTCCATGGGAGAAAGACTGGGCAGTCTGCTTCTATAAACATTTACAGCCTTGGAAACCCTATGGGGATTGTTATGAGTCAGAATCAACTTGATAGCAGTGGGGTTTTGGTTATTATGTCATTGAACGAGCCCTGGTGGCACAGTGGTTAAGTGCTCATTGATAACCCACCAGCTGCTTGGTGGGAGAAAGATGAGGCAGTCTGTGTCTATAAAGATCTTAGCCTTGGAAACCCTATGGGGCAGTTTACTCTGTCCTATAGTGTTGCTATGAGTTGGAATCAGATCAATGGAAATGAGTTTTATTATTGTTGTTGTTATTATATTGTTGAGAGGACTTATTAAATGAGTATTGTTTATTTGAACCTCTCTTGTGCTTTCCCCTGGGTTCCTCTGTGTAGTAGTTGTAACTACTCAGGTGCTATTGATCCCATAATTCATATCTGTAGCTCTGGCATCTTCCTGAGCTCCAATATACAGTGACCAACTCAGCATCTCCTTTGGGTATTTATTGGGTATCTCAAACTTGCCAAGCCCCAAACTGAACTCCTGATCTCCCACCTCTCATGCACACTGACCTGTTCCCCCACCTCTTAGTCTGCCCCTTATTTGCTAATAACTAAAAAACCAAACCAAACTCCACCATTTTATCTGGTTACTCCTACAGGACAAACAAAATTCCTTTCCTAAATCACTCTCTTTTTCTCATCTCCCACTGCAACCCATTAGCAATTTCTGTCCATTCTTTCCTTAAAGGTTTAAAGTTCTCAAATAAATAACTTCTGAACAAGTGGAAAGATATCCCTATAACTCATATTTGTAGATGACTTTCAATATCTGAATTTAGACCCACTTGTGTCTTCTGCCATACTGTAAAATAACATCAGTGTGAAAAGCTTAAATGGACACCTTGCACACTGCTCAGCTTTCCTTCTGATGCAAAGAACAGATGAGGTTCATCCTAGGTTGGGAACACACAGATGGAGGTTTTCGAATAGACGTTACTAACCTTTATAGATAAATTTCTCCAGCCAGAGTTTGAGACCCAGCAAGTGGCAACTGCATGTCCAGAGGTTGTCCTTGAGAAACAAAACCCTCACTCTGGGCATGGACTCTAGGAAAGTTCGATCTAGCTGCTGAAGCTGGTTTTGTTGAACTGCAAATACGGTTAGGTTCTCCCAAGGCTCACCCAGGAACATAGGAAGGTGGCTTATGTTGTTTGATGACAAATCAAGCTCCCTCAGTTGCAGAAGGGAACGGAAAAGTCTGTTTTCCAAGGAATGCAGGGAGTTCTGGGTTAGGTTTAAAACTTGCAAATGCTGAAGACCATGGAAAGCTCCTGGGGCCAAAGTGGAGAGGGAATTGTTGGACAAGTTCAAGGTCATGAGCCTTGGCACTGACCTAAATGCAAAAGCAGGAAGCTGGCGGATCTGGTTATCTTGTAAGTGCAGCATTACAGTCTCAGGAGGCAAACCAGAAGGGACTTCAGCCAGGCCCTGTCGGCTGCAATCTACAGACTCTGAGTGACAATGGCACTTTTCTGGGCAGCCACACACCTCACAGAGCAGGAAAATGGCACTTGAAAGCAGGAACAGTTCACCTAGGACAAATAGAAAAAACTAGGATGGAAACTCGTTTGTAAGGTGTAGTGTCAGCATTTTTTTTTCCCCTTTTGAATTCACAGGTGATATGTGACACTGAGACAGGTAACAGCTTCTACAACCTGGAAGGCAGGTCCAGTCACTTACAATCTTTAGTAGAGTTGGGCTGGACTGAGTACATTGCCAGTGACAATAACTATTCCAAAGTCTGTGCTATTTTAAGAACCTTGGAAAGGACACTTTCTCAGTGACCAGTGGCTTAGTAATCGGAAGATAAAAGACTTAACGATATTAAGTAAAAACAAAAGAACTCACTGCCATCGAGTTGATTGTGACTCCTAGTTACCCCTCCTCGGGTTTCTCAGGTGCTATCTCTAAGGAAATAGACTGCCCAGTCTTCATTCTGAGTAGTGGCTGGTGGGTTTGAACCTGCAGCCTTCTGGTTAGCAGTCCCATGCCTCAGGCACTACTCCACCAGAGTAGTAAGAAGTTGAAAAAACAATTCCTTTCTGTGCATATGCCCTTAGGAAGGTGCAGCAGAATTTTCTGGGGCCAGAGTATAGCAGCGAGTGAGAGGGATTTCAGACATTCACATTTCTGGAAAGTATGCTCCAGAGCAGCTCTGTCCAACTGAACTTCGGTGACGATGGAAATGTTCTGTGTCTGTGCTGTTCAATATCATAGCCATTCACCAAGTGTGGGTACTGAGCTCTTGAATGCGACTGCTGCAACCTAGGAACTGAATTTTGGTTTGTATTTCAGTTTCGTTAATTTAAATGGCCACATTTGACTAGTGATTACCATATCAGACAGGACAGTTCTCAAACATTCTTACATATTGATGTCCATCATTGCAGGTGTTATCCCATGAATGATAACTGTCTCTGCTCCTTTTTTACTTGAAAAATTTTTGAAATAGAAAAACATTAAGAACAATATAGTAAACAATGCATGTTCCCATAACATAATACTGACAGCTATTTACAGATTGTCATATTTCTTCATCTCTTTTTCTTTTAACTCAAAGGAACAATGCATGACTAATGCAATTGAACTCTCTAGCACCCAAATCTTGTTCTCTGGCATATGCCACCCTAACCACCATTACCAATACATCCCTCTATCTTTCTTCAAGCAATATTTAATAACAACAATAGCAAATAATTATGTAGCATTTGTTTTGAGCTAGGCACCATTCTAAGTGATTGATATAATATGCTAATTAATTTCATTCTCATAACCTTGTAAATCTTGTTCTATTATTGTCTCATTTTATAGGTGAGGAAATTGAGGCACAGAGACACTAAATCACTTGTTCAGGGTCACACAGATAGTAAGTGGTAGAGTCAGGATTTGAACCTAGGTAGTCTAATTCCAGAATCTGTCTGGGTTCTTATCTGCTGTACTCTACTGCCTGTCAAATACTTAAACACCCTCACTAACTCACTCTCATTCTCTGTTTTCTATAGCAAACCAAAAACCAAACCCACTGCTATTGAGTCGATTCTGACTTGTAGTGACCCCCAATTGGTTGCCTTGGGAAGGAAGGTTGGGCAATCTACTTCTGTATTGATACTGCCTTGGAAACCCAAGGAGGGGTTGCTATGAATCGGGTCCTACTCGATGCCACATAACAACAACCACAAATGGGTTGCCAAGGCTGTAAATCTTGGTGGAAATAGATTGTCTCTTCTTCCTTCTGTGGAGCAGCTGGTGGGTTTGAACCACCAACCTTCTGGTTGGCAGCCAAATGCTTACCCACTGTGCCACCAAAGCACCTTCTGTTTTGTGCTGTTGTGTTGTTGTTATGTGCCGTCGAATCTGACCTGTCTCATAGCGACCCCTCCTTGGGTTTCTGAGGCAGTATCACTACGGAAGTAGATTGCCCCATCTTCCTTCCGAGGAGTGGCTGGTGGGTTTGAACCACCAGCCTTCTGGTTAGCAGTCAAGTGCCTTAGGCACTATGCTACCAGAGCTCTGTTTTATGTAATGGCTTTTAAATGTGTAGCAATGTGATTGTCAACACATATTGTTCTGCCACTGGCCCTTTCCCTGCAACACTGATTTAGGATCTATCCATATGGATATGTGGAGACCTGATTTATTCCTTTTAACTGCTATATAATACTCCATGGTTTGAGAATGAAAATTTAATATTAAGCCATTCCCTTATTGAGGGGCATTTGAGCTGTTCCAGTCTTTTTTTCATCACAAACAGTGCTGCAAAGAGTATCCTTGCATGGAACTCCTTGTGACATGTGGGGGCAGGATCTCTGCAATATGCAGGCATCTCTGCAGGGTTCAGAGATGATGTTAATTTTACATTTTTGTAAATATTCCTAGATCATTCTCTATCTCACTCCCCCACCCTATCCCCCAGATTTCAATTTCAAAATATGGCAAATATATGTTGAGGAAATTTTGTTAAATTAGTAGAAGAATGCACAAGGCCATGAGATAACATTTAAAACTCAAAACTGTTACCTATTCATAAAGAAAGCTTTTTAACATAGGGGTTTAGTTTTATTTCTTGTTTTTGTTTGTTTGTTTGTTTTGGCCTTAACTAGGGAAATATACAACATGGTAGTCCAATACATTTGAACCTGTTCTCTTTTGTTCCTTGAAATCTCTACTGGTGCTAACAGTATTTTGGGGAAATAGAGAAGACAGAGCGAGAGCCTTCTGAGGAGATTCTGCTCAGTTCAATGTAGTTTAAGGGATGTAGAACATCATGGCCCTCCCTCCTTCCAAATATAAAAGAGCAAAATCCTTGTTTTCATTACTATAATTTTGCAAATATCTAAATGACTCCTTTCAAAGCCAAACTGTCTTCCTATCGGAAATGAACCAATACCCCGTACTTCAGCTGTGCAGCTCAAGCATTAATTAGTAACAGGAAATCAAATCTTAAAAAACATGTTTTGCACAGAATCTACTAGTGCATTCATAAAAGACTTGTCTTTCTAAAATTACAGCCAGTTTGAACTTTTTTTCCTTTGGTCCCACCTCCCAAAGGGAATAATAATGAAGTCCAATTCCAAGCTATGTTTTCTATGAAATGGCCCCTGATATGCCAAGTGCATGCCCGCATTTGTGACTGATTACATTGGTCTCACCCCTTTCCTCTGCAGCCATCTGGGAAAAAAACATAAGTCTCCCATTTGCAGAGACCTTGTTTACATCTCTTCAGTCTTTTAGGAAAGACAACTTTAAAATAGGTTCCCCCCCCCCCCGATACCTTTTTGAGGGATACCATCCCTCTCTCTGATAGAGAACTTTTCTAAGGGATGACAGAAATCATCACAGCTCACCTTTCATGGTGGAGTTTTTGGAGGCCTCCTTGCTGAACTTATAGCCCACTTTTATTAACGTGAAGGTCAATAAACCGAACGCATGGCAACCTCAGAGTCCAGCTTTGCATTCACCTTTTATGAGTCCTGCCCGTGCTTTTCTTCAATGTGGAAAACAGTTGTCGCTTTCAGGAGACCACTTATTTAAGCCGCTTCCAGTGCCTCCATCTGGCTGGGATCGTTTTCCATAAGAGGATCTTTTGATTGTGTCCCCTCTTTCTCAACGTGTCGGCCTCCCCAAGATCGCCCTTGCCTTTCCCATTCAGACAACAAGCCACATAAAGAAAGTTTGTCAACCCTCGGTGAACAGCTGTAGCATTCAAACATGACCCCGGTGGCTCAGCCTTTTTGATTATTTAATCTGCTTGAAGTCCAGGGCACCAAAATAAAACTGCCTTCTTAATCCGGTCGTGGTCTCTAAATTCTGTTGACTTATTAACCATGCCGTGTCAACCCTCATCAGGTTGGGGAACGCTTGACACGGATCCTCTATCTGGGGGTCTAGCAACAGAGCCAGCAGAGTGTGTAATATAAGGACAAATTGGCCTGGCGGAGGCTGACACGGCTTCGACAGTGCACTTGTTTGGCCATTGAAGGCTTATTCAGCCCATATCCATGGGGATTAGCTGTGTTGACAGGGTCTCGATGCCCTGAAATTCATAGTCATGGTTTCCTTTAGTGGACATCACAACTCTTCTCCCTGGTGCCACAAATACTTCTCAGCTGCTGGCTGGCCTGCACCTCACCCCTTCCCTCCCGCCCCCGGTTGAATTGACCTTTTGGTGAGCTTGAGTTTTGAAATACCTCTCAATGTTTCATAGTAGCCCTGATGCTGAAATTCTGGTCCTTTCCTCATTTTTCATGCATAAAACAATAAATTCACCCCCAGTGAACATCAGGCATCAATGAACTGTGACTGTTCTCTAATTGAAACTGCTGGGAACTTTCCCACCAGGGATGAGAACCATGTCCAATTCCAAGCTATGTTTTCTATGTGCAAATCCCCCGCTATTTGCCAAGCTGGGGTTTCCATGTCTGAAGCTGCCCTTCTAGAACATGCCAAAATATTCCACATGCCCGCAGTGACTAAAATGTAAGGTACAACCTTCTTTTTTTCCCTCCTTTCTTTCTTCTGGAAACAGCATGAAGTAAAATCCCTAGTGTGAGCTTTGTAACCAGGTGAATCTGGATTTGAATTTTAGCTTCTTTATTCTAGGTATGTCTTGAGCAAGTGGCTCACACAGAGCCTCGGTTTCCTCATCTCTGACACGGGCATACCAATCATCTTTACTTCACAAAAGAGTTCTCAGATTAAATAAAGTGTACATGTCATGGCCCAGAGGTCTTAATACTCATTCGCAGTTACCCATAAGGATGACTTCCTGGACATCAGTGCTTCTAGTACAGTGAAGACAACTTTGCCTGGCCAGACAAGAGGGAGGGCATGAGGAAGGACCTGGAAGCCACTTTGGTAGCAGAAAAAAAAGTCCCTTGTGAATGGAAGTTGACAAATTGGTTTTTGACTATCCTTAATCATCTTACGAAGAAAAACGTGGTATCAGGATTGGAGGAAGAATCATTAACAACCTGAGATATGCAGACGATACAACTTTGCTTGCTGAAAGTGAGGATGA
>NW_006921628.1:2693941-2695152 GCF_000298275.1 Orycteropus afer afer
TTTCTGAAAATCTGCTTTACCCAGCCTGCCATGTTTATCCCTCTCTCTCAGATTTTCTGAGCATCAGAGATACAATGGAGAACAAAGGTGTAGGTGGTGAAGAGCCATTTAAATAAAAATAATTAGCAAAGTGTTTCCTTACTTTCTCTTTTCTTTCCTCCCTCCACCTTCCTTCCTTTCTTGCCTTCTTACTATTCTCAGGTGTACAGAATTTAGAAATAGTCATTTGTGATATAGGACCATTAATGGCCCATGGATGGCATTCACTCATTAACTGATCATAATCTAAAAGATACCTGTGAACCTAACCTCACTCTAAGAGCTAGAAAGTTGCAAATAACTTCCATGTACCTGTGTGCGTCTCCTTCCCAGGGATCAGCAAATATTTTCTCTAAAGGGCCAGGTGGTAAATATTGTAGGCTTGGAGAGACATGTGATCTTTCAACTACTCAGCTCTGTTGCTGAGCACAAAAGCAACCAAAGCCAATGTGTGAATGGAGGGGCATGCCTGAGTGCCAGTAAACATTATTTGCAAAGGCAGATGGAAGACTGGATTGCCCTATGGGTCATAGTTTGTGAACCCTGCACTATTCATTTCCCAGTCAATGCTGCCCCCTACCACCACCTGTCACCCACTGCTGTCTCCCACCACTGAGTCAAAGGTACCTACTATCCTGCCTCCTAGTCTGTCAAGGGGTTGGGTAGGATGATCCTTAGAGCCCTTTTATGTCATTCTCATCAGAAAGCATGAGTGGGCTTAAAAGGCCTGGTACTTACAGGGTGTCCTGAGCAGACAGATAATTTAATGAGTATCTCTTTGGGTCACAAGGGAGCTATTCAGCTATGTCCTATAAGATCCAACCAACCAGGGGGTTCAAGTCCCTTGGACTCACAGGACTGAAAAAGATGAATCTGTTGATAGCAATTGGGTGGGGAAAGACTCTTGCAGGGAAACTGCAAGCTGTTAAGGACACCTCCAGGTGGAACCAGGCTGTGTGTCTAAATGAGGAAACAATCTTTCATGCTGCTGCATAGCCAGAAGCTGTGTGGTCTTGGGCAAATCACATGCTGTCTCTGGGCCTCAGCTTCCTCACCTGTAAAATGTAGAGAACACCGCCTTACAGAGTTAACCAGTTGCCCTCAAGTTGATCTTGACTCATGGTGACCATGAGTGTGTCAGAGTAGAACTGTGCTCTATAGGGTTTTCAGTG
>NW_006921628.1:2695667-2715338 GCF_000298275.1 Orycteropus afer afer
AGGAGTGGCTGGTGGGTTTGAACCGCCAGCCTTCTGGTTAGCAGTCAAGTGCCTTAGGCACTATGCTACCAGAGCTCCTATTAGCAGTGTGTATTCTTGGACTTCAAAGAGTCTGAGCTGACTGTTTCCACCTAAAACACAATTACCTGGGTTCACATGATGGACCCACACACCTGATGGGTTTCTGGGAGCAGCAGCCTACTGCCCACAGGGGCTCTTGCTTGATTCTATTTTGCGCCTTCTGACTCAAACCGGTGATTAAAAGATGGACAGTGAACACATGGAGAGGCAGCTCCAGCACTTTTATTCCATCTGATCTTAGCCAAGAGAACAAAGGCAGAGTGTGATCTGCATGCTGATGCCAACAGTGCGGCTCCACCCCCTCCCCAGGGAGCCAGACCCATGAGGTCCCAGGACAACTGTGAGAGCAAAAGAGTAACTGAGCAGAGACTCCGAATGTCAGCTCAGGCAAAGGCCACTGTCTTTTTATACAATCTGTCCTTTTCAACAGTAGGCTACAAATTTAATTATCTGGAGGCTTTAACAGACTCAGAGGATGAAAATACTGTTTCCTTTTGAGCTGTTCAGTGGAGGAGCAAGGCTGCCATATGGTTTGTCTAGTGAGAAGGTGAAAAGTATATGTGAGCCTCCCTGCTCTTTCTTGCTCTATTGATTAGGTAAAAGTTTAGGTTCAAGAGTTACCTAGGTTCGTTCAGTTTACTTTATAAATATGAATAGACTGTAAACTTCTTTTTGATGGCCTTTCAGTTGTCAGGTAAAATTCAAGAGTACTGGAACTGCATGTCTCCAATCTCCCTAAAGCGAAGAAAGACAGTAGCCATAATCTCTGAGACCGCTTTTCGGCATCCATTTCTCTGGTGGTGCAGTGCCTAAGACACTTGACTGCTAACCAGAAGGCTGGTGGTTCAAACCCACCAGCCATTCCTCACTTTTCAGCATCCATTTCTCTGGTGGAAGATTTACCGCTTTGGAAACATAAAGGGGGTCACTATGAGTCAGAATTATCTCTATGGCAATGAGTTTGGTTTTGGTTTGGCTTCTCCACAGGGCTCAGTTTTGGGCTGGGTGCTGTGAGAACTAGAAAAGACTTAACAGTCTGGACTTTGGCCTTCAAAGACCTTACACCACTTAGCAATCCTTATTTATTGTTTCAGGGGCAGTAGTGGCTCAGTAATAAAATTCTCACATTCCATGTGGGGGAGACCTGGGTTCGATTCCTGGCCAGGGCACCTCATGCACAACCACTGTCCATTGCTCAGTGAAGTCTTGGTGTAGCTGTGATGCTGAACAGGTTTCAGTGGACTGTCCACAGTAAGATGACAGAGGAGGAAGGCCTGGAAATCCACTTACAAATATCAGCCAATGAAAACCCTCTGGATCACAATGGTCTGATTAGCAACCCATCATGGGGACTGTCCAGGGCCAGGCAGCACTTTATTCTGTCATGGATGGGGTCCCTATGAGTCAGGGGCAACTTGATGGCAGCTAGCAACAACAATAATAGTGTAATACATTGTAGCACTTATCATCTCATCCCCTTGAACCTGTTACCCATGTGGAGATTGCACATGATTTTGTTTGAACAAAGGAGGACGTCCTTGACACTGTCCACCTCTCAGGGAACCAGAGTCTCAGAAGTCCTTCCTGGGGAAGCCAAAGTAGACCTGGATGCATTTTTGGTAATTGTTCATCATGTACCACCAGCTTCGTGGCACTTGTTTTCCTGCTCACAGGATGCATGTGAAGATAAAGATGCATTTCAGATAAATATGATTAAAGGTAGTTAGTGAGCTCATGCAGCTGGTGGAGTAAACTAAGACAGACACTGGTTCACATAACACTAATGAAAGAAACAAAAGGATCAAGAAACATGGCAGCCAAGGAAGTCTGGCCAAGGCCTCACACTGGCACGTTGTTTTACTTAGATCTTTTGATTGGCTACTTTCGTCCTTGCCCCAAGAATATAAATTGGAATCAATTTCATCTTCATGCTTGATTGTTTACTCATGTTACATATAAAATGAGTGTTTTGTGCAGTTCTTCTTGGTGAAGTTTTATTTGCGTTTGTACTTTTATTATAACATGATAGTCCAGTTTCTGTAGTAGATTACAATATGTGTTTCACATTTTTAAGTTATTGCTTAGTGTATGTGTATTGTAATACAACAATGAGTCTGTGTTTTCCTTTTTTGTCTTTAGGATTTGTTCTGTGCTAGCTCTTTGATACTTGTAGTTTGAAAATGTTCTGGAAAACACAATTGTCTCAAATAGGACTTAGGTTGTAACCCACCAATTATACGTCTCACACCTAAAGGATCCTTTTTGTTATTCCTGACCTTATCTGTGCCATCATTTCATTTTACAACAGTGTCCTGTTAAAAGCACAGAATCTGAAAAGAAACCATCTAGGTTTGAACACTGAATACTTACTGCCTATGTGACTCTGGATAAGTTAATTGAGCTCTCTGATCTTCAATTTCTTCATCTAACAATAGGATCCATTCATCGATTTTTGGAAAGGGTTTTATATATATGTGTGAGCTCTGGTGGCACTTGACTGCTAACCAGAAGGTTGGTGGTTCAAACTCACGAGCCACTCCTCTGAAGGAAGATTGGGCAATCTACTTCTGTAGAGATAGCAGCTCAGAAACCTAAGGAGGGGTCTATATGAGTTGGAGATGACTTGATGGCAGATAACAACAAATATATATATATATACATACACACACACATATTTTTAATGTAATACTCTTAGCCAAAAAGAAAAAGCAAACACAACTCTTTGTACATAGTGTATCAGGTACTATCTTCTATGTTACTTTGTTTGTATGACAGGCTGGCGGTTCAAATTCACCAGTCACTCCTCGGAAGGAAGGTTGGGCAATCTACTTCCATAGTGATACTGCCTCAGGAAACCCAAGGGAGGGGTCACTCTATAAGTCCCGCTTGATGGCTCATAACAACAACAATGACAAGTAGCAATTAGGTACTTAAGCATATATCTGCTCACACTAACCTTCTTGGACCAAAAACAAGTGACTTATATGCAAAGGAGCATTTTGCTTGTGTGATGGAGTTCACCACCCTTTCAAATTATAAGTCCCACATGCGTGTATGCACACCATGTGAGT
The DNA here is from genome assembly GCF_000298275.1 of Orycteropus afer afer. Lineage (NCBI taxonomy): Eukaryota > Metazoa > Chordata > Mammalia > Tubulidentata > Orycteropodidae > Orycteropus > Orycteropus afer. The sequence goes on from NW_006921628.1 coordinate 2,698,820, forward strand.
GCATGCTTATCCATGTGTATGTATTTGCCTAAAACCACTTGCAATCAAAGTGAATTTGTGTTCTTCATATCTCTGCTTGTCATCAAAGTTGTCAGCTCCACAAACAAAGCAAGTTGGTTGTTGGTGTCATGTGACCACAACCTTTTGGTGAGATATTTGTTAGCAAAACAAAGGTCCTGCATGTACTTTGACTCAGCTTCCATCCAGGTTCACATGAGCAGCTTCCCATTCTGGTGTAACAGTAACCCTTCCATTTGATTCAAGAGTCCCACCCTGAGCCACCTCCTATGTGCTTGTGCAGTTGTGTTTTAAGGTTTCTTTGCTGATTTCTCCTGCAGGCAGGCTGTTGGTTGACAGGAGGTCCTTTTTTCCTCCCTGCCTAATTACAGAAAGCATGTAGTCATCTCCCCCGGGATATTTAGCTTTCATCGTAAAGCATGACTATCAGAGTTTCGAGATTGTTAGAAACATTTGTGTTCAACAAGCAGGCCCCTTCATGTATTGTCAACATTTCATTTGTGATTCTAATGAGGGCCCAGGAGAACATAAACTCAGTGTCCTGGACTACTCTCCACTGGTGCAGCTGTTGTTTGTGTTTGTATTCATGGCCCTGAATTGCTCCTACCACAAAGGTGTTTGGAGATGCAGCTTGTGAGCTGCTGCTGTGTGTGATGAAGATCTAAGATGGTTACATCTACCAAGATATGCCTGAGAATATACATTGTACCTACTGTCTAGAGCCTTTCTCTGCTTATCGGTGCTCTGGTGGCATAGTGCCTAAGGCATTTGACTGCTAACCAGAGGCTGGCAGTTCAAACCCATCAGCCACTCATCAGAAGGAAGACTGGGCAATCTACTTCCATAGAGATACTGCCTGGGAAACCTGGGAAGGGGTCGCTATGAGTCAGAACCAACTTGACGGCAGTTTGTTTGGTTTTGGTAAAGGTGAAAATACATTTATGTAAAAATAAGGTATACGAGGGAGACTCATTCTTACCCCCCTTTGCCACAGATGGAGAGCTCTCTGCAGCAGTCTGTTGTAGATTTCGTTGTGTATTATTTCTTCCTTAAAGAAATATCTACTGAGTGGTTCTTACCTACTAAGTTCTGTGCTTTGGGCATCAAAACAAGACAGAGTGGTGGAAAAACTTGGACATAGATAATGGTGTTAGTTAAGCAAAATAACTGCATTGTACACAGGAAGCATGTAGACACGGCAAATGTTTGATTACCTATATATTTACCACAATTTGGAAAAAAGAGAGAGAGAGAGAAGACAGCAAATGAATGGGCCTACAGTCTAATAAGGAGACAGATATTCATTATATCACACAAATATATGAAATCACAGCTATAAAGAGTGCTTGGAAGAAGAGGTACATGGTGCTACAAGAGAATACAATCAAGGAATTTGACTTGGGAATTTAGGAAAGGCATCCCTAGGGGTGTTAGCCCAGGCTGAAATCTGAAGAATAAGCTAGAATTTACTGCTGGGTGGGGAAGGAACAAGGATCATTCCAAGTAAATAAATATTGTGTGTAAAGTTTTGGGGCCACAGAGATGATACAGTGCTCTAGTGGCACATCCTACAGAGTAAAGGGAAGATGCTGGAGAAGAAAAGAAGCTGATTCCTAAGCCCCTGCTCCCATCTTCACTATAATTTTATTACTAATATTGAAAATCTCTTTCACATTCGCACGTGTACACACACACACACACACACACACTCCTTCGTGAGAACACTCCTGTTGAATTAGAGCTCTGCAGTGCATTCCATAATGGACTCTAGGGAAGTGTGTCATTTCTCCTATGGTGTCATTTGGCAGCTCTACTGCCATCACTAGAGAGATGCATCGTGGTGTCCTCTGTCTCCTTCTAGGAGGAGGTAGCGAGGATTGCAATTTTGTAAGCATTATGAAATCTCAATATACATTCATCAAATTCTGAGCTTTTCTGTAGAGTTGCAGTTGTGGGCAAATCTGTTCCGTATGTTAGAGCACAATGTAGGACTTGCCATTCTCACCACACAGGGGCTTTGCATGGAGCGTAACCACAGAAAACACAGTAGTGCTGTGGCTCTCAGGCTGCCTTTGTAATGCAGACTTTACCCTCCTGTGAGCGTGTCTGCATATCCGTGTAGAAGTGATACTCAGAAGACTTTTACCCCCTTGGTGGACCATGGCAGGAAGCACTAAGCAGTCCCATGAAGCGTGGCCATGGCCTCAGAGTCCTTATCAGCACAGGGCTTGAGGCAAATACTTTCAGACCACTCACTGGTGGTGGCATAAAGTAATGCTTGCCGTTCCTAAAGTAGATACTTGCTATTTGACTAACCTGAATACCCCTAAAGTTGATAATCCAAAGCTAAGTGCCATTTGGCTGAGGTAGAATTTGAATCATGTCCAGGGAAGCTACAGACTGAGCCCATGTATTTCTCGACTTCCACATCTTGATGTAAACTTTTTGTTTTTGCTTTGTCCTTGTGAACATGGTGATTTTTCTGCAGTGATAAAAAGTATTTGTTTTGTTTTTGTTTTTGTTTTTTAAAGTGGCCTTAAAGTAAGAGACACAATTTTAGGGCATGCCAAAAAGGGAGTTCAGTTGGGGTCTATGGATTTTCATAGGAAACTGATGGTTTGCACTAAAACTATGATTCCAGAGAAGTCAAGGGATGACACAGGCATTTCCATCTTCCTGAATCTGGGCACGTGGACCATGCCCGGTTAGAGCTTCCTATGATTGCCAAGGGCAGCTGTGGGCAGCGGGTCAGCCATAAGCCCAGAACCGCATGTACGCTGTCTCACTGATGCCCTCCCAGTAGAGCACATCCATTTACTTAAGAATAAGAAGACCCCCAGTTCAGAGGGAGTCGATCTGAAAAGGTAAGAAATATCAACCAACAAATGAGGTCTGTGTCTAAGAGTATCCTGGGAAACCAGTTTCCCATTTTATTCTCTACATTTCTGCCATGTTTGGGCTGATGGGGCATTGGTAATTGGTACCTCATTCTTTGCTTGGGAGTAGTAGTGGTGCAGAGGTGGAAGGCTTAGCTTCCATGTGGAAGACACAGGTTCAGTTCCTGTAACCCCTGTGCCTCAAACACAGCCACTACCTGTGTAATGCAGAGCAGGTTTCAGCAGAGCATTCAGACTAAGACAGTCTATGAAGAAAGGCCAGAAAACAGCCATTGAAAACCTTATGGATCATAACATTCTGATCTTGTTGCACATGAGGTTGCCCATCAAAAACAAACCAAACTCACTGCTGTTGAGTCGGATCCGACTCATAGCGGCCCCTCTGGTTTCCAAGGCAGTATCACTACGAGAGTAGATCGCTCAGTCTTCCTTCTGGGGAGTGGCTGATGGGTTTGAACCACCAGCCTTCTGATTAGCAGTCAAATGCCTTAGGCACTACGCCACCAGAGCTCCTGAGGTTGCCAGCAGTTATGAGCTAATGATGGCAGCTAACAACAACAATTCTTTGTTTAGCTTCTCCTCTGTGTAGAAATATAGTTTTCTCTGACTGGCACGGTAACTCCCCAGATTCTCAGAGCTGAATCATAACCTCTAAAAGTAGAACACTCAGATGGTCTCAGTCACTGGGTGTTTTATTTGGAGAGTAGCATGTAATCCCTCCACAATGCCATAGGGAAGCACTATTATTTTCTATATCCTCTGGAAGAAGTAAATGAAACTTGGGGAGGTTCACTTACTTGCTCAATATATCACAGCTTGTAAGTGGTAGATTAAGATAAATGTGGGTTAAGACTTGAACCCACATTTGCCAAGATCAAAGCCTTTCAATTACTATGTTCTATTATCTCCTCTTACTATTCCCAGCCATTTTCCTTAACATCAAGAATGGCCCTAAAAGAAACTTCAGCCCAGAACAAAGCAGACTTGGTGGAAATACTCTGTCCATCCCTACCCAGTAAGACATCGATCCTCATAGGTCTCTACCACCCATTGCTTTTTGAGTCTAAGGGCCACAGGGAGAAAAGAGCCTGCTGTTTGTCTGCTGTGGCCATAAGTCGGGGAAACGCTCTGGGTCCCGGAGGTGAGGAAAGCAGGGTACTTTGTGTAGAGAGTTAGTACTAATCTGGTCCATCCCCAGAACGGTGCTATCAGTCAGATCTCGGACACATTTGCCACGGTTTCTCCCCTGTTCAGAAGTCGCCCCACAGCCCCACCCTCTCTTCTTTGCTGGGCAGGAAGGAGTGAACTCCCTTTGATCTGTAGACCAGTAGCAGCAGAAACATGACATGGTGTGGGCCTGCTCCTGCCCCTCCACCCACGCGATTGCTTGGACAACCAAAGAAACAAAGCCCCTTGGCCACACTTGCTTTGGAATGTTCAGATTCTTAACATAGAGCGTGGCCTGGAAGAGAATAGAAGTGGAATACTCACCCCTTCACACTGAGGAATTCTGGGTCAAAATGTAGAGAGGATGCTCAGGACTCAGATCTTCACAGGAGTCCTGCCTTCTGAACAGATAACCAGTGCTGGTTGCTGTCAAGTTGATTCTAACTCATGGCAACCTCGAGTGCATCCAGACCTTTGATCCACAGGGTTTTCAATGGCTGATTTTTTGGAAATATATCGCCAGGCCTTTCTTCCAAACCATCTCTGGGTGGACTTAAATCCCCAACCTTTTTGTTAGCAGCTGAGCACATTAACAGTCGGACCACTCAGGCACTTCTCGGAGCAGAGGAACATCTCAAAAAGAGGAGTAGAAGAGAGGATGAGACTTAACCCGTATAGCTGTCTCATTGGACAGGACTGAATTTACATTATCAGGAAAGAACCTCATACTCGCCATGCTGGGCTTCTGGTCCCCGTTCAATTCCCCACCTCCCCCAATAAAAGCCATTTGCCTGGAAACCTATTAGCTAGCTTTTGAGATACGTGAATATTTTAAAAAGTAAGACAGGTAGCTCTTGGGAGACCATGACTGTTCTCGCCTTATCCTCCCTCCTTCAGAAAGGAAGGTTTTTGAGTCAAGTAATTCTGAATAGGGAACATGTATCTTTTAAAAATATATTTGGTTTCCCTGTAGTATAGTATTCTTTGATGTTTTAAAATACAGCTCACACCACTCAAATTACTGCCTCGGTGCCTAATGCTGTAAAATTAAACTATTCCTCGCTGATATTTTATTAAGCTACACCAGCATCTCAGACATAGACATCTCACAGAGCTTCGGGCCATGTGTTTTATATGCTGTCAAGGTGCATTCCAACTTCAGTCCGTAAACCAACCCCCTTCCCCAAAGTCTTTATGTAGTGCAGCATTTTCAAAAACATTGCTATAGGCTATTCCCAAATTGTCGACCGCTGGAAACGAACGACTCTGATTGTGTCGGTGTGAATGCTAAAAAGACAAGAAAAATTTTAAAAGGTTGTTTAATGAAAAGTCCTTCTGTTCACTAGACATCACTTTTTTTTTTTTTTTTTTTGCATTTATGTTATTCTTGATATTAGTGAGTTTTTCCCAGCTTGTTTTGTTTTTGGAATTTTTCTGAAACTCTTATGTAAAAGAGGGCATGGGTTTATGCACAATAAGTTCCCATCTGTAGCAGGGAGCCAAAGATATCTTTGTTTGCATTTTGAGAAATAAATGGATATTGCCATAAATGCTGATCCTCTTAACAACACTAACTTTGTCATTTAATAAGGGAGATTATTTCATAGATTTAAAACCAGTTAACACATATAAAACTTGATAAGACAAGGCGATCCTGGTACGTTTCCTGTTCTCGGGTGATTAAAGCACTTCGAATGCAGGACTAGGGGAGGTTTTCCATGGTACGAGTAATGCCGTGAATGTTTCTCCTGGTAATGCAATTAGGAAATATTGGCCCCAGTTAATGTAACTTAAACAAAACATGTTGTCCTCGTCAAACTTGTTCAAGTTGTTAAACAGGCAAAGCCTTGTCCAGAAAGTTAAAAAACAGGGGCATATAGTGTTTCCATGGAAACTCTGTTAAAATACTGATTTGTGGATATGATCATAATCAGCCTCATAATCTAATATGACTGAATTAAATGAAAAAGAATCTCAGTTATGAAGTAAGCCCCCTGTGTAAGAGTATTCTTACACATGCAGAAAACATATGGATCCTGACGGACATTATTTTCAAACTACTTATTGGCACAGGGATCAAGCTGTAAGACTCCAGTTTTGTCTGCCATTTTCCCCCTCCATTCATTGTTCATCGTTTTTTATAATGCAGGGATTACGTGGGTGAGCAGTAAATAAAGTCTTGATGACATTCAGGTTTTTCAATATGTATCATTGCTCCCCACACAACACCCCATATTGTTTTCATTGTCTTTTGTGACTAGAGAAGATAACCCATAATATTTAATGGTTTGTGGGATGTTGAACAATTAAGTTTTATTAAGGTAATAATTTCTCCCTGCTAATGGGCTCTTGGTAGAATTCTAACTACAGGGTTGCAAATGAATACCTTTGACCTCTAGAGGAAAGGACTCTGAGCCAAGGACAGGTGTGAGTGTCCCTGGGACCCTGGGCTGGAGGCGTCAAGGACACAGACTGGTCTGCCACCTGTCTAGGCTATCGTAAAAATGGAAACCACTCACTGTAGGATCAGCCTAACTCTAGTAGAATTGTCTTTCAGCAAACCTGCCTGATTTATTTGAAAATCATTCTACCCAGAAAGAGATCACAGGTGGTATTGAGGGATTGATTTTCTTCTTGCAAAAATATAACCTCAGTCATGTGTGAACTTCAAGTAGAGTTTACCCAAGAGCCCACCAGTGATTTGTGCCTTAGCTGTAGCATTGCAGAGCATCTGTAGAATGACTCTGTGGTTGGGCAGTTCTGCAGGACTCCGCCTACACGGGTGAGTTGGCACTTCTTTTGCATGTAGCCCCCTGATGCATGGTTCACCCTTCTGGACAGAGAGGTGCTAACTAGAGTCAAGCTAAGCTCAGAGATCCAGACCCTGACACGTGAGTAGGGACTGACTTCTCCCCTAAGTTCTCCCATCAGCCTCCCAGAATAGTTGCATAGCTGCACCTTACAGGTGAGCTTCTTACTTGGGCACAGGGAGGAATGGGTACAGCCCTGATTCTTGGCACCAGGAGCTTCAATCCTCTCTCTCATTGCTCCCCTTAACTCATCACTTTCTATTTCTAATTAACCTGTTTTTCCAGCAAAATGAAGCCCTAGTGGTGCAGTGGTTAAGTGCTCAGGTGCTAACTGAAAGGTTGGCAGTTCAAACCTACTTGCCACTCCATGGGAGAAAGATGTTGCAGTCTGCTTCTGTAAAGATTTACAGCTTTGGAAGCCCATGGGGCAGTTCTAGTTTTTCCTACTGGGTTTCAATGAATCAGAAGCAACTTGATGGCAGTGGGTTTGGTTTTGGTTTTGGTTTACAGCATAATAATAGATGAGCAGCTTTTAAAATTAAATAGTACTAAAAAGTCAACAAAGGAAAAAAGCAGGTACCTGACAAACCAAGTCTTCCTTTCCTTCCTAGAGGCAACTTCTTCCAACTCTTTGCATCTCCACTTCTTATGAGCAAATTTAGATTACTGTTTTTCACTTAATTTTAGACATTATTTATTTACTCCTTTTAATACACATTGCTTTGGGTCTTTATGCCAACCCTTCTTACCCTTTACTTAATTCCTTGTATTGGTTTACTAGGGCTGCTGTAACAAAGTACACATACTCCTTACTTACCGACTATATCATTATGTGATGTTTCACATTTATGACTATAATAAAAAAATCTATTACAAACTATTTCACATATTAATGACATACATCTGGCAGTAACAAATACTGAGGTGCGAGGCAAGAGTAACGCTGGCTGTGATTATTAAAGTTTGTGTTAACGTGGCTGGGACATCATTCTCAGTAGTTTGGCAGTTATGGGATGATAGAATTTGGCAGTTATGTAATGATGTAGTATTCTTCCATTTTGTGATCTGATGTGGTCATCCTCCATTTTCCCATCACCCCAATTTTCACATAACAATCTGATCTTTGGAGCCTACCCATGTTGATAAGCGAGGAGTGGGTGTATCACAAACTGGGTGATTTAGAACATCAGAAATGTATTCTTCCATGGTTCTGAAGGCTAGAAATCCAAAATCAAATTGTCAGCAGGGCTATTCTCTCTCTAAAGGCTCTAGGGGAGAATCCTTCCTTCTTACCTCTTCCGAGCTTCAGATGTGTGTGTATATTGAGTCAATTCCAACTCATAAAATCCTTTCGGACAGAGTAGAACTGCCCCCACAAGTTTTCTAAGGCTATAAATCTTTACAGAAGTGGATTGCCTCAGCTTTCTCCCATGATGGATCTGAACTGCTGGTAGGTTTGAACTACTAATCTTTTGATTAGCAGCCAAATGTTTTAACCACTATGACACCAGGGCTCCCTTAGCTTCAGGTAGTTGCTAGCAATCCTTAGTGTTCTTTGACTTATGAACACGTTACTCCAATCTCTGTCCTTGTCATCACATGGTTTTCTCCCTGTGTGTTTGTGTCTCCTTTCTTCTTCGTATAAGGGCATCAATCATATTGTGTTTAGGAGCCACCCTGATCGAGTATGACTTCATCTTAATTAATCATACCAGCAAACACTGTATTTCTAAATAGGTTACATTCACAATTACCAGGTAGACATGAATTTTCAGAAGATACTGTTCAATCTAATATACTGCTCCCTCCCAACAAGTTTGTATATCTATTCAGAGTTTTTGGGTAAACTGGACAGTGATTATATTATTATGACTTGTCTAGGTCCATCATTTCCCTCTCTGCACAAAGTGCAGGTGTGAACCACATCCCTATCACTCCCTCATGAGGTATCAAGAGCCACATGCCCCTTTTCTCAAGATGGAGCTTTGTGAGGATGTAAACAATCAGGAGCCAGGCAGGGTTTGTGGCAAGAAGGGAAGCTGTTCCTGCGGGCAGTCAGTGGGTGTACAGCGAAGCTGGGTCATCCCTGGGTGCTGGTAGGCCCCCGAGGAGCAGGAAATCTGCCTTGGAATGAAGGGGGGCCCTGAAACACAGCTCCTCACAAAGCTCCTTCACCACACCCACTCACCCAGCTTTTTCCCAACAGCAGGAACATGTATATTCTGCTTCATCATTGCATTTTCTCTATTCTAAGGTGTCGCATTTAAGTGGGAGATCCTAACAAAATCAAAAGTAGTACCCTGTCCATGTACTTGGATTGAACACTTCTCATTTTTTGGGGCAACTTTGCCTCAGATATTCTTTTCCTTCACCAGACTTTGCTTGGCAATGCTTAGCCCTACCTGTCCTCCACTCCAGGCTGCAGATTAAACATCATTACTGGGAGATCCTCCCTGACCCCCAGGATTTGATTGAATCCCCTCTTTCATACTCCCATATAAACCTGTACAGGTCATTTGAGCCACTCCCAATTATCCTTCCTTACATAATATGTGTGTACCCTGAGAGTCTCAGCCCTGGAAGCACATGGACTGTATCAGTGTCATGTTTTACTGTGTCCCTCAGGCCAGAAGATGCTTAACCAGTATTTGTTGAATGAAGAGAGGTATTGAGAGGGAGGAGGATAAAAGGCAGAAGCAAGGTGAAAGCCTATTAATAGCAGGAATGAAGATAAAACATCTTAGAAATAATCCATCCAGTGGATAAAACACATTAACAGTTTGGTTTAACAAAGAAGAAAAGCAGGTCCACCTGCACCAATACCTGGTTCCAAACTACAAAACCATGACTGACAGGAGACCATGTACCTCCATGGGAACTGGCTTTAAACCAGGGGAAGCAAGTGTTTTGCCTAACATTGGAAAAGCAAATTCCTTTGCTCTCTTCTCCACTGAAAGAAAAGAATTCAATCTTTTCTTAAACAGTTGAAACAAAGGAAGAGATAAAAGGTAAGAAATGCAACTTTGGAAGCAGATGCAGTTTATAAAATCCCTAGGACCATTTAGTTCCCCACTGAGATTACTCTTAAGGCAGGGAGCTCTAGTATGAATGATCTTTATCTGTAATTGTAATACTCTGTTGATAAAAGTAGTTAAGCATTGTGAAAAATTAATCTGCCTGTGACCATAGTGCATTTAAACTGATTAGAGTTACCTGAAGAGCCTTAGGCAGGCAACTGGCACCGCTTTGCTATCGACTGCTATAAGCGGCAACAATTCAGGAGGATTGAAATGCTTTGTTATAGGAGCTGAAAGGGAGAGTTAGTTCTGATGGGACTTTCCCAATCTGAAAACACTTAACTAGTAAGAGGAAAGGAAAATGTTAACCTTGTTTGGCAGAAGAGTTATCATTAATACTTTTTCAAAGCCCATAAGGAAAATGGTCTTCCATTTTAAAGGAATAATATAGTCCCCCCTCAGGAGCTCTGCTGGCATAGTGCCTAAGGCACTTGACTGCTAACCAGAAGACTGGTGGGTGGTTCAAGCCCACCAGCCACTCCTTGGAAGGAAGACTGGGCAATCTACATCTGTAGAGATATCACCTTAGAAACCCAAGGAGTGGTTTGAATGCATCCCCAAGGAGGGGTCACTATGAGTCAAATCCGACTCCATGTGAGTTTGTTGGTTTTTTTTTTTTTTTTGGTAGTCCCTCCTTATCTACAGGGATACATTCAGAGACCTCCAGTGCATGCCTGAAACCCCAGATGGCACTAAGCCCTATATATACTATGCTTTTTTCCTATACATCCACACCTGTGCTCCAATTTAATTTATAAATTAGGCACAGTGAGAGAATAACAATAACTAATAATAAAATAGAACAATTATTCAATAAAATAGAGGTTACTTGAACACAAGCACTGTGATACTGCAACAGTCGATCTGAAAACCAAGATAGTTGAGTGATTATGCGGTGGGTACTGTCTAGAACATGGATATGCTAGACAGAGAGATGATTCACATCCCAGTCAGGATGGAGTGGGATGGCACAGATATTGTATCATGCTACTCAGAACGGCACTCAATTTAAAACTTATGAATTATTTATTTCTGGAATTTTCCTTTTAATATTTTCAGACCGCGGTTGACCACAAGTAACTGAAACTGTGGAAAGCAAACTGTGGGAGCAGAGAAGGGTCTACTGTACCAAAGCTAACAATTATTAAGCTATTATCATGTGTTGGATGCTGTTCTTTATTTAACTTTATATCAGCAAAGCTTTTGCACTGAGCTCAGAGAGGTTAGGTGACTTGCCTAATCCTCTCTCAGGTGGTAATTGCAAGAGCTGGATTTTAATCCTGAGCCCACATCCTTAAACTGTGCTGCCCCTTGACCTTTTTTAGCAGACTATAGAATAGAAAAAGTGAGAAGTAATTATCCCAAATCATCCAAGTGGTGTAACACAAGCCTTACAAAGAAAATGAGGGGTGAGTGTAAGAGGATCTAACTAGCACTTGCTGGACAGGGAGGAAAGAAAGAGGTCCCTGCAGTCAAGTTGGGATATAGTTACAGAAGAGGATTTTCTAGGAGTCTCTGGGGCCTTTTCCCAAAGACCTGTGGGAAAACCTATCATCGTGGGTCTCTAAGAGAGCATCAGGGATCACAGCATCTTAAGTGCTGGGTGTCCCCACAGTGTCCTGGAACCTAGAGCATAGACCCAGTGGACAGTGTGGAGACAGTGCAAACTTTGCAGAGTACAAAGGAGATCTTTGCTCTCTTTTGTCAATCACAGAAACAGGAAGTCCTGACACCATCAATCAGGCCTTGGTCATGGAAACAGAAGCTCTTGAGAAGCAAAGGGTCTGGGTGAGCAAACTGCCACAGCCTGTGGCATTGGTACAGGTTATTCTTAAGAACTCATCTGGAAGCTGCTTCAGACCTCACATCTGCCAATATATCTGCCTGCAACTGCCTCCAGAGCAAAATGGCCTCTCTTTCTTTGCAGCCTTCAGACTAGCACTAGCTCTCTCACTGGCATTCTCTAATTTGGAACCACCCAGGAGAATAAATTCTGGAAATGCAGTGCCCTCTCTTCTCCTATTCAGAGCAACATTTCTAAAGAGGAGGTGGTGATGTTCAGTTGAATCTTTATCAGTCAAGTACTTTGGACCCTCCTGTAGCTTCAAGTTACAATGACATTCCTTTGACTTTCCCTCTCCTCCTCCTCCCCCTCACTTCCTTGGTTTTCATGGCAAGAGGGTGAGATAGGAAACTTTGTGCCTGGGGAAGGTTAGGCATAGTGTGATCCTAAGGTCCATTTCATGTGACATCGCAAGAGCCTATCCAGCTGAGTAAGTTTCTGATGTTATCATCTCACATCTTGCCTCAGTAAAATTGCAAGGTGCTTGGTAATTGTCTGTGTGAAGAAATGAAAATACTTCCCAAGGTAAGCAACCAGCCCTTCATAAGGATACACGTTTGTCTTCTTCATTACCCAAAATGTGCCTGGTGAGCAGTAAAATGGCCTATGTATATTCAACTAATCCAGGATCAGGTCTCATGTTTCCTGCAATGGTCTATCTCTAGTACCATTACCTAGGCAGGTAATTTGGTACTGCTGGATAATGGCCATGAGGGGCTGCGTAGAAAGGATGGTGAGGCTCAGTGGGAAGGAATACCAGGATTCATTAGTGATGCTTAACATGCAGGCATGAAGGGCAGTGTATATGCCACAAACTAGCCTTCAATGGCTATTATGTCTGTCTGCATTGAGGTGCTTATGTTCTGTTCTGGTTACGTAGTCCAATTCTGACAGGAATATACCATAAATAGGATGGCTGAACAAACAGGAGTTTATTCTCTTATAATTTTGGAGGCTTTAAGTGCAAGTTCACAGTGCCAGGCTCTAGGGGCTGTGTGAAAACCCCTCAACCTTTTGGGCATTAGCTCTGCCTCTTGCTCCTAGCCCACTGAAGCTAGAGGCATCTCTTCACTCAGGCAGGTACTGACTGCTGAGGCTGACGAGCCCAAGGTCAACAAATAAAATGGCACAGTCATGATGTTACCAAACTACATGGCAGGCCATTAATTCAAGTCCATTGAAAGTCCCAAGTTCGGTAGAGCATGGTAGGCTGCTGAACAACGACAAGGCTACATGAAGGGTTCAAGCATGCTATAAGCTAGAGACCATTCCCAAGACTTCTCCTTATATACAGGAAGCAGACCACATCCCTAAGGCAGCTAGCTACTCAGTGGCTCACAGTAGATTCCACCATGGAGTTGATGACCAGTCTCATCATGGGGAATACTACACCCAGCTGCCCAGCCACTCAACCAGGCCCAACCAAGGTGACACATAAACATAACCACAACATGTTCTATGTGTCTATATATGAAGATAAGCTGCCCTCCTTCTGGCAGGAGGAGCCAGCAACCTAGAGGACATTTGCATCTATTAGGATGCTATCCATTGCAAGCCACAAAAACCAAACTCAAACTGATTTAAGCCAAAATAGTAAATTAAAGGAGGTTAATTATTTAACTCTCTTAGAGGACAGGGAAAAAAATCATTATATCCGGTTATTAAAATGTTGAAAACTCTGTGAGGTACAGCTGAATCCAGGGCTCAGTTGAAGTCACTTGATTTCTCAATTTCTTGTTTTACTTTGCTTGGTGTTGGTCCTATTCTCTGGCAGATCCTCTTCATGATCCCTAGCACTCATCTAACTAGCTTGGCAAATTAGTAGAAAGAAGCTTGTTCTTTGCTAAAAGTTTCAATTCAAAGTCCTGGGGCTGTCTCTTACTGGTACAGCTTGGGTCAATGCCCATCACTATGACTGAGGAAGGAAAAATACATCCCTGTGCCTGGGGAGGAAGAAGTATTGCACAAACTACATTGAATGAAATCGGACACAGGAGCTCCCTTAAGGGAATAGTGTGGGTGTGGGTAAGGAGGGGCAGGCTGTGCTACTCAAAAAGGGGACGTGCATGCCCAGTCAGCAAAAGCGAGCTGTCCATTATTCCAGCCAAGCTAGAGTTAGAATTTGTCTGGGCCATCTCAGAATCATCTTAGGCAAATTGCTAACTTCTATGAGCCCAGAAAAAGATATCACGCTGGGTAAAGTAGTTGTTGTTGTTGTTTGCCGTTCGAGTCGGCACCGACTCATAGCGACCCCTCCTTGGGTTTCCGAGGCAGTATCACTACGGAAGTAGGATTGCCCAACCTTCCTTCCGAGGAGTGGCTGGTGGGTTTGAACTGCCAGCCTTCTGGTGAGCAGTCAAGTGCCTTAGGCACTATGCTACCAGAGCTCCTGGGTAAAGTAGAGGGTCTGCAAAAAAGGAGAAGACCCTCAACAAGATGTATTGACACAGTAGCTGTGGCAATAGGCTCAAGCATGGCAACAGTTATGAGCATGGTACAGGACTGGGCAGTGTTTCACTCTGTTGAACATCGGTCACTGAGTTGGAACTGACTCAACAGCACCTAACAACATGAGCCTCTAGGGGTGCCCTGGTGGCATAGTGGTTGGGTGCTTGACTGCTAACCAAGAGGTTGGAGGGTCAACCCACCAACAGTTCTGCAGGAGAAAGATGTGGCAGTCTGCTTTCATAAAGATTTATGAAACCTTGGAAACCCTATGGGGTAGTTTTGTCTTATAGGGTCACTAAGTTGGAATTGACTTGACAACAATGGGTTTACAGGTCTCTAAGGAGTCCTTGGGTGGCCCAAATGGGTAAGCATTTGAGTACTCACTGAAAGGTTGGCGGTTTGAACTCACTCAGAGGCACCTCAGATGAAAGGCCTGGTGATGTGCTTCCAAAAGGTCACAGCTTTGAAAACCCCATGGAGCACGGTTCTGCTCCATGACACGTGAGGTTGCCATGAGCCAAAATCAACTCTACTGCAACTCAATTTGTGGATGTTTTTCTTTGTTTGTTTGTTTATAAGCCTCTTGTTTCTTGTTTGTGACATAAGTAGGTTGGGTTCAGTGGACCTTTCCACCATTGCAGTTCTAAACTTGAGCAAATCCACACATTTATACCACAGCCAAGTGGGCTGCATTAGAATCAGGGTCCATTATCAAAATTCTAAACAAGTACATTGTTTACTTATCTCGGGCCTAATTACAGTGTCAAGAAGGAATAAGGCAGCTTGAAAAAATTTCCCAACATTGTGGCTCAGGATCTCGGAAAATTTCAGAACCGGTTCTGAAAGGGCACAATCCACAGAGGTGACCACAGCATGTGCTGAAGATAGACATGTTCTGTCCGATCTGGGATGGAAGATTTCTTTTGCTTGAAATTCTCTTACGAACAGGGCCCCCACCAAGCTCATCTGGTTTGCTGTGCTCGGGGCAGAAGTAATTATTTTTATGAGGCATTATTCATGTCTAGTCTACCTAAGGGCCACCCCAAAGAATGTTTCTCTACCTATTAAAGGTTTTATCAGACACGCTGAGTCTCCAGTAGTTTCCTTTAGGGTACAAGAAAACGATTCCTCTTGAAGTCTACCACCTCCAAGGGCAATTTGCTGCCCGTTTCAGGGCCATGTTAAGTGGTTGGCACCTGAAAAAAGGGCAAAATCTTTTTCTTTCAAGTGCAGCCGGAAAATGGGAGTCATATAAGTGAAAGTAGGGAACCAGGAGGAGTGTTTCCATGCAGCCGAGGGAGCTTTCTTGTTTTGTTGTGAGCTGGCAAACCTCAACATGCTCAAGCAATGTTTTGTCAAATTTCTTAAATGCTGAACGTGGCACCAGCCCAAATGAATGTAGATGTTATTTCAGTGCTAGGAGAGATTTATTTTAATGTACAGATGCAGCCACTACAAAGGCCCCTTTTAATCTAGTGGGGCTCTGTTCCTTGCTCTTTTACTTTCTGCAGCCCCTGCTCATTTTAGGGCACTGGTGTATGCTGTGAGTTGACAGAGTATCCCCTTCCTCCCTCTTCATCTCCCAAGGCAGTGACTGACATAAGTGCCGACAGTAATTATAATTACGATGCTTTGTGCAAGAAAAAGCAGTTTGCAAGGCTCATCCACAGCCTGCCTGGAATTCAAAAACAATGTGACTTGATGAAAGGAAATGTACCAACTGCAGAGCTGACCTGTCTGAACCCCATATTTAGCATGCCAGCCCCAAGAGAAGTGTTTCCTTATCAAAGACCTCAATTCTCTAGTCCTTCCTTTACTGCTCTTCTCTGAGATGAGAAATCCTTCAGTTGAATAGAATCTCAGATACCAATATCTTACACCTTAATCAGGGCCAGAATAAACGGGAAGGGAAGCACAGAGGAAGCCATGGCGACATGTGAAGTTTGGCTGAGACAAATCTATACTTTCAAGCCAAGATGAGGATGGGAGCCATGGACAAGATGGGAGGGGGGAGCAGGGAGGGAAGGGAGAGGAGTATTCACCAAACTCAGAGGCAGAGGAGGACCTCTGGCTGGGCACCTAATGAAAGGTGGGTGATCTGCTCCCCTAAAGACTACAGCCTAGAAAAACCTATGGGACAGGTCTGTTGTGTCACTTGAGGTCACTATGAGTTGAAATAGATACGGCGCCTCCTAACAGTAAAGTCAGAATTAACTCGATGGCAGTGAGTTTGGTTTGATTTAACAGTAACCACAGAGG
>NW_006921628.1:2715593-2738545 GCF_000298275.1 Orycteropus afer afer
GTATCACTGTGAAAGTAGATTGCCCTATCTTCCTTCTGAGTTTACCTATGTGCTGTCAAGCTCTATGGATGGCTCCATCTATGATATCAAGAAGTAAAAGAGAGGTGGTTTATAATAGGACAATATGTACCTTAATGTGTGAATATTCTGGGCACAATTACAAGAACAGAAGAATGAAGTGGTCTGAAGCTCATAGTCATTTGTGGGATCTCTGGAAATGCAATGGCTGCTATATGAATGTCTTAACCACAAGCAGTGCTGCCGTTGGTAATGGGATCCTCTGAAATAGTGAAGTTCCAGGCAAAACCAAGTGCATTCATCTCTCTGGTTCATAGTATTGTAGCTATGTTTCAATACTATGTTTCACAGGGAAGGCATATTTTGTATTTGAATTTAAGGCAGAGTTTGGTTTAAGGCCCAGATCTGGACCAGGTTTGCCAGGCACGTCAGTACTAGGTAGATCACTTGGAACACTGAGGGACCAGGAACTGTTTTTCGTGGTGGACTGTCCTGTGAACTGTAGAACATGTCCCTATGGGGAAAGGACAGGAGTGACTTGACTTCCAGTTATTGTGACAACAGAAAACATCACTAGAAACTTCCAAAAACAGCACCCTAGGGGGTGATGCAGCCCTATTGAGAACTAAGAGAGAAACAAAATGGGCAGGAGGCTTCCAAGTCAGGCTTGTGGGCTCAGAACCCAGTTCCATTTAGTCCTAGCACCTGGATGGCAACGGTTATATCATTTGACTGTCCTCCACCTTATTTTTAAAATGGAGGAAACATCTTCTCCCCCATGGGATTGCTTAAAGTTTCAATGGAATATTGCAAGTCAGGTGCCTGGCTCATAGTGGGCCCTAGTTAATGCTCTTTCCTTTGTTATTAGGCTCAGCCACTTGTATCAGCAATCTCCTACACCTCCTTGTGTCCTAAGCCATTTTCTCCTTAGGTCACCTGCCTTTTTAGAAAGAATGTTATCTTTGTGCCCCGCTTTGAGGGTTTCTTTTGGACCCACTCTCTGGTTTCCCTGCCTCTTCTTTATCTAGAGTTAGCAAGCAAGTATGAAGGACCCGGAGGTTTTGTAAGATACAGTGAGCATCTTCCAAGCTCTTTTGAGGTCAATTGTGACTCATAGCAACCCCTCCTTGGTTTTGCGAGGTGGTATTTCTACAGAAGTAGATTGCCCAATCTCTTTTCAAGGAGTGGCTGGTGGGTTTGAACTGCCAGCCTTCTGGTTAGCAGTCAAATGCCTTAGGCACTAGGCTACCAGAACTCCCAAGCTCATTTTGGCCCCCAGAAAACTGACCAGTTCCCAAAAGTTGGAAAGAAAATAGAAAATAGAAAGCAAAAATTTATGAGAAAACACATGGATTTACCAATTTCCTAAAGCAAATGGGATATTCCAGTATTTTCTGTGCTTCTTGTTGTTGTTGTTGTTTGCCGTCGAGTCGGCCCCGACTCATAGTGACCCCCTCCTTGGGTTTCCGAGGCAGTACCACTACGGAAGTAGGATTGCCCAACCTTCCTTCCGAGGAGTGGCTGGTGGGTTTGAACTGCCAGCCTTCTGGTGAGCAGTCAGGTGCCTTAGGCACTCTGCTACCAGAGCTCCTACAAGTTCATTAAATACATATTCTTTTAAAGTACTTTTAGGCAATTCTCTTTGGTCCATTCATTATAGATATTTCTTTCCTACTTCTACTTTGAAGTCAGAAAGATCTGGGCTAACTTCTGGATTCTCTCAGAGTCCCCACCCCACCACCATCCCACCCCAGCTTCCAGAACAAAAATGTTGATCCTCTATCCTTTGGCTCAGACAATGAGAAACCTCATTGTCCTCAGCTGTCAGAAGAGGGAGTGTTGGCAGTAACTACCTCATTAGATAATTGTGAAGCTTCTATCACATCCTCAGATTTTACAAACTTCCAAGAGTTGGGAGTATTCTTGGTAGTTGAGATTATGCCAGGTTGGGGTTCCTTACCTTTTGAGAACAAAACATGAACCCTTCCATGGTGACTGGCAATCTAGTGCCCCTTCAGGTAATGGAGTGTACAAGGCTTAGAAAGAATCTTAGGTCCAGGTGAGATGAAATTAATTTGGGACCCCTGATAGTGGGACCTCAGCTCCTTGGCAGATGGATTGGTGAGCAATAGCAGTGTGCCAATCTTGGCAAAACTGCTGGGGATTCAGCTCCAGGGAGATGAAACAGATATGTATTATATTAACCACTGCATATATTGCATATATTTAACATGCATAGTTGTACTTTGTGTGTGTGTGTGACTTTTATTGAACGTATACCACATGCCTGGCACTGTGCTAGGTTTATGATATGCATTAGCTCATCTTATTCTCACAACCATCCTATAAGGTATGCATGAATCCTGTTACCATTGTACACAGGAGGAGTCGGACTCTGAAGGCATACTCCTTTTCTGTGAGGCAGGCAAGACTGAGACCCAAGTTTGTTTTACATTTTCCAATCCAGAAAACACAAGATGGAAACTAATATGGTGTTAAAACAAAAATCATATTTAGCCAATAATAGAAATTGATTGAAGGTTATTTATCATATGATTTGAAAATCAGGGTAACATTTTGCCTACAGAGTAAAAAATGTTCCAAAGAAGAAAAATCTTTCACAGATTCTTATGCTTAAGCTTCTTGCTAGTAATTACACATTGCCATGGAAATAGGGCCTGAATAGTGTTTACATAATAACAATTAATCCTAAAACACACCCTTTAGTCTGACCTTTGGGGTTTCTGTTGTGGAAACTGCAGAGAGAATTCTTTAAGAGAGCAAAATGCTAGATATCTATTAGTTAATTGAATTATCTAAACTTAATTTCTATCAGAAGCCTGAGTTATCCTGATAGGTTAAAACTTCAGTGAATTCAGTGTCTCTTCCACCTTTCACCCAGGGCTTACCTGAGGCATTTAATCAAGCAGGAATTGCCTAAGTCACCTTAGTCTCAGCTGGTCCTGTCATTACCCGTGCAAAGCTCAGACCACACGTCTCTTCATTCCACTGGAAGGTCACCTTAAAGTCTGCAGCTGCCTAGACCTCACTCTGCTGTGCCTGCTTTGGCAGGGATACTCTCCATGGGTTGTCTGCGGCCTCTGGAAAGTTATCTAGCCGCTATTTGACTTTGTTCTTGCAACAAGGCTGGGAAAGGGGAAGCTCCAGTGTCCTGCCTGAGAGGAGTGTGTGGTGGGATAATAATTCCCTCTGCCTTTGGGATAAGAAGCTCTGGTAATGTGGTGGTATAGTGATTAAGTGCTCAGCTGCAAACTAAAAGGTCACATGTTTGAAACTGCCGGCAGCTCTACAGCAGAAAAGACCTGACTGCTCCCATGAAGATTACAACCTAGGAAACCCTACAGGACAGTTCTACTCAGTAGGGTCTTCTCATATAGGGTCACTGTATGAGTTGGAATTGACTCTGTGGCAAACAACAACACAGTAAGGTCTTGGGATTTGACTCAGAACAGAAGGGAAGGCTGCAGATCTGCTGGAGATCCTGGCAGACGTCTTTCTGTCAGGGCCTCCCATCACCTTTGACTCTCTTCTCTTTCTAGTCCAGATAATCTCTGTGGTACAGTCTGTTTTGGGGGCTGGGGGACCCGGTGATGAGAAGAACTGGCTCAGAGTATTCCCATATTTTCCCTCCTTCCCTTCAATTCCTCAGGGCCTCAGCTTTTGAGATTCAAAAATCTAGTTACTCCTTTGTTCTCATGAGTTCCTCCAGCCCTCCCTTCCCTTAGGCCTTAAGCATGGAATGCTTTAGCTAAGGGAATGGAGAAGAGCCAGGGGGTGCCAGGAAACATTAGGCAGAAAAATGTTAGTAACAAGTGTACTTCAAACTCTCATCCTTCACAGAAAGCTTGAGAAGCAACTGATTAACTACCTAGTGACTGGAAGACAGTACCTTGCTTGTTCATTAATCCTTTCAGGTTTTATTGAATGTCTACCACTACCAGTTGCTCTTGAGTCAATTCCAACTCACAGAGACCCCATGTGTGTCAGAGGAAAACTGTCCTCCATAGGCTTCTCAATGGCTGATTTTTCAGAAACAGATCACTAGCTCTTTCTTCTGAGGTATCTCTGGGTAGTCTCAAACCCCCAACCTTTTGGTTAGCAGTTAAACATGTTAACTTTTGCACCACCCAAAGACTATTGAATACCTCCCAAAACTCAAACCCAACCCATTGTCATCAAGTCAATTCTCACTCATAGCAATCCTATAAGACAGAGTAGAACCACCTCATAGGGTTTCCAAGGCTGTAAATCTTTACAGAAGCAGAACACCACATCTTGAAAAGAATTTGGACTTCCCTGACAAATCAGAAAAGGAAATGTCTGCCCCTACCTTTACCCTTACTAATCACAGGGAACTGACCAGTGCAGCCTGTTCTGAAAACCAGTTCATGAACTCAGATGAGAGAATCAGGTGTTGCCAAGCATGTATTTGGAAGCAATCACTTAATGACAGAAGATGGCTTTTCCATCCTCAACATCTGCTTGAGTAAACTATGGGAAGGTCTGATTTACTTATTAACAATCAGCCAATGAAAGCTCAATGGAGTGCAGTTCTACTCTGATACACATGAAATCACCATGATTGTGAGTTGACTCAGTGGCAACTGATGATTCACTCCATAGCTGATTTCCACGTATTCTGGGGTCCTGAGATTCTAAGATGTTGAAGATAAAAATGGCTTCTTGATTACTCCAAAGTGCTATCTGTCCCTCTCTTTAATGCTCCCTCTCCTCCCCCTTTTCCCTCCCTGCTCATAATCACCTTGGGTACAGCTGTTCTGGAAGGATCTGCCTTGGGCCAGGTCTGCTACAGTCTACACATCTGCTACCCAGGTGTTTAACTTTGGAATGGGTATCTAGATGGCCAGAGGGGACCAGTCCCAGTGGCCTGCTGGCTTTGCATTCCAAGACTGCCTGGCTACATGCAAAAGCACATGGTCTTCCATTGTTTCTGGTGTAATTGTAATTTCCATATAAAATGAAGTGAAATGGAGACACTGGATACAGATTGGAAGTGATAGTCTTGTTGAGCCACCAACAAGAAGGCACTTTTGCAAAATAAATAAATAAGTAAAAAGGCACCTTTGCTTGTGACAGGCTCTCTTTAGAATTTTCACCAATTTGTGTTTTAACCCATTCATTCTTTCCTGGTGGTTGCCTTATAAAGGCTAGGGATGTTCAGCTTCCTCACTTGCATCTACCACACAGGTGGTCTTGGAGTTCCTCAGATTCTCCAAACACATTGCCATTTTGAGATTTTGCATGTGACCTGGCATACATACTCTCTTCACTTAGTCACTAGGTCATTATTTGCCATGGAGTTGACTCAGACACATGGTAGTCCCATGTGTATCAGAGTAGAACTGTGCTCCACAGAGTTCGCAATGGCTGATATTTTGTAAGTAGATTACTAGGTCTTTCTTCAAAGGCACCTCTAGGTGGACTTGAACTTCCAACCTTTTGGTTGTAGCTGAGTGAGTTACCTGTTTGCACTGCCCAGGAATGTCCACCAGACTAAACCAAACTAATTGCCATTGAGTTGGATCCGACTCATAGCGACCCCTCCTTGGGTTTCCAAGGTGGCATCACTATGGAAGTAGACTGCCCAATCTTCCTTCTGAGGAGTGGCTGGTGCGTTTGAACCACCAGCCTTCTGTTTAGCAGTCAAATGCCTTAGGCACTATGCAACCAGAGCTCCTTCTAGGTAAAGTAAAAAGCACTCTCAGAGTAATCTTAAAGTAACAATCCAATCATCTAAACACATCAATCATCATTTTCTGGAAAAGACGGAACCAAGTTGAATATTCAGATTTATTGTTGTTGTTTTTATGTGCTGTCGAGTTGGACCCAACTCATGGCGACCCCTCCTTGGGTTTCCGAGGCAGTATTACTATGGAAGTAGATTGCCCAACGTTCCTTCCAAGGAGTGGCTGGTGGGTTTGAACCGCCAGCCTTCTGATTAGCAGTCAAGTGCCTTAGTGGATTATCTAGATGAAGACATATGACTTATCCTATTACTTGCACTCTGCATTCTACCTGATGAGCATAATACTGAAAGAGAGAAAATAGCGAATAATTGAGTGATACTATTCTATTCTCAGAACCATCCAGTCATTCATCGATTCTTTTTATTTTTTTTTTTTAACCATTTCCCCCATGCTAGACACTTTTATAAGCACAGGAAAAACAGCAGTGAACAAAAGAGTCTCTGCTTTCAAGGATCTTACCTCTAGTCAGGTGAGAATGAGACACAATAAAAAAATGATATGTAACATAACATTGAAGTCCCTGGGTAGTACAAATGGTTAACACGCTCAACTACTAGCCAAAAGGTTGGAAGACACTGGAGGATCGAGTCCACTTAGAGAAGGCTTGGAAGAAAGGCCTAGGGATCTACTTCAAAAAAACCAGCCACTGAAAACTATGAGCATAGTTCCACTGTGACACACGTGGGGTTGCCATGAGTCAGTGTTGGCTCACAGGCAACTGAGAATAATGTCAAATTGTGACAAATGCTATCAATATTTACCAATAAACACATCAGATTTTGATCATTGACAAGGCCATTAGAATATTCTGTGGATCATGCAATGTGAGGTTATTACCTACTGCAGGAAGGGAGAGACTTTGACAGGGTCTTAGCAATGTTTCAGAACCAGGAGGTTGGGGTGGTTAGAAGATTTTGCATTCTGACGTTACGTGGTTTAAATTAGTCTTTGAACACGAGGATCTGATGAGGATTCTTTAAAATTGGTGGACTTTTGAGTCTTGATAAACCAATAGTTGTTTGATAGGCGAACAGTTACCCTAGTTGAGCCATCTGTTGTACAGAGGGAGCTGTTTGATTAATCTGGAGTTCAGATAATTTGATTTTGAGAAATTTTCTCAGGCAAAGCATGAAGTATTTTGACCTGTTTATAGCCTTATCTTTTTGGGCAATAATGTTCTTGGATGAGTAATAAAACCACAAAGGTCACTTAGTTCTTAGTCCTGAAAGCTAATCAACAGGATGCAGGATGTCTCCATGCTCAGAGAGCTAAACAAGCAACAGAAGGCACGCCTGACAATTTGGAGACATGCAGTGTGGCCAAGACATAGGGTTACTAGATTTCAAACTAAAAAAAAAAGAAGAAACCTCATTGCCATCAAGTCGATTCCAACTCATAGCAAACCCCTTTGGTTTTCCAAGGTGGTAAATGTTTACAGAAGTAGATTGCCCAGTCTTCCTTCCATGGAGTAGCTGGTGAGTTTGAACTACCAACCTTCTGGTTAGCATCAAATACCTTAGGCATTACTAGATTTGGGGCGGGGGGGAATCTGGCAATCCTATCAGAATATTGTAAAATTTTTAAACAAAGAATTGCCTATATATTAAAATTCAGATTTTTCAGCTTTTCCTGAAGCATCAGAATGTTTTACACTCTCAAGCCCATGTTGGTAAAAGGCAGCAGTTGGAGTGAGCTAAATTCTGCTGCTCACTTTACATTAGGCACAGGGCATTCTGCAATTCATGCTCTGGAGGGAATTTGAGTTTGGGAACTCTGGAATGGACTCAGGCTCCCCTCCGATGAGCTGGGGCTGTTTGGACAAGTCCTTCTCCTTCCCTGTGCCCAGCAGTAAGAGCTTGAGGATCAGCCAACCTAAAAGGATCTCTCCAGCTCCTTTAGCTGTGTTGTTGTACTTGTTGGGTGCTGCTGAGTTGATTCAGACTCATGGTGACCCCATGTGGCAGAGTGGAACTGCTCCATAGGGTTTTCTTGGCTGTAATCTTTATGGAAGCAGATCACCAGGTGTTTCTCCCACAAAGCCACAGGGTGGGTTCAAACTGCCAATGTTTCAGTGAGCTGTGAAGCACTTAACCATTCATGCCACTAGGGCTTCTTCCGTTAATAGTACCATGCGTATATTTTAGAGCTGCTTTAAGTACTGTGACAAACATCCAACTAAGATGGGTTTGGCAATATATGTGGCCATCCTGTTATGGGTTTTGAAATGTTTGGAAATTTGACCCCTAATATGGTTATAATCTCTTTGGTAGCTGTTATTAGGTGGTGACCTAATAAGAAATTATTAACTAGGGAGCTATAATTTGGAAGCTTATAATTTTGTTAATGGACATTGATTTTTGCAGGCCTGATTAAAATATAGTGAAGCCTGAGGCTTAAATGTTTTATTCTGAAAGGCTTAAGGAGTGGGAATTGACTATAAGAATGTATTGGCTTGAAAACTTTATTGAAATTTATTTGAAGAATTTTGTGAGCATGAAATGATCTGACTAAAAACTATTTGATGCCAGCTCCAGCAGCCTTGGAAAGCTGAGGGAATATAGGTTTCTTTAGATGATGTCTGGAAAAATACCTCCAGATTACCTCAAAGGTGAAAAGAAGATTATTATTCCATTCCATGACCCTGCTAATTCTTTTCAACATTGATTCAGTCAAGTAATTAGAACTCAAATGAAGGAAACATTCATAATTGTCATTCGTTTTACTTTACCAAAGGTGACTGTTCCAAAGAAGGTCTGACAGGACAAAAGCAAAGTGATTATGAAAGAAATATATGGGCTAATGGAGCATGCCTTCCTACACACATTCCTGGAGTCAGTCACAGGCAGAAGGTAGCGATAGTTCCAGATTAAAATAGGCCTCCACATCTATGAGTCTTCAAAGAAAATCTTCTGCTATCGCACTGTCAATCCAGTGATTATGTGAGCCGTGGTTTCCCTCCCTGTCTCTCACCACAGACATATATCATGTAGCTCTTTGTTATTTAAAAGCGTGTGTAAGAAAGATTACCCACACACACACCATAGGGAATACTTCAGAAGTGAAATATGTAATTGGTTATGGGGTTATATCTAAAATACCTCATCTCCTTTTATCATTGTATTTCTTCACTCAACATAGGCTAAAATATGAGGTGTGTCTGCTGCTGTGAGAATCCCTCCCCCCCCCACTTAATTTCTGAAATAATACCATACCTTGGAGATTAATGTTCAGGCATTACCAAGATTAAAATAACCAAATACTTCTTTGATCTAAATATTTTTCAAAAGATTGTTGCTGATCATTCTCCCTCCCCTATAATCTTTTTAAAAAGCCTTCAGATTTGCCAGCCTGACACCCAGGGGGACAAGAACACAGCTGCCTTTTCTTCCCCCTCATCTTCACGAAGATACTCTGTTCTCAGTTTCACCCAAATTAGTCCCAGGATTTCAGTTGTCTTTTGTGTCCAACATTCCATCATGCAATTCATTAAAATCTTCACATGAAATATTTAACAGATGAGTTATGTCATAATTCACATTACGGTTTTAAATTGTTGTTCATGTGGTAAGTCATTTATTCTGGACATTAGCAGACCTCTGGAGTGGGTGCATATTTGATGTAAGGAAGGTTAGAGTTCTTTTCTTCAACGCTCCAGAACAGTGGCCTTCTTCCAAACCCTGGGTTAATCATGAAATATTCCAAAGAAGTGACATTCAGACACATTGTTAGCTCTACTTGCAATTAACTATTTTGAAAACAAACAGAAGAAAATATTTAAACAAATGTGGCTTGGCTAACAACTATTACGTTTGACTGTTAATTAAAGCATGTTGGAATCCAAATGTGCCAGGTCTTGTTACTATCATGGCTAGCAACCCTTGCCATTGTACACAATGGAATGATAATGCAGGGATTCTTTCAAAGGGGGGCTAAGGGCCGGGTGGGAGAGATTAACCCAGCCTTGGAAAAAAATAGCCACTACCCTGCTTGAGGAGTAATAGATCAGTAATAAGCTGATTTTCTGCGTGAGATAACGTATCAAAACCCTATGTCTTTGTTGTTGTTGTTAGGTGCCATCCAGTCGGACCCCACTCATAGAGACCCCTCCTTGGGTTTCCGAAGCAGTATCACTACGGAAGTAGATTGCCCCATCTTCCTTCCGAGGAGTGGCTGGGTAGATTCCAATTCATAGATGCTCTGACCCTTTAAGACAGAGTAGAACTGCCCCATAGGGTTTCCCTAACCTTTAGGAAACTACACTGCCACATCTTTCTCCCACAGAGCCACTGGTGGGTTCGAACCACCAACCTATCTGTTAGCAGCCATGCTTTTAACCACTGTGACACCAGGTCCCTTTGCAATAATGCACAGCAAGCATGCATTTGTAGTACACTTGTTCTACAGCCATCCGTATGAGATCAAGAGGACAGCATTTGCCCAGGGATTGTTGTTGTTGTTGTTGTTATGTGCCGTGAGTCAGACCCAACTCATAGCAACCCCTCCTTGGGTTTCCCAGGCAGTATCACTACAGAAGTAGATTGCCCAGCCTTCCTTCCAAGGAGTGGCTGGTGGATTTGAACCACCAGCCTTCTGATTAGCAGTCAAGTGCCTTAGGCACTACACTACCAGAGCTCTCTTGCCCAGGGATAGAGCTAGGAATATCTCTGGTAGCATAGCGCCTAAGGCACTTGACTGCTAACCAGAGGGCTGGCGATTCAAACCCACCAGCCACTCCTCAGAAGGAAGAAAGTTGGGCAATCTACTTCCATAGTGATACTGCCTCGGAAACCCAAGGAGCAGTTGCTATGAGTCAGATCTGACTGGATGGCACATAACAACAGCAACAACAACAGAGCTAGGAAGGTGGGAGGGGATGGGAAAGAAGAAAGGACAAAGGGAGGTGGTGGGTGGAGGGGATGGGAAAGAAGAAAGGACAAAGGGAGGTGGTGGGTGCAGGAAGGAAATGGGAAGTGTTGTTGCATTGAAGGGATTGCAGTGAATGTCAAAAAACAGGATGTATGGACTGTTGAATGGAAAACCAATTTTCTCTGTAAACTTTCACCCAAATCACAATAAAAAAAAAAAAAAAAAAATGAACAATCAAAAAAGAACTCTTGTTCTACTCCTAAGAGGTGAAATACCTATTTTATTTTCTCATTTCACTACCCATAAATTGGAATCTATTAGAAAAAAAAAAAAAAAAAATTCTGTTTGTAGCCCAACCAGAGCAGGGCAGCTCTGTACTCAGAATGAGATGATAATTGTCCACATGCTGCCAGTATTAGTCAGACTTCTGAGAAGCTTTGTGGCCAGGTAGCCTGGCTGATGAGCTCATGGAGCTGATAGTACCAGTGTCAGGGAGAGTAACACTCTTGGATTCTGTACTTTGATCTGATCTGTCTGGCCTTGTTCTGAATATGTATAAATGACCCCAATCACAGGAGGATCAGGTGATAGCGTTCTTTCATTCATTCTGAAGGAAAAAAAAAGAAATCCATGCTAGGAGCTTGCTTAGCCGAGAGAGAATCCTTCATTGCCTTCTGTTTTCTGCTTCATTTTGCCAGTGCCGTTAGGGTTCTTCCTCCTTCCTTTTTTTGGTATCCTGATTTTCTGAAGTATTTATCTGCTGATATTACATGCTCGAGAACATTTCTAACAGTGGACATTGTGAATTTATCATGGACAGATTTCATGCCCAGTCTCAACATATTGTTGTTGTTAGTTGTTAGCTGCTGTGGGGTTGTTTCCAGCTCATAGCAATCCTGCATACAGCACAATGAAATGTTTCCTGGTCCTGCTCCATCTTTGTGATCACTGGCATGCTGGAGTCCATTGCTGTGTCCACTGTGTATTTTGAGTGCCTTTCGCCTCAGAGGGGCTCATCTTCCAGAACTATTTTGGACGATGCTCTTTTATGATCCAAAGAGTATTCAATGGCTGATTTTCAGAAGTAGATTGCCAGGCCTTTCTTCCTAGTCTTAGTCTGGAATTTCCACTGAAACCTGTCTGCCATAGGTGACCAATCCTGCTGGTGTTTGAAATACCAGTGGCATAGCTTCATAACAACATGTATCATAACAACATGCAAGCTACCAAAGTAGGCAAAGTGACACAGTGGTGGATGAAACATATATTTAGAATAAAATATAAAAATAAGGAATAAAAGCATTGGGAACAAATAATAAGTTGAGTGTCTATAACATAACACTATAAACCTTTCAGAACATTTTCATATACACTATTGAGTATCATTTGTCCCTGTTCCACAATAATTCTGTTCAGAAGCTAGAGCCAGCATGATGCTCTTTGAGAGAGGTAAAGTGACCTACCTAAGAGCATACATCAGTGGTCTTAGAAATAAGGCTTACCATCAGTATTCCTGGTTAAAAAAAAAAAAAAAAATTCCTGGTTATAATTCATTGTTACTCATTGATGGTGGCAAGGTTGTTTTTCTGTCCTCTGGATGAGCTCTGTGTGTACATGTGAATACATGTACATGGCTGAAGGACTGGGCAAGTGGAAGTAGGGGTGTTTGTATGAGTTTGCATGCCAGACGTGGTATGCACTATTTACAAACTGGATTTGTTCTCCTAGGGTATGATGCAAGTTGAGGCCAAGCCCACAGAAAATTATTTCTAAATGAATACAATATGAAAAAGTTATTTTATTTCTAATTTTATATGTAATATTGTTATTTGGTGAGTTTCGTATTACACTTGAATTCATGTCTATTAACGTGATATGAGATGCATGCATGATTTCATCTTGAATGCATTTGAATATAATAGCACTGGAAATGTAATTTGTATTCTCAAATTTTATAAAGCAAAATAAATAAATCTTGGGGGTGGTAGCCACATTGAGCATATTGCATTGATTTCTTTGGGTTTCTCTCAAACTAATTACCAACTTCCCCTTGTAAATCCAAGTCCTCTCCTGTTGGCAGCCCCATCTGATCTAAACCCTCCACACCTAAGTCATCCTCATTCCTTCCACCTCTAGGGAGTATAGAGAGTGGGCTGTATGGGCAGGTTTGTGGAGAGCTCTATCTTCCATCCTTAAGGAGTGCAGATCTCCAACCCTCCATGATCGCTGAGCAGCAGTGCTGTCCTATATTAACTCTTTGCAATGACAGAAATGTTCTATATCTGCACAAGTCCAGGACAGTAGCCTCTGCTCCATGCACATAATGAGCACTTGAATCATAACTAGTGCAAATGAGGAACTAGTTACTGAATTTTAATTAAATTGTCACCTGTGACAAGTGGCCACTGAATTGGACAGCATGAGATCAGAGCAGTCAAGGTCAACTACCTTTCTCCAGATTCCAGTGCAGTGTTCATTGACTTTCTACATTTCAAATGATCTCTAAGTCTTGGTACTTGGATGATTCCCTGATCCCCGCAAGGTAAAGTGTGAGCATTTCTTCTGTGATTTGTCTGCTCCAGCCCTCACTCCAAGCTATTGCATTCCTCACCTCTTAATCTCTCCTTACAGGCCTTTATCACGTAATGAGTTTCTGATAAGGATGAAACAGAAAAAGGAAAGGGAAAGAAAGAAGGGCAGGAAAAGTAGGTAGGACAAAAGTTAGGAAGCTGGGGAAGGAGGAAGTCTGGAGGGAGAAAGTAGAAGGAACATACTTCATTGATGGTCTGTGGTGTGCACTGCTAAACTGAAAAACTACTCAGGCCCTCTTAGCACACTGACTTATGGAAACAGTCACCTGAGTCATTCAAACCAGTAGAGATGTCAGTGCCCCAAGTGCCTGAGTATTTTTGTGTGAAAGGTTTCTGGGACTGTTTGGGATGACCAAACCAAAACCAAACCCACTGCTATCAAGTCAATTCCGACTCATAGTCATTGGGTTTCTCATAAAAATGAAGTGGTTTTGCTGTTCTGTGGGTTTCCAAAGGCCATTCCAGTATCTTGGGGTCACTGTCCTAAGAGTCTCACTCAATGTTGGCATGCTGTAAAGGGACCCAAGGAAGAGCAATTCCCTCTAGATCTGCTTCACTCCTGGGAAATGAGTAAGGTACCACCTGATGCTTCAGAACTCTAGACCAAGAAGCCAGCTCACTGGAGCATTTCCTGCTGCTGTTGCTGCTGGTGGTTGCTCTTGAGTAGATTTTGATTCATGCACTGCCTTCTGGATCATCATTTACAAAGTACTGCCTAGATGATACAGTGGTGAAGTGCTTGACTGCTAACTGAAAGGTCAGAGATTCTAACCTACCAGCGGCTTTGCGGGAGGAAGACCCAGCCATCTGCTTCCATAAATATTACAGCCTAGGAAACCCTATGAGGCAGCTTTACTCTGTCATATAGGGGTTGCTATGAATTGGAATTGACTAGACTGCATACAACACAATGCCTGCATGTGTACATGCACATACACACATACATACACACACGTGCACACATGCCTAGACCCCAGGAAAGAGTGGACGGAAATTATGTAAAAAGGAAACCGCCATCTGTCCTAGAGAGATGATTCCTAGCAGGGAACCTTGGAGCATTTGTAATCAGATTGCAGTGAGGAGCCTCACAAACTGCAGAGAAAATATGTTAATGATTTTCTGGACTGTCTAAAAAATTTCAAACCCAGGAATGGTATTTTTATTTTGTGTACACTCTCCTTGGGACTTGGGTTTCACTAAAGCATTTTCTGTCCTTGTTTTCCTTATTAAATTAGCAAGACTGACTTGAATCAGAATATACTGTTATGGTTTGAAATGTTGTCGAAAGAACAAAATAGAAGGGCATGACAAATATCTCAAGTCTCATTTGGGATGTATGGAGGATAGGGGAGAAGAATGGAACTTGCTGAAGTAATAATGTTTTCTCTGATAAAGGATGAAGGGGAAAAAAAAACTGTGGAAAAAAAACAGGGAAAACAAGCAAAAGGAAGTTAAACTTCTTTGTGTGGAGGCTCGTGTGCTTTTGTGAATAGAGACAGCCATAAGATGCCCTTAAACATTTCTGTGTGATTTCTGTGTGTGTGTGTGTGTGTGTTCCTTTGTTTTGAGTATTTTTGTTAGTATTGTTTTTTTGTTTTTGGTCCATATGTGTGTCTCTCTGTGTCTGTGCACATGTGTTTGCATTTTAAATCATTTTCATGCATAAGAGGTACTCCACTAGATGCACCAAGTGGCTGTGGCTGCCTGTCATCTTACCCTCCTGGTCTCCCACTGTCCAAGCTCTTCTTCTGCAAAACTTTCAGAATGGACTTCTAAAAGTATAGATATGATCCTGCTCCTTCTCCAAAATTTTCAATGACTTTTCATCACCTACAGCAGATGCCAGCAAACTTTCTTCTGTAAAGGCGCAGGTAGTAAATATTTAGGCTTGGTGGGCCATATAGTCTCTGTTGAAATGGTCTCATCTCTGGTTTCATAGCTGTAGACAATGTATGAACAAATGTGTGTGGCTGTATTCCAGTAAATCTTTATTTACTAAAAGAGGTTGGCTTTCACCCGTGCACCATAGTTTGTAGACCCTTGCCCTACAGACACTATTCAGATGCCTTGGCCTGACATTCGAGATCTTTTACCATTTGACCTCTGCCTGTATAACCAGGTTCACCACTCTCATTCTTGTTAAACCTCAGAATACACACAACTCAAAAAACCTACTGTGTTGAGTCGATTCCAATTCATAGTGACCCTACAGGACAGAGTAGAACTGCCCCATAGAGTTTCCAAGGCTGTAAATCTTTATAGAAGCAGACTGCCACATCTTTCTTCCATGGAATGGCTAGTAAGTTTAAACTGCTGATGTGTTGGTTAGCAGCTGACCGCTTGACCCACTGCATCCCCAGGGCTCCTCAGAATACACAATGGTCTTTAAAAAGGTTTCATCCCTTTACCTTAATTATGTTGTTTCCTCTAGTTGGGCTGCCATCCCTCCTTAAAAAAAAAAAAAAAAACCTGTGAGTCAGCTCTCTATGTCTTGCCTTTCACAAAGCTCCACTCAACTCCTCCAGGCCTCGTTGCTCCCACAGTTCTTTGCTTTTGTCTCTAGTTTTTTACCATGTAGCTACCATATTTTTACATTTGCTCCTCAACTAGATCATGAGGGGCTTGAGGAGAGTGTAGTCTTATTTCTCTTACCCACCTTCCAGCTTGCAAAGATAAGGCCCTAAAACAAACAAACAGTCATGAAGTCGACCCACCAATCGGACTCTATGTCTTTTGATCATAGAGAATTATCTTAACCTGTAGGTGAAAATACTGCAAACCTCCATGTGCAATGGGAAGCCAGGGGCCAGAATTATGGGAAGGGGTTAAAAGATAACCAGCAAAGGCACCTATTGGGTCAAAACAGAACAGACTAGTTGCAGGCAGGACTGTCTAGAAGCCTCATGCCCAGGATGAGAGTAAGTGAGGAGCGAGGGGAGTGATGTCTAGTTTAGGGCATCAGGACCCGGGAGAGGATGCAGCCTGCTGGAGGGAGATCAGAGGGAAGCAGTCTGCATGATTAATGGGATGGAGGGACTGACTCATGAGCAAAGATTAAAGTACTGCAAGGAGCTAGGGTACAGGACCAAAAGGGGCAGATGATAGCAGTCTCCAAATATGTGAGATGGATAAACACCCAAAGGGAGTAGCTAGCTTCATCAGAGAGGTGAAATAGAGGCTCCACCAGAGTTTGGGAGGGGTGGTCAGAAAGGGCAGGCAGCTGAGGAGAACGTCTTTCTGATGGAGGAACTCAAGAGATGATGAATGGCCAGGGGAAGCTCTGGGCTTTTGGAACTAGAAGTACCATATACAGGTCACCGTGAGGTGGCTATTTCAAGGAAGCCTCTGCTTTTATCATGTAAGGTCCTGTAGCCTACCATAGCTGTTGACTTTGGCCGTGAGTGGTAGCCTCAGAATTACTCTCTGACTCCCAGCCTGGGGAAGGCTGGCTAGGTAGGAGTAAGGAGTGGAAAATATAGAGTGGCACACACAAAGGGAGACAGATAAACTTATTTCCACCCTCCTTGTAGATACCAAGTATTAGATGTCATGGTTTTGAGGCCCTTTGCCCTGAAGAAGGAGCCCTGGTGGTGCAGTGGTTAAAGCACTTGGCTGTTAACTGAAAAGTGAGAAGTTCCAACCAACCCACCAGCCATTCAGTGGGGAAAAGATGTAGCACTCTGCTTAAATAACAATTATAGTTTTGGAAACCCTATGGGGCAGTCCTACTCTGTCCTGTAAAGTTGCTATGAGTTGCAATCATCTCAGAGGTGGGTTTGGGTTTTGACTGCTCTGAGATCACGTTTCGACAAGTTATTCCCTGTTTTGGGGAAGAAACAAAGATATTTGTTCTAAGCCCCTTGTTGAGACAGGGTTTACACTCACCATCTGCATGCTGATGGCTCTGAACAAAACCCAGCCAACACCCTGACTTCCTAGATTCCTTGATTGGCTCATCCCCAACAAGGATATGAAATGGCAGCATTTTGGAAGATAAGATTTATCTGTAAGGTAAGTAAACAGCCCTGAAGCCCAAAATCAGCTTTCTTACAGTAGTCTCTGAAGTTTATTCCAAGACAAGAAGGAGCAGCTTGTGTAAAAGGCTGACCAGGCAACCCCACATGATAGTAATGTCTCAACAGCCAGTGGTCTATGGACTATAGGACAGTAATTCCCAACCTGGATGCACATTAGAATCACTTGGAGTGCTTTAAATAAATACTCCATGCGTTTGTCCTATCCCCTAGAGATTCTAATTTAATTGGTCTTAGAGGGCAGGCAAAGGAGCTCAGGTGGCACAGTGCCTAAGGTATTTGATGCTAACCAGAAGGTTAGTGGCTCAAACTCACCAACCACTCTGCAGAAGGAAGACTGGGCAATCTACTTCCGTAAAGATTTACTATCTTGGAAAGCCAATGGAGGTCACTATGAGTTGGAATCAACTCAATAGCTGAGTTTTTTTTTTTTTTTTTTTTGGTTAGTGGGCAGGGGAGCGGCACCTAGACATTATATATATATATATATATATAAAGTTTTCCAGGTGTTTCTAATAAGTAGTCATGATTGAGAAGCACTAAGGAACTCTTCATTTTTCTGTGATTATAGTTCATATGAATATTACTTTTCCATTTGTTGTTGTTGTGGTTTTTAGATAACATTGAGTAGCTTCCAACTCATAGTGACCCCCTGTACAATAAAACAAAACATTCCCTGAGTTCTGTGCCATCCTCATAATCATGGCAATGTTTGAGCTATTGTCACAGCCATTGTGTTAAACTGTCTCATTGAAGGTCTTCCTCTTCTTTGCTGACCCTCTACTTTTCCAAGCATGATACCATACCTTCTCCAGGTCCTGGTCTCTCTTGATAACATACCCAGAGTATGTGAGATAAAGTCTTGCCATCTTCCCTTCTAAGGATCATTCTGGTTGTACTTCTTCCAACACAGATTTGTTCATTCTTCTGGCAGTCCAACGCAATGCAACACACTGCCATAGAATGAGGTCTCATAGTGACCCTTTCTGAGGTAATATCACTATGGAAGTAGATTGTCCAACCTTTCTTCCAAGGAGTGGCTGGTGGGTTTGAACTGCCAACCTTCTGGTTAGCAGTCAAATGCCTTAGGCACTATGTCACCAGAGCTCCCAAAAGCTGAACTCCATGTGGCACATATGGGGATCAAACCTGTGACCTTGGTGTTATTAGCACCACGCTCTAACCAGCTGAGCTAACTGGCCCCCTGATGCATGGTATATTCAATATTCTTCGCCAACACCATAATTCATAGGCACCAATTCCTCTTCAGTCTTGTCCAGCTTTCACAAGCATATGAGGCAATTGAAAATACCATGACGTGGGTCAGGTGTCCCTTAGTCCTCAAGATGTCACTTTTAAAAAAAAAATCACTTTAAAGAGGTCTTTTGCAGGAGACTTGCCCAGCACAATACATTATTTGATTTCCTGACTGTTGATTCCATGGGCATTGATAGTGGATCTTAGTAAAATGAAATTCTTGACAACCTCAATAATTTCTCTGATTGTCATGATGTAGTTTATTGGTCTACTTGGGAGGATTTTTGGTTTCTTTATATTGAGGTATAATCCATACTGAAGACTATATATAGTCTTTGATCTTCATCAAAGTCTTTACTTTCAGCAAGCAAGGTTGTATCATCCGCATAACACAGGCTGTTAATGAGTCTTTCTCCAATACTGATGCCACGTTCTTTTTCATATAGTCCAACCTCTTAGGTTATTTGCTCAGCATACTGATTAAATTAGTATGGTAAAAGAATACAACCTTACTCACACCTTTCCTGATTTAAAACCATGCAGCATCCCCTTGTTCTATTTGAACTACTGCCTCTTGGTCTATGTATTAGTGTCTCATGAACACAATTAAGTCTTCTGGAATTCACATTCTTCACAATGTTACCTGTAATTTTTTATGATCCGCAGAGTCAGATGTCTTTGCATAGTCCATAAAATACAGGTAAACATCCTTCTGGTCTTCTTTGCTCTTAGCCAAGATCCATCTGACAGCAGTAATGATATCCCTCATCCCACATCCTCTTCGAATCTAGTTTGAATTTCTGTCTCTATTACTTTGACTAGAATATCATTTGAAAGGTACAAAAAAAAAAAAGAAAAGAAAGAAAGAAAGACAGAGAAAGCAAGCATTTAGTAATTATCTGGGTATTTAGTATCTTGCTGAGGGGAAGGACACAGCAAGGAGCAACAACCAATCCCTGCCCTCAGTGAGCTTATGGTTCAAACAAAAACTTGTACAAAGATGTTTCTATCTGCACTATTTATAGTAACCAAAAAGTAGAGACAATTCCAATATGCATGCACCAAGGAGCTCTGGTAGCATAGTGCCTAAGGCACTTGACTGCTCACCAGAAGGCTGGCGGTTCAAACCCACCAGCCACTCCTCGGAAGGAAGATTGGGCAATCCTACTTCCATAGTGATACTGCCTCGGAAACCCAAGGAGGGGTCACTATGAGTCAGGGCCAACTCGATGGCAAATAACAACAACGAATGGATAAACAAAATGTGGCATGTCTATACAATGGAATATTATTCAACTATAAAAAGAAATGTAATACTTATATATGGTACGAATGGATGAACCTTTAAAACATTAGCTAAGTGAAAAAAGCCAGACACAAAAGGCCAGATATTGTTACATTTCACTTATGCACAGTGTCCACAGTAGGCAAATCCATTGAGCAAATTTGGTGGTTGCCAGGGGCTAGAAGTAGGGGGAATTGGGAGTGATACTTAATGGTCACAGGTTTCCATTCAGGGTAATGAAGTGGTTGTACAATAATATGAGTGTATTAGATGCCACAAGATTTTGTACTTTAACATGGTTAAGATGTTGAATTTTATGTTTTATGTAGTTTACCACAAAAGGGTATATGAGAAAACTTTTTGGTAATTGCATATTTCTTTTAATGAATGTTACCCCTTAGGTTGAAGTTACTATAGGTAGTTAAGTGCTGGGGGCGGGGAGGGGGAGTGCGTGATATGGAAAGAAAAAATAATAATAATGATATGTGGAAATGGCAGAAATTGGGGAGATTGGTTGCAAGGCCAGAGGTTTCACTGGGGCAAATGGTGTCTTGCAGAAACCTGGTGGTTCTTGCACACAGTTTCATTCTCTCTTTCCAACTCTTGTGAAGTTTTCTTACCATCTGATGAGCTCTTTACCATTACTAGAAGGCTTTCTGAAATGGTTTCAAGAATTACTTTGTATTTGTTTCATGGAGAGAATTATAAGCTTGTTCATATCATAGTTCAGAGGTTTCACCAACTTCCACTTTCCAAAACTTCAAGTCACTTTCTGATCTCTCTTCCTTTTCTGTTTCCTTCTCTTACTAGCACTTGGCATTTGTGTTAGGGCAAAAGAGACCTCAGACTCAAACAAGTTCTACAGAGAACCTGTATTAAGCCTTAAACAGGACAAAAACAAAACAAAGACAGTCAACCAGGATGAGGGAAACATCAGCATGTGCAGAGTACAGAAGCCAAATGGAGTTCACTGACTCAAGGCATGAGGCTAATTATATATGATAGAAAACAAAGGAAGTCATTACAAAATCATGATGATTGGAGGGAGGTCAATTCATCACTGTCAAAGGAGGGACTACAGAAGCAAGGAAAGGACCATACTGGGATATGTACACATTTGCAGATTAAAAAGGGTTACCGGATTGGTTCTAGGGTGGGATCACCTGGCTATGGGTGATCGGTGTATGACTTATGACCATGGCCCTGAGTTAGAGCCACAAGGTGGCTACAAGACAATACCAGGACTCCAACCTTAAATTACATAACATGGCTATTTTCGGATACACCCAGGCAAGTTCCCTAGTTCTTTGTGTGAGCATAATCTTCTTTCATCCACACTCTTCCTGAGGGCAAACTCCCTCCCTAGGTTTTTCCTGGGCTTTCTAAACACAGCCACATTGCTGGTTTAATGATCAGAAACTCAAATGGCATCTGAACGTATGTCAAGACTCAAAACAGAGTTAGTGCTCCTGTTGTAGACCACAGCCTTAGAATGTAAGCTCTAATACACAGACAGTATTGCTTTAGAAGGCATTTGCACGGACAGATATCTGTGTCATTTCACCAGAGTTCCAAGCCTAAGGCATTTGACTGCTAACCAGAAAGCTGGTGGTTCAAACCCACCAGCCACTCCTCGCAAGGAAGATTGGACAATCTACTTCCATAGAGATACTGCTCAGAAACCCAAGGAGGGGTCGCTAATGAGTCAAATTGACTCAATGGCAGCGAATTTGGTTTTTTTCTTTTTTTGTTTGTTTAGGGGACCAGTTAGACTTAGTCTAGACATCACAGTCTAGTAACCACACTCAAATGCCAGCCTCAAATCTTAAATCTCAAAAGCACAAGCATAGTAGTACATGTTTTAGACACGCAAGTTCATACAGTAGTTCAAACAGGTATTTTACTATGTTATTTTTTTTTTTCCCATTCCTGTTTTCAGCTTGTATGGAAAGGTATGTTTGTGTGTGTGTGTGTAGGGGGGTAGCCTCTGGTATGTGAATTTTCAAGATACTCTAGTAACATGTCTCCAAAGAGCCATCTCCCTCGCATCTGTTCAGCTTGTTGGGTATCAACAACTCTATGAATACAAGTAAGCTTGAGAATTCCTCACCAGAAGATAAAACATCTTAGTTGTATGCTTCAGTGTAAATTTCTTGTTTAAGTGTTCTTATCTGATCTCCTTACATCAGCTTCTTGCTATGAGGGATAATTTTCAATGACAATCTTAAATGATTGTGTAAAGGTATCTCTAATGCCTTGTTTTATTTATAATTTGTCCCAGCTGTAGGCATTCAGATGAAACTTGAATTTTTCCAAAGGAAGTTCTGGACGGCCAGCAGACAGGTAAGTTATAATCAGCATATTGAAGCATTAGCAACACTTATTATACAGGTGTTCACATTTGAGTACCCGGAGCCTAAAAGTGCCAGATTCCTGATGAATGTTTGTAAAATGAACTGCTGGCTGCTCGGATTACTTTTCATTTCATTGTAAAATAAAGGGCTGTCAGCATGTTAAACACCACATGCTGGGCAAAGCAGGAAATTTGCTCCTAAGAGCAATTTTAATTGTGAAATCAAGACAGTGACCTTTCAGAAGAAAAGTATTTCTTTTAAATACTGGGGCCTTTGTGAGATTTTCATAGCGACTTTCTCCTAATCTCCTTGAGATGGCTGGTTATATATTTGAACATCTTTTTATCACAGTTTTGAAGGTTCTTGCATAATTACATTAGTTGAAGTATGCATTTGCCTTCTTTGGCCAGAGGGCTTCTCTGGGCTATTCTGCCTTGGAGAATCTGGGATACATTCTTTCCCTTTGTTCTGTCTCTGTGCTATACAATTTCAGGTTTGTTAAATGATTTGGCAGAAATGGCAACTGATAAATTGCCCCCCATCTCTGTGCAATGGTTAAGCACTCAGCTGCTAACCAAAAGGTCAGCAATTCGAACCTACCCAGTGGTTCCATGAGAGAAAGAGGCAGCAATCTGCTCCCCTGAAGTTTACAGTTTAGAAAACCCTATGGGACAGTTCAATTTGACAGCACCTAAGGACAACTCTGGTAGCATAGTGGCTAAGGCACTTGACTGCTAACCAGAAGGCTGGTGGTTCAA
>NW_006921628.1:2738810-2745447 GCF_000298275.1 Orycteropus afer afer
CTATGAGTCAGGGCCAGCTCAATGGCACATAACAACAACAAGGACAACAACCCAATTCTAAATGTTGGGATCCTTTCTTAAATTAAAACACTTTGTTGTTGTTATATGCCATTGAGTCCAACCCAACTCATAGCAACCCCACCTTGGATTTCCGAGGAGATTTTTAAGACATTGTTGGTAATTAATTAATTTAAAATTAAATGATTGAAATAATCATTTCAAAATTTTTTAAATAAAATTATTTTGATATAAAAATATTTGAGATCTTAAAAATGTATCATCAGTATTGAATGACAATATAAATTAAAATAGAAAAGAGCCAGGCAAAAATATTGTTTTAGATATCTTTTATATTTAGAATTGATGCTGATTTAGGAGTCCCTTGGTAGTACAAGGAACTCTGGTGGCATAGTGTCTATATCATTTGACTGCCAACCAGAAGGTTGGCAGTTCAAACCCATCACCCACTCCTCGGAAGGAAGATTGGACAATCTACTTCCGTAGTGATACTGCCTTGGAAACCCAAGGAGGGGTTGCTATGAGTCTTCAACGGCAGTGGGTTTTGTTTTTGGTAGCACAAAGTATTAAGTGCTGGGCTGCTAACCAAAAGATTGCTAGTAAAACCTACACAGAGGCACCTGGGAAGAAAGGCCTGGCAATTTGCTTCTGGAAAGTCCCAGCCATGAAAACCCTATGAAGAGCAGTTCTCCTTTGAAACACATGGGGTCACCATGAGTCGGAATCAGCTCAAAGGCGACTGGTTTTATTTATTCTAGAAAGAGTAGGCAAAACTCATTTTGGAACTTTCTCTCTGGGTGAAATTTGAGATTTACAGAATAGGTCATGAGCTTGTAGAGTGTGCTTATGTAGCTAAAAATCCAGTGGCAGTCATAGCTGACACTAATGCCCAAGTAATGCATTTCCCCTTGCCTCTTCCCACAGTGTGCGGCTCTGGATGGCAAATGCTCCATCAGCTGTGATGATGAGGTAAGATGACCTTGATTCTTCCCTGGCCAAGAGGAGCTGACACACCTTTCTCACAGAAGGGATGCCACTGAAAAGGAAACCAGGTCTAACAGCTCTGGGCTCATTTCCAAAAAATCAAGGAAGTTTTGTGCCCCAAACCCCCAACACACATCCCAGCAGTTAGTATATGAGAGCTGGAGAAATATGCTATAAATGTCCCATGGATAGCATTACTGGAATTCTGGCATTTTATAGAAAATAATACAAATCACTACTATTTGAAGTTAATATTGCAATTCACAAAGATTTTTTTCCCCCATGTGTTTACCACTTTCCATCTTCATAACAGTGTCCTGAAATAGGCAGGAATTACTGACCCATTTTTACCGATAAGAAAATTGAGTCACAAAGTAATGAAGTTACTTGGTTATCTTCATGTACTGAGTGAGCAGAAAGTCTAAGAGTTGAAAACTGAGAACTTTTCCTTCCAGCATATTGCTTCCTTCCTATGGCCTCTCCTCCTCCTTCCCTTTCTCCCTCCTCCCATCTTTTTCTCACTCATATTTTTGGGAGAATAATTTGATTCCCACACATGAGCAATGGGAGAAGAAAATGTACCATTGCCATATGTGTGTCCACCAGATCA
The DNA here is from genome assembly GCF_000298275.1 of Orycteropus afer afer. Classification (NCBI taxonomy): domain Eukaryota; kingdom Metazoa; phylum Chordata; class Mammalia; order Tubulidentata; family Orycteropodidae; genus Orycteropus; species Orycteropus afer. The sequence goes on from NW_006921628.1 coordinate 2,740,423, forward strand.
AAAATTCAATCCCATAAGCTCTGCCCCTTCTTTTAGAACAAGTTGATGCATGGTGCCCTTGTCACCTTGGCTCACTTTTTTCTTTGTCTGTGTTCACTCATCAACAATCAACTCATAAACTAGACCTTATAAATGATCACATACTTACATTCATTTAAGGTTATCAAAAAGACTTAAGGAATCTTAACCAAACATAATTTAAACAGAGAAAACAGAGTTGAAGTAAAAAAAAAAAAAAGGTATGCCCAACTCAGAGAATGTAATCAGTGTCAGTGAATTGTACATGTAGAAAGTGTTGAATTGATGTATATTTTGCTGTGTGTATTCTCAACAAGAAACAAATAAATTTTAAAGTAGGCAAAAGAAAAACAATAACAGAAATATAAAAAAGGAGTCCAGCGTGAAGTGAGAACACACAGTGTTCTATCCCTGAGGGGCCTGACTACGGGTTTAAGAAGAGAATCATAATCTTTGTGTGTGTCACAGTACCCTAAGAGTAAAAGCCAGTCAACTTTTTAGCAGAAGCCCAACTTCTTCTGATCTTTACACCAAAAATAATTTACATAAGGCTATTTGTAATGAAGGAGCTCTGGTACTGTAGTGCCTAAGGCATTTGACTGCTAACAGAAGGCTGGCAGTTCAAACCCACCAGCCACTCCTAGGAAGGAAGGTTGGGCAACCTGATGGCACAGTGGTTAAGAGTTTGGCTGCTAACCACAGTGGTTCAAACTTACCAGCTGCTTCACAGGAGAAAGATGTGACAATCTACTTCCATAAAGATTTTAGCCTTAGGAACTCTAAGGGGGTAGTTCTCCTCTGTCCTATAGGGTCACTATGAGTCAGGTTTCAACTCAATGGCAATGGGTTTGGTTCTTTTTTTGGTTTAATGCTGTTTGTAAAAGGCACCCTTGGACCTATTATGATCAACATAAGAACTTTCAATAAATCCTGAATATCTTTCATAGGATAGTCAAGTTTGCCTCAAAACACTCCCCTGTCTTTGAGACATTTATGTTCTTGTTAGAGTGCTCAGTTGGAGAACAACTCCACAGAGTCATAATATTTATTAATCAATACCATGAGGCCATTTACATGTACTATATGCACAGTGGATACAGTTACCAGCCCCAATTTATGATAAGGAAACTGAGGCAAAGTTGCTGAGTCAGATTTTAAATTGGGGTCAGTCTGATTCCATCATTGTGACCACTGATGATACTGCTCCAATGGAACAATATCCATTTGCATAAATAGGATCATTCATCTCTTCTTACTTACCCTGTGCAAAGTAGGTCTCATTTACCAAAGGAAGACAGACTTTAGAAAGGTGACATAAACTTGCCTAAGGGTGACAGTAAGGTAGGTGAGGAAGGCTATGATGCTGAGAGCCTTACTTGAGAAGCTTTAATAGATGTGTGACAGAAGAGTAATAGGTTACAGTGTAAGTGAAATACTGGGCATAGCTCTAAATCCAAAATGTACCAGATATACCCAAAAATGTACCAGTGTACCATGTTCAGCAGACACTTTCTGTGTATGATAAATACAGTTGATCCTCATTTTTCATGAATTCCATATTTACAGATTTGGCTACACAAAATTTATTTCTAACCTCAAACTCAACAGTCACTGTACTTTCATACTCATTCACAGACATGCTTATACACAGAGCAGCAAAAAATTGGAGTTATCCAAAACACACACATACATAGCTGAGATCGAACAAGAATGCTGTGACTTCTTCTTTCAGCTCTCATACTATAAATAAGTGGTATATTCAGTAGCAAATATTTTTCATTTGTGTCCTTTTTATTGGTAACTTCATTGTTTAAATGATTCCAAGCATAGTCCTGAGTGCTGCCCAGTGTTTCTAAGCACAAGAAGGCTGTGATGTGCCTAAGGCAGAAAATACATATATTAGATAAGCTTTGTTCAGGCATGAGTTACAGTGCTGTTGCCTGTGAGTTCAGTGTTAATAATCAATAATATATATTAAACAGAAGACCTTTAAACAGAAATACATATAAAACATGGTTATGTACTGGTTCACTTACAAAAATATTGTGACCAGAGACTTACAAGAAATGAAACTTGTATTTCCCCTACAAACAGTTGTTCCATATTTGCTAATTCAATGTTTGCAGTGCTTTTACAGAACATAACTACTGTCAATAACAAAAAAATTGTCTTATTTGTGCTTATGAGAGTAGAAGCAGCCATCTTTGCACATGGGCAAAGGAGTTACTTATCCTCCTGTGTTCTCTTATATGCTCTCAGTTTACTTGAAGAGTGACATGAGGATGATAATGTTTTTGAAATCCAAAGTCAACAACAGCCCTCAGTGTTAGGAGACTCGGGGGCATCCCTGTTGGGAGTATAAGCAGGGACCCTGTGTGCCCAGTTTAGAACCGGCTTGAAACATAGGAGGTGCCCAGTAAAGCGTGGGTGGTTGGGTAGTTGTTTGGATGGTTGTGTGGGTAACTGAATGTGTGGTGATTTGGAAAACTATTTGGTTGATTGGTTAGTTATTTGGATGAATGAGTGGCTGGTGGGTTACTTGATTGGTAGCTGCCAGAAATGTAAGCCAGATTCAGAAGAGGACATGAAATGAGGGATACCATTGCTGATGTTTTCACTTGATTGGTTGGCTTATGGATTGGATAGATGGGCAGTCAGTTGGATAGTTGATTGGCTAGTTAATTAGTTGGTTGGATATTTGGTTGATTGGTTAGTTGTTGGTTGGTTGGATGAATAGTTAGTGAAACAGTTTGATGAATAAAAGTAGAGGCACTATTTTCCCACAACCCATACTGCCTCAGTGCAGATAGGCAGGCAGACAGATAGATAGATAATCAAACTGGATCCCCATTTAGAGAAAGAAACAGCCAATATATGTTTTTGTTAAATGATTGAATTCACAGGTAGAGTAGCATGGTGATTAAAAGTCCAAGCCACATGCTTTGAATCATGACTCTGAGTAGAATAAGCTAGGTAGCCTAGGGAAAGTTTCTGAGTCTCTCTGTGTCTCCATTTCCTCAGCTATATAGTAGCCACCTCATAGAAAATGGTAAGGAATGACATAATATATGAAAAGTGCATTGCTCCTGGCACATGGGAAGCACTCAATACATGTTAGCTATAAAATGAAAAATTATGAAGAGTTTGCCTTTAGGGAAGTGGGTCACCTGAATGTAAAACATTAGACAGGTAGCATATATACCTCAGGCAGTTGGCAATGTCCCTGAGGCATGCTAAGCACAAAGAATGATTCCTTCTTCTCTGCCACTAATTATCTCCTTTCAGCAGCCACTGGGATAAGACTCCACTCAATTGTTATTTAAAAGTTTATATACTTTGAAACTGCCACCCGTCTGTCAGTTTGTTGTACTGTGGTGGCTTGCATGTTGCTGTGATGCTGCAAGCAACGCTACTGGTATTTCAGATACCAGCAGGATCACCCATAGTGGACAATTTTCAGCACAGCTTCTAGACTAAGGAGGCTAGAAAGGGCATGGCCATCTAGTTCTGAAAAATAAGCTACTTAAAACCATATGAATAGCAGCAGAACATTTATATAGTGGCCAAAGATGAGCCCCTCAGGTTGGAAGGCACTCAAAATATGACTTAATGGCATGGATCGAGTAAAGCTGTCAGGACCTGACTCAAAATGAGAAGAAATAGCTGTAAACATCCATTATTAATCAGAATATGGAATGTACAAAGTATGAATCTAGTAAAATTGGAAGTATGAAAAAGGAAATGGAATGCATAAAGATCAATATCCTAGGAATTAATGAGCTGAAATGCACTGGTATTGGCCATTTTGAATAGGACAATCACATGGTCTACTATGCCAGAAATGACAAGTTGAAGAGGAATGGTGTCACATTCATTGTTTAAAAGAAAATTTCAAGATCTACTCAGAAGTACAGTGCTGTTGGTGATAGGATAATATCCATATTCATATAAGGAAAACCAACTAAAATGATTATTATTCAAATTTATATACCAACCACTAAAGCCAAAGATGAAGAAATAGAAGATGTTTATCAACTTCTACAGTCAGAAATTGATCAAACATGCAATCAAGATGCATTTATAATTACTGGTGATTGGAATGCAAAAATCTGAGATGAAGAAGGATCGGTAGTTGGAAAATGGGAACTTCATTATAGAAACAATGCCGGAGATCACATGATAGAATTTTATAAAATCAGCGACTTACTCACTGCAAATACCTTTTTTTACAACATAAACAGTGATTATACACATGGAAATAGACAGATAAAATATATAGTAATCAAGTCAACTACATCTGTGTAAAGAGGCAATCGAGAAGCACAATATCTTCACTCAGAACAAGACTAGGGGCTGACTGTGAAACAGACCATCCATTGCTCATATGCAACTTCAAATTGAAACTGAAGAAACTTAAAACAAGTCAATAAGAGCCAAAATACTACCTTGATTAAATCCCACCTGAATTTAGAGAGCATCTGAAGAATAGATTTGATGCATTGAACACTAATGACTGAAGAGCAGACACATTGTGCGATGATAACAAGGACAATCATACACAAAGAAAGCAAAAGTTCATTAAAAAGACAAGGAAGAAAGAAAAGACCAAAATGGATGTCAGGAGAGACTGAAACTCATTATTGAATGTGGAGTGGCTAAAGAGAATGGAAGAAATGATGAAGTGAAAGAGCTGAACAGATTTCAAAGGGCTGCTTAAGAAGACGAAGTAAAATATTGTAATGAAATGTGCAAAGAACTGGAGTTAGAAAACAAAAAGGGAAGAGAACGCTCAGCATCTCTCCAACTGAAAGAACTGAAGAAAAAAATTGAAGTCTTGAGTTGCAATATTGAAGGATTCTATGGGCAAAAAATGGAATGACACAGGATGCATCAAAAGAAAATGGAAGGCATAACCTTAATACCAAAACCGGGAAAAGACATCACCCAAAAGGAAAACTACAGACCAATATCCCTCATGAATATAGATGCAAAAATCTTCAACAAAAT
>NW_006921628.1:2748987-2749543 GCF_000298275.1 Orycteropus afer afer
ATATAATCAGAGAAGCCAGACTATATGAATAGAAATGCATTATGAGAATTAGAAGAAGACTCATTAACAACCTGAGATATGCAGGTGACACAACCTTGCTTGCTGAAAGTGAAGAGCACTTGAAGCACTTAATGATGAAGATAAAGACTACAGCCTTTAATTGGATTATATCTCAACATAAAGAAAACAAAAATCCTCACAACTGGAGCAATATGCAACATCATAATAAATGGAGAAAAGATTGAAATGGTCAATCATTTCATTTCACTTGAAACCACAATCAATACCATGGAAGCAGCAGTCAAGAAATCAAAAGCTGTATGGCACTGGGCAAACTGACTCCAAAAGACTGCAGTAAAGTGTTAAAAAGCAAAGATGTTACTTTGAAGACTAACATGTACATTCTGCTTCTAGTAGATAAGGAGAAGACTAACTATGTCACATGCATGTGAAAGCTGGACAATGACTAAAGACCAAAGAATTGACTGCATTTGAAATAAGGTGTTGTTGAAGCATATTGACTATAGCATTGACTGCCAGAAGAATAAACAAATCT
>NW_006921628.1:2750246-2753007 GCF_000298275.1 Orycteropus afer afer
GGATAGTAAGCAAAAAAAGAGAAGACCCACAATGAGATGGATTGGCACAGTGGCTGGAACAATGGGTTCCAGCACAGCAACATGTGAGGACTATGTGCAAGTGTTTCATTCTGTTGTCCACAGGGTCACTATGAGTCAGAACCAACTTGACAGGACCTAACAACATACTTTCAAAAATTGAGCCTTGAATTTGCCCTTGTTTCTGAACTTGATTTGATGCTACAGTGTATATAGTTTATACTTTGAAACTGTCATCCATTTTTCTCTTTGACTTGACTTTAAGGAACTAATTGACAGTATGTTTGTTTGTTTGTTTTGGTTTTGGTTTTGGTTTTTAAATAGAAAAGCCAACATTGCCTTCCCACCAAGGCCCCTTTTCATCCTTTCACCAGATTTTTTTCATGTGTCATTCTACTTTTACAGCTTTCAATTAGGCCTGTGAGACCAGGTCCCTCCCTACAACCCAACAGCCCTCAAGGATCAAGTCCCCATTAAAAAATAGCTCTGGGGGCTCGTTAAGTTCACGTTTCTGGCTTGTCCTCTGTGCTGAAAACCTGGCCGATCTCCCTCAGATTTATCTAATGTACTTTATTTTATATCCACTCTAGTCCATTTGTCTCCCCCAATCTTTGGGCTCCAAGGGCTTTGCCAGGAGTGTCCTGGGCTGGTAGATGGAGTCAGTGTGGCTAAATTTCTTCCCATCTTTTAGAGGTATACCTGTCGTTGGCACAGTCAGAGCCTGCACCATGTGACTTGGAGGGCCTGACTGTGGATCTGACTGAAAACTAGAAAGAAATCCCCTCCCAATGAAAATGGTTAATCCAGAGCCCATGAAGCAACCATTCAGTCATTACTTCTGTGCTTGGCACGCACCTAGCTAATTACTGAGGCTGCAGTGGGAAGATGAGTCACAAATAGTTTTTGCACTCCTGGAGCTTCCTGGCTAGCAGGGGAGATAAGCATATGAAATACTTAACTGTGTTAAGTGCTATGAATGAAACTATTATGTGTGGTCAGTGAAAAGTTCTCTGAAGAATCAACTGAAGATTGAGAAGGAGGTGACATTGAAGAAAATACCTCAAGAATGAGAAGAGCTTTATAGGTAGAGAACAACACATGCAAAGCCCTAAGGTGGTGAAGAGCTATTGTGGTCTAAGGAAACAAGGTCAGCATTCAGGATAGAAGGAACAAAGGCAGGCCATGCCCACCTCTGATTTTAGTCTTACCCATGAATACTATTGTTTCTTCACTCCTCTTACTCTCTTTTCCACTCACCTTTCCAACAACTATCATCTCTTGGTGAGAACAGCAGTATTTTGTAAAATGGAAGAAGAGAAGTCTGTCTTCTACCGAGGCATTTGGAGAGAGCTTTTCCAGGGGTGAAGGCAGTAAGAAAAAATTCACATTCAGATTCAGCTGCCATCCTCCCTTATTCCAAGGGAGTAGAGATTGATTATCATGGTTAGACTTTTTAAAGTCTTCTAGCCACTCCTCGGAAGGAAGGTTGGGCAATCTACTTGCATAGTAATACTGCCCAAGGAGGGGTCACTATGAGTCAGATCTGACTTGACAACACATAACAACAACAACAACAACAGGCATTTTCTATGGCATCATGAAGGCCTCCTTAAAGTATGAAAGGCTGCGGAAGGGTAGAATCCGAGTAGTCAGGTGTCTTCATATCTGGAGCCACCCAGCTAGGGGTTGCATTTGAGGGTTGATATTGTTATGTGTCAACTTGACTAGGCCATGATTCTCAGTGTTTTGTCAGACATTATGTAACCATCCTCCATTTTGTGATCTGATGTAAACAGCCATTCAGTTAGAAGGGGAATTTCTTGGGGGGGTCTGCACCCAACATTTTGCATACATGACAATATTTAAAAAAGAAAAAAAAAATCTGTGTGACTGTTTTGTGCATTAGCGATGTACATCTGGCAGTAACAAATCCCAAATTTTGAGGTGAGAGTAATGTTGGCTATGATGGTTAAGATTGGGTGTCAGCTTGGCTGGGCCATGATTCTCAGTGGTTTGACAGTTATGTAATGATATTATTTTGCAGTTGTGTAATGATGAATTTGGTAGTTTTGTCATTATGGAATTTGGAAATTACATAATGATGAGATTTGGAAGTTATATAATGATTTTGTCATCTTCCATTTTGTGATCTGATGTTGTCATCCTCCATTTTCACATAATGCTAATTTTCACATAATGACCATATCCTTAGAATATAACCATGTTAATAAGTGAGAAGTGTGTGTATATATGGATGTTCTGGCAAAGCTTGCTCTCTCTCTTGATCCTGCATTCATGTCATCATCCTCTGACTTCCAGTTCTTGGCATGTGAGAAGCCTTCAGCCTGCTTCTTGGCTTGAACATTTTGAATTCACCTGGTCCTGCAACCCTGTGAGCCAGCAGCCTGCCACCTGACTTGCTGTCTGACTCATGGATTTGGGACTTGTCAGCATCCACAATTGCCTGAGCCATTTCCTTGAAATAAGTGTCTATATATTTATATACATGCTTTACTGGTTTTGCTCCTCTAGAGAACCCAGCCTAAGACAAGAATCATTGGAATATCTACTTAGGGTAGATGTCTGCAAAAACGACAAGGAGGCCACATGTTCTGACCTCCTCTAACCCTACAAGGGGAAGGCAGGATTACCAGCAGTAACCCAAGGCCTATTACTGGAAGGCCAGACATGCTGCCTCCCTCCAGCCCTTTCACCAACCGTTCCTCCCAAGGCACCCACCACC
>NW_006921628.1:2753711-2754247 GCF_000298275.1 Orycteropus afer afer
CATTCTTCTGTTGATGGGAACCTAGGTTGTTTCCATCTTTTGGCTGTTGTAAATAGTGCTGCAATGAACATGGGTATCCAGCTATCTGTTTTTATCCTGGCTCCCACTTCTTTAGGATATATACCTAAAAATGGAATAGCTGGGTCAAATGGTATTTCTCATTCCAACTTTTGAAGAAATCACCACACTGCTTTCCACAGCGGTTGTATCATTTTACAGTCCCACCAATGTGTATGAGAGTCCCAGTCTCTCCACATCCTCACCAGCGTTTGTTATTTCCTGTCTTGCTGAACTTTGCTACTAGTGCTGGGACAGGATGGTATCTCATTGTTGTTTTGATTTGCATTTCTCTAACAGCTAAGGATCTTGAGCATTTATTCAGGTGTTTGTTGGCTACCTGAATACCCTTCTTAGTGAAGTATCTATTCATGTCTTCTGCCCATTTCTCAATTGGATAGTTTGTCTTTTTCTTGTTGAGGTGTTGGAGTTTTCTATAAATTCTAGAGATAAGTCCCTTGACAGATACATCATTGCTG
>NW_006921628.1:2754347-2759232 GCF_000298275.1 Orycteropus afer afer
CTGCCCAAGAACCTTTTGCTGAAAACTAATTAACAACTTCCCTTTTTGAGAAACTCTAAACAAGCAGCATAAGGATACTTATAAAGAGTACCCATTAACTTTAGCCGAATGAATGCAAGCCTTCATACTCTGAGGCCTATGCTCAGTACCTCACATGCACCATCTCATTAAAATATCTCAACAGTCCTATGACATAGATGTTGGTGCTATTTTCTATCATTCAGATTAGGAAACTGAACTACAGAGTGTTAAAAGATTTGTTCAAGTTTACACTGATAGCAAATGTCAGAATCTCTCATTTGTCAGAATGTCTTAGCCACTGGGCTAATTCTGCCTTCCAGTTATCCCAAGAGTTGGTACTGTGCTTCCTCATTCCCAGTACTCTTACTCAGGGGTGTTCCTCTCCATAACCTCCAATTCCCATAACCTGGGCTTGGTGTTTACCCTGTACTTCTTGACAATAATGTAATCCAACTGGTTGTTGAATGACATCCTAGTCATTAAATTTACCTTGAGTGTTTAAAGGTATTATAATGTCACACTTAAGCCATGGTATTTTCAATCAGCTTATTTATATACATGTGAAAGTTGGACAAATGAATAAGGAAGAAAAAAAGAAGAATTGATGCCTCTGAATGATGGTATTGGGGAAGAATGTTGAATATATCACAGACTACCAAAAGAATGAGCAAACCTGCTATGGAAGAAGTACAGCCAGACTGCCTCTTAGAAGCGAAGATGGTGAGACTTCATCTCACATACTTTGAAGATGTTATCAGGAGGGACCAGCCTCTGAAGAAGAACATCCTGCTTGGTAAAGTAGAGGGCCAGTAAAAGATACAAAGACCCTAAACAAGATGGATTAACATAGTGGTTCCAACAGTGGACTCAAAACATAGCAATGATTGTGAGGATGGTATAGGCCTTGGCAGTGTTTGGTTGTTGTACGGAGTCACTCAGAATTGGAACCAACTCAGTGGCACCTAACAACAACAATATAACAATATTGGTTATAATGACAACTTAATGACACCTTTCAGACCCAGTGACCCAGGTCTATAAAGTGGAAGCATGATCCAAAAAAGTAAACGCCATTCAGTACTCAGCAAAGAAGAAACAAATGTTCTTTCCCAGCCTTATCCAAGAGAATGTACCCCCTGTGCTGGGACAAAATTTGAGGCACCTTTGGAGAAAATGGAAGCTTAGACTCATAGTCCTCTTCTTGTTCCTCTTCCCAGCACCATCTGGTAGAACGCAGACTAATCTGACCAAGATGAATGGACCCCCCTGTGTATTTTTAGACCCTAGCCCATAATGAACTTCTTTCTTTCATCTATTGTACCTTACCAGTTGGTGGGTACACACAGAACCCACCCATCCACACCCCCTCAAGTTGTGTCTGTCTTAGTTTCAGATATTAGCTTAAGAATTGCTGTTCTTGAGGGGTCTGGGAACCTATAATTGGGGTAACACTTGACAAAAACCAAAACCAAACCCATGGCCATGAAGTCAATTCTGACTCAAAATGACCCTATAGGACAGAGTAGAACCATCCCATAAGGTTTCTAAGGCTGTGAATATTTACAGAAGTGGACTACCTCATCTTTCTCTAACAGAGCAGCTGGTGATTTCAAACCACCAACCTTTTGGTTAGCTGCCAAATGCCTTAGACACTACACCACCAGACCACCTTATCACTTCACTAAACTGAATCAAAAAGCCAGTCACTTTGTTTTTGTTTTTGTTTATCTTCAGCCACGCTAATAATAACACCTGGCACCTGGTGCATCCTCTGTTGTCTTAGTTTCTTAGTGATGCTGTAACAGAAATACCACAAGTGGGTGACTTCAAAGAAAATAAATTGATATTCTCATGTTAGGAGCTAGAAGTCCAAATTCAGAGCAGTGGCTCTAAGTGAATGCTCTTTCTGTCTGCTCTGGTGAGAATATATGTGTCAGCTTTTCTAGCACACTTCTTGGCATTCTTAGGTTCCTCGGTGATCATCACCAAGTGGCATCTATCTTTCCCCTTTTGTGCTTGCTTCTTTCTGTGCCTGTTCAACTTTTTTAGACTTCAACAATGATTAGGACATGCTCTATGGTGATAGAAACTCACTAACATAAAAAGAATTTTCCAAACAGGGATACATGCACAAGTATAGGGTTTAGGATTCCAACACACATTTTAGGGAGACACAATTAAATCCGTAACAATGAATCTGGCTGATTCTTCTGCCACTTGTTGTGGTTGTCTTTGGTAGCATGTGGCAGAGAAGATGTATCCTTAGCTATAAATACACAAAGGTATTGATTTTGTTTTTTTAAACAGGGAGAGCCTTCTGTGAGTAGGCAGGATCCTGTGGCCATAACTGTGTCTTGTTGTGTTTGGAAGGCAAAGGGGACAAGCAGGAGTACAAGTGTGGGATTTGGAGTCACATAACAAACACTTTGTTCAAGTCCCCCTTGCTTAACTGTGTGACTTTGGAGAAGGTCACACTTTTATTCGTTGCCCCCCCCCCCAAAATAAACTAATTTTATTTCAAGGACAATATTTTTAACTGTTGTAAAAATATATATAACACAACATTTGCCAATGCAACATTTTTTCATGCGTACAATTTAGTAACACAGATTATGTTAATCATGCTGTGCTACCATCACCACTATCCATTGCCAAATTTCCCATCAGGGAAGTTTGCACTTTTAGGTCTTAGTTTTTCCCTCTGCCCAAAAAGATAATCCCCTACCTGACAGTGTGAGAAGTAAGAACTGCATGAGTGGACATTCTCCTGTAGCTGCCACCACCACCAGCCCCAACATCTTCATCGTCATCATTATTAGTGGGGATCATTTGTTTTATGAAAATCTGTCTTTATGGGTATACCCCCAAACTTGTCATGCCTCTGTTCTTCCAACTTGATTTGACAAATTCTGAGTTGAAAACTCTTTCTCCTCTGCTCCAGAACTCTTGCCTCTGGTCCTTCCACATCCCCCTGAGGAGAGTGGGAACAAGGGAGGGCCCAAAGAAGTGAGTCCCCTAATGGTCAGTCAGCCTCCATTCTACAGTGGTGCCTTTATGAGGAGTGCAGAGCACTTTCCAAGAAGTAAGGTCAAGGAAAAAAGCAAGCGTTTAAATAGTGAAGAGTTTCATTGAAGTTTTGTCTTTAAATAAAACTGAAATTGTGAAAATATAAGCTTATTTTTACTGAAAAAAAAATTACAAGTATGCTGTAATTCTCTAAGCAAAGAAGCATTACTTTAGTGGGGTTTTAGGGTAACAGGCATATATATATTTTCTAATAAAATTATTAAATAGAATGTTATAGAATCCTTCATTTTACATTTGATTTTCTTGGAATGATCTCAGAGAGGGTCAAATATAATAAAAAGTTCCATCGGTTTTCCCCAGGGCCTTGACAAAGGTCCCTTGCCTTAGAAGTCATTCTCTTTGGGAACACCTCTCATGTCTTCTGCTTGGCAATAGTCTTTCTTCATTTGTCAACTTCTAACAGACCTTAAAGTGCCATTGGCTTCCTATGTGATTAGAGCCATTCCCCAACATCACTTTTATTGAATTCATGAAATCCTGCCTCTCATCTATTTGCCTTTTACCTGCATTGCATCATCCAATATTTCTAACATTAGAAAAGCAGAGAGATATTCCCTAAAGATATATGTCTAATAGCAAGAATATTAATTGGGTGAGTGATATTTGACCAGGTAGCAATTTTATATTAAGGAGCTCTGGTGGTAATATATTCACAATACTGCAATACCATCAACACCAAACACCAGGCTCCAGATAAACACATAAACATCTGAGAAGATCAGACTGGGGTCAGTGACCAGGAGTATAGTGTAGACCAAGGATAGATTTAGCTGAAGCTAATCCTGCACAGACACAGGTACAAAATACCCACAATCCTTATAGAAACAGCAGAAGACAGACATAGAGAAATCCCTCACAGACAGCCAGACACTTTGGGAGAGAGATCCAACGGATCTACTGACTCAGGACCATAGTATTGGGGGACCACCAGACTCAGTTGGCACAACAAAATACATAAAAAATCTTGTTCCACAACCTACATTGGTGAGTAGCAACTGGGGTCTTAAAAACTTTCAAGCAGCCATCTAAGATGCACCTAATGATCTCCTATTGTTGGAAGTGAAGAATAGTGCAAAACACCAAGGGCATTTGGAAGCAATCAGCCATAGGATATGATGGACCTTGCGACCAGAAGAACTAGATGGTGCCCAGCTACCAATGCCAACCACTCGGGAAAGGATCAAAACTGGAGATACTGTATAGAGTGGGAAGGAAAGAGTGGAAAAATATCCAAAAACACAACAATGACCAGGATTACTGGTCAGATGGAGTCTGATGGGACCCCCAATACTATGGCCCTGGGATACACTTCGGGCCTGAAATAAAACTTACTTCCAGGGGCTGGCTGTCAGCCCAATAGTAAATAAGACATACACACAGATTATTAAACCCAGGGTGATGCAGCCACATAATCTGTGGAGCTGCATCCCTTAGAGCAATCAACCACAGGGCACCACAGGGGCAACTTTAACACAGAGGAAATGCAAGACACACAGGAGTGCATAACTATGAGGGGTATGAGGAGGGGTCACTGGGAAGGGAGGGGAGGAGAATAGGTAGTGCTGGGGATAGTAATTGGGGAGTGAAATCAAATGTACACAAAATGTTGAATGTAAAACAACCTTTGCTCTGTAAACTTCCACCTAAAGAAAAATTAAAAATTAAAAAAAAAAAAAAAAAAGGAGCTCTGGTGTTGCAGTGCCAAAGGTATTTGACTGTTAACCAGAAGGTTGATGGATCAAACCCACCAGCTGCTCTGTGGAAGGAAGATGGACCA
>NW_006921628.1:2762877-2767951 GCF_000298275.1 Orycteropus afer afer
GGGTTTGAACCACCAGCCTTCTGGTTAGCACTCAAGTGCCTTAGGCACTATGCTACCAGAGCTCCTTCCAGATATATTAGGGGCCCTAAATTTGCCCCTAGTTTTCCTTGAGAAACATAGTTTTAGGTTTCACATTTAAGTCTTTGATCCATCTGGAGTTAGTTTTTTTGTATAGTGTGAGGTACAGATCTTGTTCCATTTTCCTGCAAATGGATATTCAGTTTTGCCAGCACCATTTATTAAACAGACAATCAATTCTCCACTTAATGGATTTTGGCCTGTTAGGATGACTTTTGATATCCTGTGCCCTTGTGGGGATCTAGATAGTCCAGATATGAAGGCCACTCATGTACTCAGTATTTATTGATTGGATGTAGGCTACTCTCTCTCTGCTTCAATATCTGTATCTGCAAAATGAGCATCATGATATTCAGACTAAGGATATATAGTTCTGCTTAATATGATGCATATTGGATATCCAAAACCAAACCCAAACTGACAGCCATCAAGTTGGATCTGACTTATAGTGACCCCTCCTTAGTCTGATTAATATGGCACAGGAGCTCTGGTGGCATAGTGCCTAAGGCATTCAGCTACTAACCAGAAGAAGGTTGGTGGTTTAAACCCACCAGCCACTCCTCAGAAGGAAGATTGGGCAATCTACGTCCATAGAGATACTACCTCAGAAACCCAAGGAAGGGTTGCTATGAGTTGGATCCAACTTGACAGCAGTGAGTTTGGTTTTTTAATATGACACATATGGAGGGTCAACAAAGGCCCTCAATGAGAAGGACTGACACAGTGGCTGCAATGATGGGCTCAGGTATAGCAAGGATTGTGAGCTTGGCACAGGACTGGGCAGTGTTTTGTTCTACTATGCATAGGGTTGCTATGAGTTGGAGACAACTCAAGAGTACCTGACAGCAACAAATATGACACAATGGAGACTGGGTTAAAACTCATTGAAGTACTAGTGTAATTAAAGACATTGGTGTCCAAAAGAACTTTCTACAATGATGGAAAGGTCCAAAAGTATAACCACTAGCTACAGGTATCTGTGGAGCATCTCACATGTGGCTATTGCAGTTGAAGTGCTGAACTTTTTATTTTTTTAATGTGGTTATATATATATATATATATATATATATATATATATATATATATTGCCAACGAGTCAGGTCCAACTCATAGCCTTGTGTTTCTGAGGCAGTATCACTGTGGAAGCAGATTGCCCAACCTTCCTTCCAAGGACTGGCTGGTGGGTTTGAACCACCAGCCTTCCCATTCTTCTGGTTAGCAGTCAAATGCCCTAGGCACTATACCACACACACACACACACACACACACATATTAGCCAATTCAACACTTTTTACATGTGCAATTCAGTGGCATTGCTTACATTCATCATGTTGTACAAACATCACCACTTTAATTTTCCAAATTATTCTACCACCTAAGCAATGACTTCTCCTCCCCTCTCCCACTCACCCTTGATAACCACTAAAAAAGCTTTAATCTCTATACATTTGCCTACATGCAGTATTTGCCCTTGTATAATTGACTTATTTCACTCAGCAATGGTATTTTTCAAGGTTTATCCATGCTGTAGTGTATATCAGGACTTCATTTCTCTCCACGGCTAAGTGATATTCCATTGTATTTTATGACATTTTGTTCACCCATTCATCTGCTGTGAATTTTTAATGTGATTTAGTTTTAATTAAATTAAAATCCTCATATATCTAGGGGCTGCTATCTGATACAGCACTATTCTCTGCGATTGCTTCCACAATGCTGTCTCCTAAGAATGAGGAAAGTTTAGCCAGACTCCCACCTGTGCTAAAGTAGTGTCCCTGCAGCCCAGAGCTTCTTCCATACTGTGGAAGTATGAACACGCTACCAAGTCATTCATCTGGCTCCTCTGGATAACTGAGAGAAGCTCTATTGTTCACCAAAGCAGCCAGTTCTTTCATACATGGGGATAGCCCGCAGGGTTTGTAATTTTCCACTGATTCTTCATCACTGCCTGGTAGGGAGAGATGGACTTTGCTGACCAAGTAACTTCTGTACTTTGGGGCCTAACTGAAAACAACCCCATGAGTAGGTAAATGTCACAGAAAACACCAGCCCTGTGGTGGCCTGGAGCTAAGCGGAATTCGTCTCAGGGTAAAGATATGTTACAAATTAAATGTTGCAGTCAGTATGTAAAGCTGCAATAAATAGAAACTGAGTTACATCAAGGACAGAATTATACCTTAAATTTAAACTCCACAGCACTGTAATTAAAACTTAGCCTGTAGCAAATCATTCACTTGAGATTAAAGTAGCATGGGGGAAGGAGAGGTTTGGGTTTACCTTGCTTTCTACAATTTATAAATCTGAGCTACCAAAAGCTAACAGCCCTGCCCCCAAATCCAGTTCCCAATTAAAAACACAGTTTGAAAAAGCTTTAGGAGACCTGAGGGGCCCCTTTTAACAGAAGTCTGCCCCTTCCCTCCTGCCTCAGTCTATGAACAAATTTAAAAATATTACCTGGTCCCCTGATGGTCCTCTGAGCTGACACAGTGTTTTCATTAATACATCATTAGAGTATTGACACTGTGTTGGAGTTTTGCTTTAAAAACAGCCTTCACTTCACCAGCTTTGAATACAGACTCCAGGGCTCTGAACACTATTCCTGAGAAATAGTATTCACGTCATATAAAGAAAAAATTTTAAAAAGAAATATAAACTGTCATTAATCATTTTTAGTACATAATCCTCTTATCCCAATATAGGTTGCTCAAGGCTGTTCAGTGTTTTGTTTTTGTTTGTTAGTTTCACACAGTAAACACTGAAGTTAGCTTAACCACTGCCTGAACTCCTAGCCACCAGGCATTTCCAATTCCCTGAAAACAAACCCCCTCAAAAAAAAAAAAAAAGGTTTCTCTCAGGTTGGAAACACGTAATTTCATGTAAAAGCACCCGACATTGAAACTGTCATTTTTATTTTCTAGACTGTGAACTGTTACCTCATAGACAATAATGGATTTATTCTGGTGGCTGAAGACTACACACAGGTGAGTGAGAAATTTCTACCAACCCCATGGAACTGAGCTCAGAATGTGTTTGGGTCAGGGGAAACAAATGGTGGTGTTAAAACTTTGAGACAGTGATCTATATTTAAGAGGTACTAGCAGGAGATTATAAAACCTTATTTCCATCCCTCTAAGAATGTCACAGCCTACTTCTCACCAGGCTCCAAATAATTTTTCCCTCCCAGTTAGGGCAAGGGCAGGGCCTAGCGTCTGCTCTTTCACTCATAAAATGTTCGACTTATAGAGCGCCTTGCCTCAGCGTTGTCTATACCACATTTTTTTTTTTTTTTTTTCCCCTGAAAGGTGGAGGTTTCTTAAAGAGTTTGGGCAACTAGAAGGAGGCTTCTAATGTTTTATCTCTTTATTTAAAAAAAAAAATTATACACACACATATATATGTATATGTATATTCCTACATAATTATTGTGTATGGCTTTTTTTCTGGTTTTTGCTTTTTAAAAGTTAGTTATCTGAGTTCAAGCATTAACTTGGACTCTCAATACCAAGGGACAAGGACTCAGAGACAGAATGTGTTTCATTTGTCTGAGCTGTGAGGAGTGTTGAGGGTGGGAGAGAAGAAAGGGAAAGAACCAAGCATGGGGCTGAGCATGGAACTCACCACTGGATGTGGAAATCAGAATCAAAGTTCAAATTGAAGAATTTAGTAGAGAAGCAAAGGTTTCCCCAATGAAATTTTCCACATTAAAACTTTTCTGCAATTAGAAATTAAATTCATATATTAAAAGAAGTATTGTATTAGTATCATTTATCATATTAATTAAATTAGTATATTAACACAGACAACTTTGGCAGTGTGGATGATAAAGGAATAATACTAGAGCAGAAGGCAGATGGTTTCTGGGGCTAGTTCTCTTTCCTTAACTGGTTTTGGTATCTTTGGCACATCTCTTCTTCACCTATCTAGGCTTCCTGACAGGCTCTTTAAATGAGCATGATTACACATATAATGCTGCTTCTAACTCTCATCTTTGAAGATCCTAATATTTTATAATGAAGTCCCTTATAAATCATTTAAAAAAAAAAAATCTTTAGTCCTCCACAGTGTGATAGGCCCATTAATGCTAAATAAATTAGTTACTTGTCCATAAGTTTGGCTCCTTATGGTTTGAGCATAATGGTTACTTGATAAGTAATGGCTTCAGGTAATAGAAGCAAGTGTGCTTCAGTTTCTCCTATAATCCCCAAATATGATGTGGGTTGTAAATGTACCTTTGAGGTGAGAAAAATTACACTGATGGGAGGGAAAAAGTTCATTATTGAGATTCAAACTGCCAACTTTCAGTTTAGGAGCTCTGGTGACATAGTGCCCAAGGCATTTGACTGCTAACCAGAAGGCTGGTGGTTCAAACCTACCAGCTACTCCTCGGAAGGAAGATTGGGCAATCTATTCCGTACTGATACCACCTTGGAAATGAAAGGAGGGGTCTCTGTGAGTTGGATCTGACTCGATGGCAGTGAGCAGACTCACAGTTTACTCAGATGCTGGACATCCCTGGACATTAGACAGTAGGTCGACATTTAGTACAGTATATGAATCCATGAAACAAAGCCAGTCTCTGAGGAAACAGGAAGGTCCATAACCAGTTGCCTTGTATTCAACTCTGCCTCTTGGCACTTCCATGTATATAGAATAGAAATGTACTTCATAGGGTTCAGTGGCTGATTTTTCTGAAGTAGATCACCAGCCCTTCCTTATGAGGCACCTCTGGGTGGATTCAAACTACCAACCTTTCACTTCACAGCTGAGCACAGTCACTGCTTGCACCACCCAGGGACCTCAAGAAGATCCATGTTGTTGTTGTTGTTTGCTGTCGAGTCGGCCTCGACTCATAGCGACCCCTCCTTGGGTTTCTGAGGCAGTATCACTACGGAAGTAGGATTGCCTAACCTTCCTTCTGAGGAGTGGCTGGTGGGTTTGAACCACCAGCCTTCTGGATAGCAGTCAAGTGCCTTAGGCACTATGCTACCAGAGCTCC
>NW_006921628.1:2768051-2769454 GCF_000298275.1 Orycteropus afer afer
TTTTACTTCCTCCCCATAATTACCTGTTCCCTGTGTCCATCCTCCA
Organism: Orycteropus afer afer; assembly: GCF_000298275.1. Taxonomy (NCBI): domain Eukaryota; kingdom Metazoa; phylum Chordata; class Mammalia; order Tubulidentata; family Orycteropodidae; genus Orycteropus; species Orycteropus afer. Next base: position 2,768,098 of record NW_006921628.1, read on the forward strand.
TGCACTCCTGCTCCCTGAGCCGTCTCCCTGTGCATACACAGCCATTCTATTCTCGCACAATTGTTCTCTCCAAGGAGTGTATCTACCTAATGTAAATGTTCAGTTCATAGGCCTCTCTTTTGTTTGGCTGGAAGCCACAGGACTTGGTTCAATTCCAGACTGGAAGGGCAGCTAGGGGCCATAGTCTCAGGGGTTCCATCAGGCTCTATCAGACCAACAAACCTGGTCCCCCCCCCTTTTTTTTAATGATTTTGAGTTTTGTTCCACATTGTTTTCCTATTCTATCCAGGATCTCTTACATAGATCCTCCTCTGAGTGGTTGATAGTGGTAGCTGAACACCATCTAGTTCTTCTGGTCTCATAGTCATATTGGCTGAGGATTGCATGGCGTACCAGTTGCTTGGATTAATTGTTTCCTTTTCCTTGGTTTTCTTCTGGGAGCTCTGGTAGCATAGTACCTAAAGCATTTGACTGCTAACCAGAAGGCTGGTGGTTCAAACCCACTAGCCACTCCTCAGAAGGAAGATGGGACAATCTACTTCTGTAGTAATACCACCTCAGAAACCCAAGGAGGAGTCCCTGTGAGTTAGATCTGAATTGATGGCAGTGAGTTTGGTTTTGGTTTTGATTGGTTTTCTTCATTCTTCTTTGCTTTGGATGAGGAGAGACCATTGTTGCATCTAGATGGCCACTTGCAAGCTTTTAAAATCCCAGTCGCTACTCACCAAAGTAGAATGTGGAACAATGTTTTTGTGTAGGATGTTATGCCCATTGAGCTTGATGTGCCCTCTAACTATGGTCCTGAGCCCACAGGTCTAACTACTTGCTCCCTCTGGGTAGCTGGCTATGGCCAAGAAGTGACTACAGCCTTGTCCCTTGTCAGCTCTTCTATATACCTGGGAATTTTTACAGAACATACAAATACACTTGTAGAAACATTGTCTATCAATCCTATACATGGTCATGGGCACACTCTCCCCTGCATAGACATACCTAATAGTTCAGCCTATTCACCCATCTATCTACCTGTAGATCAATGTTTGCCTTCACAGACAACACAGTACTTTATGTGCAAAAAGGTTCATATTTGTTGTCCGTACCTCCTATGTACCTCTCTATGTCTTCTTCTTCCTCAATGCCACTGTGTTGATCACTCATATTTGGTACACTGCTCTTCTCCTCATCCAAAACAATACTTATCTCTACCTATCTAACACTGTTCTTCCCCCTCCCTTCCCAACCCTGGTAACCAAAAAGAAAATTGTCTTGCATATATAAACCTTTCCTTGACTTTTTACAATAACAGGCTAATAAAATATTTGTTCTTCTGTGATTGACTTATTTCACTCAGCATAAT
>NW_006921628.1:2769554-2791707 GCF_000298275.1 Orycteropus afer afer
TCATAGCGACCCCTCCTTGGGTTTCTGAGGCAGTATCACTACGGAAGTAGGATTGCCTAACCTTCCTTCTGAGGAGTGGCTGGTGGGTTTGAACCACCAGCCTTCTGGATAGCAGTCAAGTGCCTTAGGCACTATGCTACCAGAGCTCCTGAAGAAGATCCATAGGCCTAGGGTAATATGGCTCTTTAAAAAAAAAAAAAAAATGGTTGCCATCACTCGTGGCAACCCTATGTGTCAGAGTAGAACTGCAGTCCCAAGGATTTTCAATGGTTGTGATCTTTGGAAGCAGATCACCACCAGGCTTTTCTTCTGCAACATCTCTGGGTGGATTTATGGCAACATTGTGTGCCTTTTTTTCTGGGAAGAGAAACATTAACATTCAAGAATCAATGGAGGAGAATCCAAATTAATCACTTGTGAGAAGATGCCCTGCCCTTCTACCATAATCGTGTAGGGTAGAGTTGGGAACCTGTTGCTGAGGTACAGGAAGGGTGTGGTGGGCATTTTCCAATGATGAGTCTTGAACTCACCAACAAAACTAATCATTGATGTAGTAACTCTACCACTGAAAGTGGGCTCTGTGCTCCATTTTTACCTATTTTGGGAATAGACCTGCAGCATTACCCCATGAGCCTGCCAGCCTGCTTGTTTGATGTCCTCTGACTTCCTTCTCTCCAGTTAGGATAATTCTTCCTCTAACAACCAGTTCCATTGACACTGGCATATTTATACACATGTCCTTCTTGTTCCTGGTGGCAGTGCACACCCACAGAGTTAGGAAATGATTCTAAGTTTCCCTGCAGTAAAAAAGACAATGCTCAATATTCAGTCATGGGAAATGCTCTCTCCTTCTTCTTCCTCTCTTTCTTGACTTTTTGGTGAAGTCTATGGTTCTTCTGTGCCTGAAAACTCCCAGATGTGTGATTGAGCCCATTCAGTTGATTGTAATGGAACTGAGGCTTAGTTAATACAAAGCCTGTGTGTAATTTGGGAGTGTCATGCCACATACACATCAGCACACAAAGCTATAAATTCTCAGAGCACTTACAGTGCAGATAGGGGTTCTCTGCTGGTCTACACTGGCTCCTCCTGGGGTGTTGGTAGAGGAAGGCTGTTGCCACCAAGCTCTGTTCTGCTGCACTGTATACACCTTCCTCCATTGCACACCATGAATGATAGTAGTTCCAGGAGTCTGGAGGGAATACGTGGGTGTGTTAATTCTTCATTCTAACATTCAGAGATTGCAAATCCCAACTAGCTCCAAGAATGAGACTTGCAAAAGCATCAACTTGGTAGTGGGGAAAGAATTGCTAGGACTCTAATGACCTGAAGATGTACAGGTTAGGGATAAGAAGCTTTACAATTGGCTATGACCTCTCCTCAAGGGGCCAGGCAGTTTTTTTCTTTCTCAACAATGAAATGCCTGTGGACAAAATGGAAATGTTCCTCAGAAAGTGGTTCTGAGAAGGTCGGACTCTCAACTGCAAGAATTTTATAGTGCTGGAGAAGAGGACTGCTACAGCTCCCTAAACAGGTCATCCAGGAATTATAAACAATTCTTTTTATTACTCTTTAGGAAGCCTGTTCACAGACTGTTTCTCTCTATATGCAGTAGCATTTTAATCACAAGGGATTGAGTGCAGATTACTGCCTGCTCCATCCACAGTAGTGCTGTATGTGTGTGTGTGTGTGTGTTTCATTTCCTGCATTCAGTGGGTATTACTCAGGCCCATGGAAGCATTCACATCTGCTTGCTAGTTTGCTTTGTTATCCCATAGCTTATCACAACCCTTAAGACCTTTTCCATTTTGATGTCACAACAGTCCTGAAAACGTACTTTTTGCTCTGTGAAAGGCAGCCCTTTCAGTTCCAGGAAGGAGACTGCATCCGCTTTCATTTCTTCTCTGATGTTTGGGCGCACTATTGACCTATGCTTCCCGGTGTGTCGTCTTTTCTTCCCCACAGACTGGAGACTTTTTCGGTGAGGTCGAGGGAGCTGTGATGAATAAATTGTTAACAATGGGCTCCTTTAAAAGGTAAGGATTTTATGGTTCCCTGTGTCCCCACCCCCACCCCCACCCAAAAAAAAGTTTGCCTAAATAAAATAAAACAAACCAAGGTCAAATAAAGCAAGCCCAGACTTGACCCCATGGCTGGTTTCTGCTTGTGTTCATGCTCCAGAAGATCTCGCTGAAACCTGAAGCCTCTTGCATGAGTGTTAAGGGTCTTAGAAACTCAGCTCACAATGAGTTTCCTGTTCACCCAGCACTGAGTTGATTGGAGGCCAATATTGAAGTAGGTCTGCACTGTGATGTGATTCTATCAGTCTTAAGAAAGTCACTGTGAAGAAGTAGGAAATGTTTTTACCTGGTCAGAAAGGAGAAGGGTAGTTTATCTTACCTTGACGTATCAGGGGAATCTTACTGGGAAACTGGAACACAGAGATTGAAGGCCTTATTTGGAGACATGTTGATACACTTTTAGAAAATCAAGTGAATAATCTTAAGACCTGTACTCTCAAATGGTAGTGGTGATTGTTGTGTGCCATCAAGATGATTCTGACTCATACTGACCCCATAGAAAAGAGGAGAACTGCCCCATAGAGTTTTCTGTTCTGTAATCTGTATGCAAAAGACCTCTTTCAAGTGCTGAAGAGCAAAGATGTCTCCTTGAAGACTAAGGTGCACCTAACCTATCTATGGTATTTTCAGTCACCTCATATGCATGTGAGAGCTGAACAATGAATAAGGAAGACTGAAGAAGAGTTGCTGGTTGTGAGTTTTGAGTTGTGGTGTTGGCAAAGAATACTGAAAGTACCATGGACTGGTATAAGAACTAACAAATCTGTCCTGGAAGAAGTACAGCTGGAATGCTCCTTGGAAGTGAGAATGGCCAGACTTCATTTCACCTACTTTGGTCATGTTGTCAGAAGGGACCATACTCCAGAGAAGGATATCATGCTTCATAAAGTGGAGGGTCAACAAACAAGGGGAAGGCCCTCAACGAGGTAGACTGGCACAGTGGCTACAACAGTGGGCTCAAGTATAACAAGGATTGTGAGGCTGGCACAGGACCAGGCAGTGCTTTGTTCTGTTGTACATAAGGGTGCTATGAGTCAGAGACAACTCACTGGCACCTAACAACAACAACAACAACAACAACAATCTGTATGGGAGCAGATCACCAGGTCTTTCTCCCACAGAGCAGCTGGTGGGTTTATACTGCTGACCTTAGGTTAAAACAACCCAGTGCTTAACCATTGAGTCACCAGGGCTCTATAATCTAAGATGGAGGCACGTTAAAGCTTGCTGCCAAAAGAAAACCCAGACTGTGTCAAATTCCACATGTGACAGGTACTACTCAACTGGGTTGTGAGGACACCTGTTGACCCCGAACAAAGCTTGTGTAGGATGTCTTGCTCCCTGTCCCATGTCCCTTGTGGGCAGGCCAGCCATGCTGTTGAGAACAAAAGTTGTGGGAAAAACCACCACCCCATGAGATCAGGATGTCAGTAACGTGTCTCCCTTTCCTTGGCCTCCCAGGAAGAATGGCTGCCTTTGAAGTGGTGCTTTAATGGGAGTATTTGATGCTGTTAAATATATAATACCAGGAAACACAAGGATGGACCTCTAGCTTGTCCATGAGATCTAGTGCACATTGGCTGCCAGTGGGAACACCAGTCCCCAGTTTATTACTACTCACTCCCTCCACCCCGTGCCAGCTGAATGGCCAGGAAGTGTTAGCTCAGGAAATCGGACTTTTAAGCCAGTCAACAAGACCAACTGAGCACTGTGCTGAAAGCAAGGAATTCAGAAATGATGACCCAATTTTTGAAATTCCATAGCTTGCTTGTGCCAGAAGTGGGGAAAAAAAGAAATGATATTAAAAAAAAAAAAAAAAAAAAGCTGGCACAATTCCAGTGATTCTGCAGTCTCGGCCATACTCCCTTGTTCTCAGGCCTGCCTGGAGCACATTGTGCAGTCTGCTTTGATTCTCCTTTCAAAATTCAAGTCCAGTTTTCTTTTTCTCTAGGAGTCATCACACACATGCTTGTGAACCAATAGTGCTTGGAGCTGGGCTTGGGTTGCTGTGGAGTTTTCCACGACTCCATAAAGCTTCCCATGGCAGCTTCTGGGGTGTCTGCCATCCAGGGCACCACTAATGTTTCATATCTTTATATGAATATGTACATTTGCATCATGTTAACTTGTTTTCAACATGGTGGCAGGAGGAGACAAAAGAGGAAGAGTAATCACACACGTGTTTCTCATTTGAAAGCATATTTTTCAACTACTTTAACAAAACCCTCTCCCCGCCCCACCCGTGGATATTCCTTTCAAACTGTTTAATAGGAGAAAGAAAGGTCATAGGGCAATTTAAAATTCCAAGTCTTGTCCTTCATGTGGGTGAAAGTATGGTTGGTATGAATCTTGAACTTCATTTTACTACTATTAAACCCACTGCCATGGCATCGCTTCTGATTTGTAGCAACCCTATAGGACAAAATAGAACTGCCCCTAGGGGTTCTAAGGCTTTAAGTCTTTACAGAAGCAGATTGCTTTATCTTTCTTCCATAGAGTCACTGGTGGGTTCAAACCAGTGACCTTTTGGTTAGGAGCTGAATGTTTTAAACTTTATGCCACCAGAGCTCCATTTTACTACTATAGTAGCTAACATTTTTGACAAAAGAGAAGGGCCGGAAACTATTCAGTTATAACAGCAGCTGCTGGCATCCATGAACTCGATAATGAACCTCCTGGCCCTCTTTGAAGGCCCCCTTCATGAGGCTAGTAGAGCAATGAGAGTAGGTGTATTGGGTTCAAAACTAGACCCTGACTTTTACTGGCTACATGACTTAGGATAAGTCATCTCTCCAAGCTTTGGTTCTTTACATGGAAAATGAAAATGATAGTTACAATTACTTCCAAGGGTTGGTGTCAGAGTTAATGAGATAATAATAACCAGAAAATGCTTAGCACAGTGCCTGGTATATATTAAGAGCTCAATAATTGCTAGCTGCTGCTGTGATTTTTGTTGTCATAGATCTTTGCTTGGTCTTGGCTTTGCTTTCTGCTTGTCACAGAGTAATGATTCTTCTGTGTTCACACATCTCACAACAGGCCTCCTGTGACACCTGGGAGGGGTTCTGTAGTGTCGGAGGATAGCAGGCTGACATTACCCAGCATGCAGTGCTAGCCTGGAGCATAAGGTAGACCATCACTTCCTTTCTGAGAAGATCTGCCTTTCAAAAATACTGAAAGGATATAGCCAGAATTAACTTGGCAGCACTCTGAAATAGAAGTAGTATACCATGATAAAGGAAGCCACATCAAAACATAGGGTGCAAGGAGGCTCAGTTGCTTTGGTGACAGGATGAGCCCGGGAAAAGCCTAGGAACTAACTACTGATCTGACCACCCATCTCAGCATCCAGGACAATGCCTGGCTACCACAAGTTTCTTGAATTGATTTGCTTATATTGTCCTAAAGAAATAAGTTCCACACACAAGAGACCTACAAACCATCCCTTTGACAGCCTTCCCTTTGTCTTTATCCTCTGGTTCATCTTTGCTGCCTCTTTATGTAGGGAAGTAAGGCCTTGCTTGCCTATGTAGCAGTGGGACCTGTCCCCGGTTGCTCTGACCACTCACCTGGTAACTTGAGGATTGTTCTACTTAGCAGGACCATTTGGAGGGAAAGACCATCCATTTCTGGCTCTGCACTGCCGTGTGGAAGGGAAACTAATGATTGGTGTGAACAAAATAATACTTGGAGAGAGTTTTAAGAAAGTTCCAGAGCAATGTGAGTGAAAACAATCTGTTGCTGTTATGTGCCGTTGAGTCAGACCTGACTCATAGCAACCCCTCCTTGGGTTTCTGAGGCGGTATCACTACAGAAGTAGATTGCCCAACCTTCCTTCCTAGGAGTGCCTGGTGGGTTTGAACCGCCAGCCTTCTGGTTAGCAGTCAAGTGCCCTAGGCACTACACCACCAGACTTCCTGAAAACAATCTAGAAGGCAAAATGGATCACTCTTGATCACATTAGCTGAGTTATTTGACCTTATTCTGTCCACCCAAGTTACATATGACATAGTATCCAGAGGTCAAATAATATACTAATAGCTTTGGCATATGACAGTAATGATAAAAGTGGCTACCCTCTTGGAGCACCTATCACACACCAGGCCTGGATTGAGCTTGGTAGACATCTTCCATTCCTCCCATAAACTCTATGAGACTGGTATAAACAGGACTGGCTAAGTAATTTGCAGGGTCCACTGCAAAATGAAAATGTAGGGCCCCTTGTTCAAAAAGTATGAAGAACTTCAAAAGAATAAAAGCTAATCATTACAGTAAGCATGAGTATTCTAAACGCAGGACTATGTTTGACTGCACAGATTGCACATCCATGAAGCTTGCCCTATGTGTGAACATTCCCAATTTATAGATGGAAATAATGAGGCTTGGAAACGTTAAGAGCTTGCTCAAAGTTTCTGTGGATCACAGCTGGGTTTAATCATCCTGAAGTCTGAGCCCAGACAGAATTTTCTAGCTTCTGCTCTTCACCTGGTTCTGTGCACAGCAGGAGCTTCCTTCAGGTTCATTTGAAAGGTAGAGGATAGCTGAGGGAGATGTTGGCTTAGCTGTGTCTTATCTGGGCAAGCAGGACTTTCAGGGTGGGAGGCCAACTGAGTGATGAGATTACTCTGATTTCTTTTAGCTGAAGTTGATAAATCCTTAGACCAAGCCATGTTCCCAGACTTTACATGTTTTCTCATATGATACCATATGCCTGATCAGCTTTCTTTGTATTTAGAACAGAGAAAATTCTTCATTCTTATCATGGAAAGTAAGTGGACTCCTTAAGTAGTGACTTATTTAGGATTTTTCATTTTTGTAATTTTCCTTTTCACTCATATTCATGTCTAGTAAAAGCTTTGCATTCATGTTACTCGAAATCCATACTCTATGGTTATTTTAAGGGGACATTGGTGATTCAGCAGGAGAATTCATGTGGGAGACGTAGATTTTCCATGCAAATACAGCTCACAGAGAGACAACAGCCATGTGTTAATGGAGGCTTGCATGTTGCTTTCAGCAGAACTTGAACAGGTTTCAGCAGAGCTTCTAGACTAAGATGGACTAGGAAGAAAACCTTTTCTTCTAGAAATCAGCCATTGGAAACACTATTCCATTGTGCATGGGGTCATCATGGGTCAGAGGCTGACTACTCAACAACAGCTAACAACACATGGTTCATTTTGCTGTCATTGGGGGTGACATGTCCCTTTTACCACTACTAAAAGAAAATCTAGTTTCAAAATCCTTTCATTAGGATTCATTTATTTCTCCCTCTCTCACCCCCACTGATGCAAACTCAATATTGTCAAATATCCAGGGTATACATGCGTGTGAGGGTTGAAGTACAGCTAGTCAAAGGTGAATATCCAAGGTTCCTGACAGCACCACTGTGAAATTCTAGGCTCGGAATAAGATTTCAGGTTGAGCTCCCCATTCCCTACTGTGTGACTTTGGAAATATTCCTCAGCCTCTCTGAACCTCAGTGTCTTTCTCACCACAATAGGGATCTCTAGGGATTTTGTTAGGAGCTCTGGTAGCATAGTGCCTAAGGCACTTAACTGCTAACCAGAAGGCTGGCGGCTCAAACCCACCAGCCACTCCTCGGAAGGAAAGTTGGACAATCTACTTCCATAGTGATACGGCCTCAGAAACCCAAGGAGGGGTCGCTATGAGTCGAGTCCAACTCGACGGCACATAAAAACACAACTACAGGGATTGTGTTAGAATCAACTAAAGTAAGATATATAAGATGACTTACAAACTGTAAGGCTTGTGCATTATATTTCCAAATATCTGAGAGCTTTTATTCCCTACTTTTTTAAGTTTGTTACTGTTTCCACTGACGACTCTCAAAGCATGGTTGCTACACAGCAGTTCCCTCCACAGCATACTTCGGGGGTGGACCTCTAGGCCTGGACTCTATTGTGCATTAGCATCCCCTGGGGAAATTTTAAAACACACAGGTGCCCTGGCTGCATGCTAAGTGATTCCTAGTCAATTGGTCTCGGATGGAAACCAGGCATTAATGCTCTTGCAAAGCTGCCCATGTGATTCTTATGTGCAGACAGGGTCAAGAATGATTAAAAGCATCTGAGTACCACTGCATATGACCACTTAGGAGTCATTTGACCTTTGGCAAATTTAAATCAATAACTTTCAAGTTTTCTCTGCAGCAAAATGGGACTGAAAGAATCAGTCATATATCTGGAAGTGAGAGTTAAATGCAACAATGCACCAGTGACTGAGGGGTCTCCAGCTTGAGAGTACACACACACTTACAGCCTGTCCTCCTGAGCATGGGAGATCGATGTCTCCCATTGTGACCACAGAGGAGAGGCTTGCAGAGCCCTGTCAGCTGACATGGATAAGTCAAAGCCCAAAACATGGACTCGTGCTCGCCACCTCTCTGATCCAGGACCTCTACCACCTTCTTTTCTCTCCGTTTCTCCTCCTCTGTTAGACAATCCAGAAAGCAAGCAAACATGACTGACTGGATCCCTTTCTTAAGACAGAAAAGACCCCCAACCCATCTTTCTGATATTTGCTTCTCAGATTATCTTCAGGGATCTGCATCCTTCCATTGGGTGTGGTGGTGGGAGTGGAACCATCTTCAATGTCTTGGCAATGGTTTACTCTGTTAGAGGTTCCAGGGGGACTATTCTGGCACTCTCTACCCCTGGCAGAGCAAAATGCACAAAATGCACACTAATCTCAAGAACAAAACTCAGGTTTAATCTCAAGAAGAGATCCTTCCTTCTACAGCCAAACTCTCAGCAGACTGCTAATAAGACACGAACAACAGTGTCTCTTCTACCCTCCTCCCATTTCACCACCTCCTTTCCCTATACCTGTAAGTAATAGTAGGAGCCTTGGTGGTATAGTGGTTAAAGCACTTGGCTCCTTACTGAAAGGTCAGCAGTTCAACCATACCAGCTACTCTGTGAGAGAAAGAGAAATCTGCTCCTGTAGAGATTACAGTCTTGCAAATGCTACAGGACACTCCTGCTTTGTCCTATAGGGTGGCTACGTGTCAGAATCAGCTCAATGGCCATGGGTTTCTTGGCTTTGTAAGCAATAGAACATAGCTCCCCTGTGTTGAGTTGGGCTTTAGCCTGGAAACCAAGTGCTGGTTGTTAGGTACACGAGACAAGTGTGATGTTTAGGACATTTGAACCAGGGAAGACTGAAGGGGAAACTGAAATGAGTTTAATATGAAGCCCAAACAAAGAGGAACAGGCCTCTAAAAACAAAGGGAGAAAGAAATGCACACAGAAGCGTGAAGGAGTAGCTGTTGCTTCTATCAAATATCCAGAATGTGAGCACTTGCCTAGAAATTTTGCTTTTACTAACATTTCTGTGACGTCTTCACTGTTCTTTGTGTATATAAGTTTTGCTTGAGGAAGGGAGAAAAAATCCATATATGTACCTGGCCTCTGGCTCGCTGGGCTAGAGTTGACCCTGACTCATGGCAACCACGTGTGTGTGTGAGTAGAACTGTGCCCCACAGGTTTCAACAGCTGACTTTTTGGAAATAGATTGCCAGGCCTTTCTTCCAAAGCATCTCTGGGTGGACTGGAACCCCTAATGTGTGCTAAATGTTTGCATCACCAAAGTACTCCAGGAGAAACTTCTCAGTAATACTTGTTTTGCTTTGGGACTTACCAGTAGCCCCTCTCTTTCTTGGCCCTGGTCTTTTTTTTTTTTCCTGTGCCTGGTACCACACGCCTGAGCTCTCATCCCTCCAAAACTACTCATACTTTCCCTGTGGGGCCTGGTGAATGTTCTCCTCACCCTGCCCTACAAACATTCATTAATGTGGTAGACTTTGTACTATTTCCTATAGTGCCTGCCTCTGCTATTTAATCGCTTTTTGTCTTAGCTATCTAGTGCTGCTATAACGGACATACCACATGTGGGTAGCTTTAAGAAACAGAAATTTATTTTCTCACAGTGTAAAAAATCTATTGCCACTGAGTTGATTCCATCTCATAGCAACTCCACAGGACAGAGTAGATTTGTCCCATAGAGTTTACAAGGCTGTAGATCTTTTATTGAAGTTGATTGCCCCATCCTTCTCCGTGGAGCAGCTGGTAGGTTTGAACCACCAACCTTTTGGTTAGCAGCCCATGTTTTGACCATAGCACTACCAGAACTCCTCTCTCACAGTTTGGGAGGCTAGAAGTCCAAATTCAGGGTGCTGGCTCTAAGGGAAGGCTTTCTCTCTCTGTCGGCTCTGGAGGAAGGTCCTTGTTTCTTCTGATCTTCTGCTCCTGGGCAATCTTATTGCTTGGCATCTCTCTTCCACTGTCTCTGCCCTTCTGTCCTGTTAAATTTCTTGTCTATCTCAAAAGAGACTGACTGAAGATACATGCTACACTAACCCTGCCTCCTTAACATAACAAAGACAACCCATTCCCAAATGGGATTATATCTGTGAGCATAGAGGTTAAAATTTACAACATACATTTTTGGAGGACACAATTCAATATGTAACATCTTTCTAAAAAGCTGACACAGGTGGAATTTAGGACTTGGACCATTTTTACCTGTCTCTACACAGTGGGACTCCCTTGGCTTGATGGCAGTAGTCAGAGAGCTTTCCCCATCTTTGGTAATTTCATTATATTTCTTTGAAATACCCTGGCCCTGCAGTCTAGAGAGTGTTAAAGGAAAAGTCTGTTATGTTTGGATGGCTGCTTTGCTTTAATGCCGAGTGCCCCACAAAGGTTTAATACTCAACAACTCATGTAATGAGTGTAATGGCTTCTTGGCTTCCTGTTGACCTGACCATTTACACAGAAGTATGCTTTGTCAGAGGTGGCGTTGAAGAGAACAAGAAGACAGATTGGCTTGGACAAGTGTATTTCTGGGCCAAATTCTCTGGAATGCAGAGGGATGGGGATTCCAAAGGGCTGCTCTTTAAAATCCTAAAGCTGCTGCATGAAGACCCCTCAGTTACAACAATAACAGTAACTGCCCTCATCTTTATTGTAAGAGCAGCAGATCTCATGTATTGAATACAGGGAAGGCCTTATTCCAAGCATGTTACATGCATTATCTTAATTAGTCCCCATAACAACTCCATGAAGTCATTATTATCATGAGTTCCACTTTACAAAAGAGGAACTGGACAGGAGGCTCAGAGTGTTTCAGTAAGTTGTCCAAGTTCATCCACAGGAGTAAGTGATGGAGATGGAATGTGAACTTATGGCTCTGGGATTCCAGAGGATATTCTTCTAATCATCACATGTCCTTTCTCATAGTTAGAGCAGACTAAAGTATCTTCTACAAAGATTATTTTCTTTTTCCTAGCACACTTGTATTGACTCAAGAGTTAGGGGAAGAAAGTTTTTGAATCCAACTTAAACTCTAGTATATCTCAGTTGGGACCTGGTTCTGCTACAAATAGTAGAAAACTCCAAAATAACAAAGACTTAAAGAACACAGGAGTTATTTTCTCTAAAATATGAAAGGAGTCTGAAAATGCTAATTTTGGGGTCTTATGTTGTCATCATGGACCCAAGACTCCAACTTTTCTCTTTACCTTCCTTTAAGCTGGCTTTCTAACTGGAGATTACTTCGTGATCCAAATTCATTGCTGAGCTCCAGCAATTGTACCTCCAATCCAGGCTGGCAGGAGGCAGATTCAGGGAGGTCCAAAAAGCCAAGGCAAATTTCTTCATTAAACAGCCTCTCATACAATAATTGTGCTTAGTCATATGGGTCTTACCTGGAAATTATGCATCGTGAAAAGCCAGGTTCAGCTGCTAAGACGGAAAAGGAGAATGAATATTAAAATAAAAACAGTTGCTGTTGCTCCAGTTCCAACTCATGGCCACCCCATGTGTGAAGAATAAAACTGTTCTCCAAAGGGTTTTCAGTGGCTAATTTTTTGGAATTACAGTGGCAGGCCTTTCTACTGAGGTGCTTCTGCGGGGGCGGTGTAAACTGCAAGTGTTTAACCATTTTCACACCTCGGGACTCCTAGAACGGAGGTTAAAACCAAAATATCAAACTCACTGCCGTGGAGTCGGATCCAACTCATAACGACCCCTCCTTGGGTTTCTGAGGCAGTATCATCACGGAAATAGATTGCCCAACCTTCCTTCTGAGGAGTGGCTGGTGGGTTTGAACCACTAGCCTTCTGGTTAGCAGTCAGATGCCTTAGGCCCTACTATTAACAATCTCTGCCACATCCAGCATACCCCAGTTTGTTTCAGACCACTTAAGTCTGCTAAATATTGAATACCTGGATTGTCCACTTTGAAAATCTCCAAGAAATGAGACTGTGTTCACAGCTCCTTATTTTCATCACACCCCACATGCCCAATATAGTCTTGAACAGAAATAGTCACAGTCAATATCTAAGTCACTGTCTATATGCCTTGTACCACCCCTTCTAATCAGTTGTTAAAAAAATCTATTGGCTTTGATTAGTAGCAATAACGTAATAATGATGACCCCAGCAACAACAATGTGCCTGGTAGGTACCAATGTATAGTGAGCCTCTATGGTACACCCTGCACTGTGCTAAGCACTACACAGGCATTGTTGTGGTGCAGTTGCTGTGAAATAGAGACATGGTTCAATGAGCTTGGCAGAGCCCAAAGAAGCTCCCCCAGCATCCAAGTTTCTCACCTCAATTGGCTTTTGCATTAACTTATTCCCCAAAGCAGAATTCAGCTGTTTCCTTCTATTTCCTCCTTAAACAAAAAGGCAAAAGAAATGTAATCTTTTTGAGGTGGGATTGTGATTCCATTTTCCCCTTTTGTTTTAACAAGTAAAGCTAGTTTTCACAGGGCCAGGTGAATGGGCAAATAAGCCAGCAATGCATGTTTCCCTCACCCCAGGATCAAAGTAAATGTGGCAGAGAGAGCAACATTCAGCTTTGAGTGGAACCCCAGATGCCACATTACTTTAGAGACTCTCCCTCCTGGGCTCTGGGGCAATAGTGCCTCCAGGTTGACTGGTAATTCATAGTGCTCGAGGTTGGCAGATGACACCTATCTAGTTGATGAGTCAAGGAAGCACCCTGAAGAATGTTCAGACTGGGACTGAGCCCCAGGAGATATGTCAGGTTGTATGCATCCCCGAGAAAAAACACATACAAGAAATCAATAGCGAGTGAGGTGGACTGCATTCTAAAATTCATGGCTATCAACACTGGCTGCACATTAGAATGACTCAGTGAGCTTTAAAAAAATAAGTGATACCAGGTCTTTAACCTAAACCAATTCAATCTTGGGAGCCAGGGCTAGAGCTCTGGTAGCATAGTGCCTAAGGCATTTGACTGCTAACCAGAAGGCTGGAGGTTCAAACCCACCAGCCACTCCTCAGAAAGAAGGTTGGGCAATCTACTTCCATAGTGATACCACCTCGGAAACCCAAGGGGGGTTACTATGAGTACGAGTTGACTCTACCGCAGTGAGTTTGGTTTGATATATAATTTTTGAAGTTACCAAGGTCATTCTAAAAGGCAGCCAGAGTTGAGTGAGATACACTGTTTTAAACAAATACTAACTTGCATACTTGCAAATGTGAGGGACTTAGGAATTGAGAGTAAGTTTACATCCCATTTTCCAGATTTTTCTGATGAGGCCCTAGCCTTAGAGATCCTTAGAAGCAGGATGTCATTTAGGAATCTAAGCTTGGGAAGCAGTTTAAATGCATCAGATTTGAATAATGAGAGAGCTGGACAGTTTCTTTGCTTATTAGCATCTAATAACCTTGAGGAGTCCCTGGGTAGTACCAAGGGTTACCATGCAGTGCTGCTAATGCAAAGGTTGGAAGTTATAAGAGGGAGCTTGGAATAAAGGCCTGGTGATCAACTTCTGAAAAATTCAGCCATGGCAAACTCTTGGTATCACAGCCGATCATGAGGAGAATGCAGGCACAGGCAGCATTGTGTTCTCTTGTACATGGAGGTGTCAAGAGTTGGGAGCCGAGTTGACAGGAGCTGACAAAACAACCTTAGACTGGTAACTTCACCATTCTTAACCTTGGTTCCTCACCTACAAAATACAATCATACCTCTACCATTGGAAATAATGCCCACTTTGCTGGGAGAACAATTGATTTTTTTTTTTTTTTTAAATCATTGTTGCTTTTATTACCAGAGTGAGATGTGGATGTGATCAATATTGGCAACTTCGATTCTATATCATCAGCACTTGCCAATGAAAGGGCATTTGTTGCTGGTAGACCCTGAGCTTAATCTCCAGAAAGAGTGAGCCTTTCTCATGGCTCGCCTCTCGGAGTTCTGATTGGCCCAAGACCCTGTGTGCCAGGCTCCTGACCAATGCAACCACATGAAGCTTATTCTCTGCTAATGATGTCTACCCACCAGTGAAACTCGTTTTGGTGATTTCCAGTCAGAGGGCTCAAAGGCAGTTGGGCCAGGGTCATTTAACCTCACCTTCTCAGCTGTGGTAGGCACACAGTGCTGGTCTTAAAGAACAGCCCAAATCAGTAAGAGCTTGATGTGGAATGAGACGGTGATGGATGCAGGAAGAGGAGGAGAGCGTATCTTGGATCTTCTATCAGCACCAGCAGGTTGAGCTTTCTACTCCCCTGGCTTTCTGGGATATTAACAACCTGTAATGGCTTTCATGGTGACAATCTCTTTGTTTATTAAGAATTTACCATATTCTTGGCCATCTCTCACCACGATTTTTCCCTTGCAAGTTGCAAGCTGCCCCAGAAAACCCATTTTATAGGCTAACAGACAATACCTATTTTTTACTCTACAGTAGTGAATCATTACCCCTTCTTACTTTTAGATTTTAAATTGTTTGCTAATGTGCCATGGTGGGTCTCTATGTCAAATGCCTCCCTTGTCCTGCTTTTACTGCTGTATTTGCAAACATTAGTATGTTTCTTTATTGATTTTAGGAAAACTGTGTAGTAGAATGAGCTGATTTGGTGAGTCATTGAAGGGAGGATACCTCATGGGTACATGCTGTTGTTACGTGCCATCAAGTCGGCCCTGACTCATAGCCACCCCTCCTTGGGTTGCCGAGGCAGTATCACTACAGAAGTAGATTGCCCAATCTTCCTTCTGAGGAGTGGCTGGTGGGTTTGAACTGACAGCCTTCTGGTTTACAGTCAAGTGCTTTAGGCACTATGCTACTAGAGCTCCTTCATGGGCACATAGTAGGTGTTTAATTAAGGCTGACAAGCCTTAATTAGCTGAATTTATGCCTTTGACATTCCACATGCAAATTCTTAAATCTTTTTCTTGCACATGATTTCTGATTAGCTGGAAAAGAGCAGTCTCAGGAAAGTGACTTTATATGACTCCTACTGTTGGAGTTTTGGTGGTGCCATGGCTGTTAACCAAAAAAGTCGGTGGTTTGAACCCACTAGCTGCTCTGCGAGAGAAAGATGGAGTAGTCTGCTTCAGTAAAGATTTGCAGCCTTGAACACCCTATTGTGGTTGCTATGAGTCAGAATCGACTCGATGGCAGTGGGTTTGGTTTGGTTTGTTCCACACTGGGTCTGTCCTCCGTAGCTTTACTGGGCACAGGAACACAGGGCGCTTTGGGCTTTTTGTTTTTCATTACCTTGAGTTCTTCTTCAGAGACTCTACTTGCCTTGTGTGAAAGTTTCAGAGACCCTGACAGTGGTGCTAACGTAAGTCAGGTCCTAGGCTGTGGGCTATGGCTGGAGTAGCCTGGTGGTGATGCCATGGGGATTAAGGCATATTATCTGAAATAAGAATAAACTGCTCGCTGCTGAGCACAGCAGCGCACAGCACCAGTCTTGGGCCAGGCACAGTTCTCAGGGTTTATTTTAGAGCTGAATGAAAGCAGGCAATTATCATGTTCTTTAACTATAATCAGCCCAACAGGATACAGGTAGCCGCAAAATGTAGTTATTTAAAACAGTAGCAAAATCACTTCAAAAAGGGTAATAATCTGGAAGTCCCTCTTTCTGTAACATTTACTTAAAGCTATCTAAGCATGGACCAGACTGGAGAGGCTTGTTTTGTGACCTTCTCGATGGCAATATTATCAGGAAAGCCGCCTTTGAAGTGACAGATGGCAACCCTGGCCTGGGGACTACCCTGGACCAATTTCTCTTAGTCCCAACCTGTGGGGTAGAGCCTTTGAGACCGATCCAAGAATCTCAAGCATCCTGCCATCTGTCTGTGAACACAGTGATGATGCATGGGGAGCTCACAAGACCAGCCTTCCTGGTGCAGCCTGGCCTGGGGACCCCATGGCAGGTTGGGTTGAACGTCTGATTCTGGATGTTGGTTATAAGACCTGGTTTCTGGCACACATTTCTTGTAAGACACTGGGATGAGGCACAGATCTGTCTTCTAATTGTTTCCTGGAATCTCTTAGATCCTGCTGCTGAGCAGAGTACACAGAAAGGTGTTCCGTTTGCTCCCCATCTGATTCTGGCTCTGATTTGCTATATGCGTGTCTTGGTCTGCCTCTTTGTAAAATGGGAAGATTAGAATGTGTCCTAGAGGGATGTACTTAGAAGAGAACTTTGCTAATTGTTGCTTAGTAGACAACAGCTATTGTTATTATAATCATCTCTGGTGGTGTAATGAATAAGGCATTTTGTTGCTAATCAGAAAGTCAGTGGTTCAAATCCACCACCAGGCACTCCGCAGAAGGAAGATGGGGCAACCTACTTCTGTAAAGCTTTACAGCCTCAGAAACCCAGTGGGGGTCACTTTGAATCAGAATCCACTTGATGGCAGTGGTTTTGGTGGGTTTTTTTTTTTTTTTTTTTCCATTGTTATTATGGTCTTTGTTTAAGAAGCCCAGTGTTGTGGATTGAATTGACTCCCCAAAGTGTTATGTTGAAGTCCTAACCCCAGCATCTGTGAATGTGACCCTATTTGGGGAAATAGGGCTTTTCTTTACAGATGTTGTCGGTTAAGGAAATCATACCTGAGTAGGGTGGGTCCTAAACCTAATCCCTTCTGATGGCATTTTACAAAGAGGAAGAACAGTCATGGAAATAGTGACAGACAAGACTCCATGTGGAGAGTCATCTCCAAGCCACAGAATGCCTAGAGATGTCTGTGGCTACAGAAGCTGGAAGAGACTAGGAAGGGTCTTCTCCTAAGACTCTGCCAAAAAGACAGCACAGACCTGCTAACTCCCTGACTTCAGACTTCTAGTCTGTAGAACTATGTGAGAGAAGATGCTTCTGTTCTTTAAAACCACCCACACTGTGGTATTTTGTTAGGACAGCCTGATGAAACTAAGGCTACCCCCTGTCTATCAGTTTGTCACACCGTGGTTGCTTATGTGTTGCTGTGATGATGTAAGCTATGCCACCAGAATTTCGAACACCAGAAGGGTTGCCCATGGTGAACAGGTTTCAGTGGAGTTTCCAGAATAAGATATATGAGGAAGAAAGGCCTGGCAATGTATTTCCAAAAACTGGCCAATGAAAACCTCTGGATCACAACATAATGTTGTCCTATATAGTTCTGGAAGATGAGCCACCCTAGGTGGAAGGCACTCAAAAGACAAGGTGGCCATAGTAATGCACTCAAGCATACCAGTGATAACGGAGATGGTGCGGGACTGGGCATTGTTTTGTTATATATAATGTTGCCCCGAGTTGGAGCCAAATTGATGACAACTTAATAACAACAAGGAAACAAAGATATCCATGAGCAGATGTTCCCACAACATCTCCTGATAATCCCAGCACAGCTTCTGTGGGTCCTCTGTATTGTAGTAACAAAGGGTAGATTTTGTGCTACACCATGTGTGACAATGACGTAAAAACCAGGAAGCTTGTCCCTCCTCCAGCCAGCTAAGTAAACCCTGGTCTGTTCTCATTGCATTACATGTGATCCCCGTTACTTACCAATGGCAAAGGAAAGCAATATAGAATTTTCATAGCTGCAGCTCTTTATCTGCTGAATGCTTCCTCTGTGTCAGACACTGTACTAAGTGCAATAGGTACACAATGTCATGCAATTCTCACAACCACTGTAAAGAAGCCATTGTTGTCATGATTTCACTCATGAGGAAACAGGCATAAAGAGGGTAAAATAACAAAAATAAAACACTATGACAAGGAAACACATTAGGGATTGAGCTCAGGTGTCATTGACTTGATGCTGACACTTTAGACATTAAGTCCCACAGTCTTCCTTGGGGCTTCTGGGAATAGTGCAGCTAATAGAGACCAGACAACAAAGAATGGAATCAAGCTTCTGTGTGAGGGTCATAACACTATATGGTAAATTTCAATGTGCTTCCATGTGCCTTATTAAAATCTCAGAATAGCTCTGAATGACTTCATAGATAAGAAAATTAAGCCTTAGGAGAGGATAAGCAACTTGCTCAAGATTACAGCCAGAAGAAATGGCAGAGCCAACCTTTAAAACTAAGGTTGTATGGTGTCTGTGAATGTAGGACTCCAAGTATACACATGGTCCTCTCAACGCCATGCTGTTTTCCACCCAGCTCTAGTGCAGGTATCAGTTGTAAGGACAGTTAGAGAATAGAAAAATGATTAAAGCAATAAAAATTCTCACCAAAATCCCAGAAAGCCCTTGCAGAGGCTCACCTGATGAATATGGACATGACGGTGTGGTAAGCCATGGCTCAGTGAGAGTTGTCTATTGTGGTTGACAATTCATTCTGCAGAATAGCCCGGTGGCTGAGGTAGTGTCAAGACTGCATCCACTATGTCCATTTCTGTGAGAACCCTCCCAGCTTAATGGTTGTCTGGCCCATGGGCTTCATTTCTGTCATGATAAATAAAGTGTTGTCTTGTGTCTGCTGTGAGGGGAAAAAGCCAAAGGACAGTTGGAATGCAGTCAGTTGCTTGGTGTGACCCTTTTTACTATGGTCTTTGTGACTCCTACCAAATGATTGGGGAGGACTATGCAAATGTGAGGTACTTGTAGCCCACCAAGGGAATTGGAGAGTTGGCTAATAAATAAAGTGATGTCACCCTTCTGGGAGTAAGACAGGTATGTGGAACTCTAACAGGAAGACTGGTCAGTTTTGCCATCCCCCTAGGCTTAAAACGAGCCATCCTAGAGATGAAAAGAAGGGGCATCTCACTACCATCAAGAAAGAGGAGTTAGGAGTGGAGCTTGTCCTTTGGACCCGAGATTCCTGCTCTGAACCTTCTCTACCTAGGAGACAGAGCTGTAGTACTTTCCTGAGATAGTGAGAGACAGCAAGGAACAGTGGCAGAAAAAGGGCAGCACCAGAACCTTGACACCCAGAAGGAGAGAGCAAGGTGGGCTTCTGGACACATGGAGTGAGAAAATGGAGTGCCTTAGACATGAGGCTTGCTAGCTTGCTAGCTTTCTAGCTGTGCATTTATCAGCAGAGCTAAAACAGCTGTGTAACACTTGCCCAACCAAAGCAGAGGTCAAGATGCAGTAAGACACAAGCCGAGGGCTAGAGAGTAGTGTGCCTGCAGGCACTGCTGAAAAGAGGTTGTCCTGATAGAAGATCTGTATCCTGAGGAGACTGTTACCATTTTGATCCTGAATTGTAACCTACTACTTCCCTAAAAAAACCCATAATCATGAGTATTGGCTGTGAGTTCAGTATGGCCTTTGCAACAAATTGCCAAACCGAGCAAAGGAGTAGAGAGTTGTGTGGGAAGAATGGTTGGCGTTAGAATTGGTTTTAAAAGGTTGGAGGATGGAGGCATGTCTGACTTCTTCCTCATAGGAATCAGCCTTGGGCTACTATTCTTGATCCTTCTCCCCCTTATAAGTTGGAGGATGTCAGGCACCTCCCTCACACCAGTTTTTATAACAGTGAACCAAGCTAGAGATGCTCTAGTAAGAAAGAGGCCTTGTGGTTTGCTGGGGGACTCTGTGACCGCTGGTGTCCTCTGGGGCTTTGCTCCCAAGGGGTGTTGTATGTCATGGTCAGGGGTTGGTTTCAGTTATAGTTTAAAAAAAAAAAAATGATATGGCATCTGACCTTTTCATCTATCTCTAGAAAGAGAGTGATAATCAAAATCAACATCATCCCAAAGCTGATTCCTATGAGATGCAGGTCAGGCATACTTCCACTCTCCAACACTTTTAAACAATTCTGACACCAGCCATCTTTCCCATGACACTCTGTACTTCTCTGCTGGGTTCGGTAATTAATTGCAGTGGCTGCACAGAACTTAAAGACCATACTCCCAGTTATGAGGTTTATTAGGGAAGTAACAGGTTACAGTTGAGGATTATGATCAACTTGGAAGTAATAGGAACAACTCAAAAGTTCTTCAATCAGGACATCATCATCATAGCATGCCTACAAGCCACCAAGTCCTGCTTAGGCCTGGCCTCTGCTACCAGGCCCTCACTCTCAGCCTTGATTTCAGTGTTGACCTTCTCTCTTGGCCTCAGCTTCCCTTGGGCAAATGTTACAAAGCTCTCCAACTTCACTGATAAGTGTCTGGAGGCACCCCAGTCCACTGGGAATCCTTCTGCCTGAAGACACTAAGCTCTTTTGCTCCATGGGTCAGCACACCTAGCCTGCTGACCCATGCTGCTGCTCTCACGTGCTGTCTTCAGTGTTACGGCTCTCTCTCTGTCCCCTAGGTCTACCAGGTTCTGAGTGCAGGGACTTTGAGTACAAAGGAAACACTCTGCTCCTGGCTCTTCTTGATGGTAGCGAGGTCTTCCTCCAATCTCTGAGATTGGTTCCCTTTAAGCCTAGTGGGATGGCAAAACTGACCAATCCCTTACTAGGGTTCCAAGCATCTTATTTGCTTTAACAGGCTGTCCAATCCTCTTGTGGGCCACAGCATCTGATTTGCATATTCTCACCCAGTCTTTTGGTGAGAGTTAAAAGACCACGGCTAGAAGGGCCATATAATAGCAATTTATTGCATCACAGTCACTATTTGGTCAAATGTGGCCAGTTTTCTACTTGATACCCATAGATAACTGTTTAAGTCATATCTATAATGTCTCTAACTGCTGTAGATGAAGGTGTCCTGGTGGCACAGTAATTAAGTGCTTGGCTGCTAACTGAAAGGTTGACAATTAAAACACTCCAGTTGCTCTGTGGAAGAAAGATGGGGCTGTCTGCTTCTGTAAAGATTTACAATCTTGGAAACCCTATGAAGGCAGTTCTACCCTGTCCTGTAGTATCACTGTGAGTTAGAATCCACTCCATGTCAGTGAGTTGGGTTTTGATTTGGCTGTTCAGATGAGGAGGCCTGCACATCATGCTTTGCAGTTGACCTTCTGCTTCTCAGTGTCATCATCTATTCAAGACTGATTTATTCAGGCATTCATTCATCGATCTGACCTTTTTAAAACTGAATAGCTTCTCCATGCTGGGCACTGTGCCAGAGCTAGGGATCAGTGGTGAAGCAGGTCCAATATGTGACCCATGGAGCTATTTTTTTTCCCCTAATTATGGGAATATATAAAATTTTACATTTTAATATTTTTAAATATACAATTTGGTGCTACTAATAAGTTTCAAAATGTTTTGTAACCTTCACCACTATCTACTTCTGAAATTTTTCATCACTACGAGAGAAGCTGTTCCTTTTAAATGATAACTCTCCATTCATCTCTTCCACTAGCCCTTTTGTGTCTGATTTATTTCACTCAGGATAATGTTTTTAAGGTTCAGCCATATACCGTAGCATGTATCAAAACTTCATTTCTCTGTGTGACTAATACTCCATTGTGTGTATGGACCACATTTTGTTCCCCACTGAGTTTTATTCTAGTGTACCACATTAAATATGTTCAACATTAAGCATTGTTGAACATATTTAATGTGTTTAATTGTTGAAAGAATTCCTGAGAATTTCATCCAACCATTTAAAAGGGCGTGTATTGAAGTGTTAAGATCACACCTCAAGGAGTGATGTAACTCAGACTGGAATTTAAGTATCTGTCCTTCATGGGGCCAGGAATGTAGCGAGGAGCTGAATGGCGGGATGGGACTGCATGTCTCCTTTACCTATGACTTTCAAACATGGGATGAGATGTTCACTCCACCTAAATGCTGTAATGTGCTCCTAGAACCTGCTATCCATCTTGACTTTGTAAAGTTGTCGATGGAAAATTAAGATACCTAGAAAATTAAAAAAAAAAAAAT
>NW_006921628.1:2791807-2801750 GCF_000298275.1 Orycteropus afer afer
ATTCCACATGCAAATTCTTAAATCTTTTTCTTGCACATGATTTCTGATTAGCTGGAAAAGAGCAGTCTCAGGAAAGTGACTTTATATGACTCCTACTGTTGGAGTTCTGGTGGTGCCATGGCTGTTAACCAAAAAAGTCGGTGGTTTGAACCCACTAGCTGCTCTGCGAGAGAAAGATGGAGTAGTCTGCTTCAGTAAAGATTTGCAGCCTTGAACACCCTATTGTGGTTGCTATGAGTCAGAATCGACTCGATGGCAGTGGGTTTGGTTTGGTTTGTTCCACACTGGGTCTGTCCTCCGTAGCTTTACTGGGCACAGGAACACAGGGCGCTTTGGGCTTTTTGTTTTTCATTACCTTGAGTTCTTCTTCAGAGACTCTACTTGCCTTGTGTGAAAGTTTCAGAGACCCTGACAGTGGTGCTAACGTAAGTCAGGTCCTAGGCTGTGGGCTATGGCTGGAGTAGCCTGGTGGTGATGCCATGGGGATTAAGGCATATTATCTGAAATAAGAATAAACTGCTCGCTGCTGAGCACAGCAGCGCACAGCACCAGTCTTGGGCCAGGCACAGTTCTCAGGGTTTATTTTAGAGCTGAATGAAAGCAGGCAATTATCATGTTCTTTAACTATAATCAGCCCAACAGGATACAGGTAGCCGCAAAATGTAGTTATTTAAAACAGTAGCAAAATCACTTCAAAAAGGGTAATAATCTGGAAGTCCCTCTTTCTGTAACATTTACTTAAAGCTATCTAAGCATGGACCAGACTGGAGAGGCTTGTTTTGTGACCTTCTCGATGGCAATATTATCAGGAAAGCCGCCTTTGAAGTGACAGATGGCAACCCTGGCCTGGGGACTACCCTGGACCAATTTCTCTTAGTCCCAACCTGTGGGGTAGAGCCTTTGAGACCGATCCAAGAATCTCAAGCATCCTGCCATCTGTCTGTGAACACAGTGATGATGCATGGGGAGCTCACAAGACCAGCCTTCCTGGTGCAGCCTGGCCTGGGGACCCCATGGCAGGTTGGGTTGAACGTCTGATTCTGGATGTTGGTTATAAGACCTGGTTTCTGGCACACATTTCTTGTAAGACACTGGGATGAGGCACAGATCTGTCTTCTAATTGTTTCCTGGAATCTCTTAGATCCTGCTGCTGAGCAGAGTACACAGAAAGGTGTTCCGTTTGCTCCCCATCTGATTCTGGCTCTGATTTGCTATATGCGTGTCTTGGTCTGCCTCTTTGTAAAATGGGAAGATTAGAATGTGTCCTAGAGGGATGTACTTAGAAGAGAACTTTGCTAATTGTTGCTTAGTAGACAACAGCTATTGTTATTATAATCATCTCTGGTGGTGTAATGAATAAGGCATTTTGTTGCTAATCAGAAAGTCAGTGGTTCAAATCCACCACCAGGCACTCCGCAGAAGGAAGATGGGGCAACCTACTTCTGTAAAGCTTTACAGCCTCAGAAACCCAGTGGGGGTCACTTTGAATCAGAATCCACTTGATGGCAGTGGTTTTGGTGGGTTTTTTTTTTTTTTTTTTTCCATTGTTATTATGGTCTTTGTTTAAGAAGCCCAGTGTTGTGGATTGAATTGACTCCCCAAAGTGTTATGTTGAAGTCCTAACCCCAGCATCTGTGAATGTGACCCTATTTGGGGAAATAGGGCTTTTCTTTACAGATGTTGTCGGTTAAGGAAATCATACCTGAGTAGGGTGGGTCCTAAACCTAATCCCTTCTGATGGCATTTTACAAAGAGGAAGAACAGTCATGGAAATAGTGACAGACAAGACTCCATGTGGAGAGTCATCTCCAAGCCACAGAATGCCTAGAGATGTCTGTGGCTACAGAAGCTGGAAGAGACTAGGAAGGGTCTTCTCCTAAGACTCTGCCAAAAAGACAGCACAGACCTGCTAACTCCCTGACTTCAGACTTCTAGTCTGTAGAACTATGTGAGAGAAGATGCTTCTGTTCTTTAAAACCACCCACACTGTGGTATTTTGTTAGGACAGCCTGATGAAACTAAGGCTACCCCCTGTCTATCAGTTTGTCACACCGTGGTTGCTTATGTGTTGCTGTGATGATGTAAGCTATGCCACCAGAATTTCGAACACCAGAAGGGTTGCCCATGGTGAACAGGTTTCAGTGGAGTTTCCAGAATAAGATATATGAGGAAGAAAGGCCTGGCAATGTATTTCCAAAAACTGGCCAATGAAAACCTCTGGATCACAACATAATGTTGTCCTATATAGTTCTGGAAGATGAGCCACCCTAGGTGGAAGGCACTCAAAAGACAAGGTGGCCATAGTAATGCACTCAAGCATACCAGTGATAACGGAGATGGTGCGGGACTGGGCATTGTTTTGTTATATATAATGTTGCCCCGAGTTGGAGCCAAATTGATGACAACTTAATAACAACAAGGAAACAAAGATATCCATGAGCAGATGTTCCCACAACATCTCCTGATAATCCCAGCACAGCTTCTGTGGGTCCTCTGTATTGTAGTAACAAAGGGTAGATTTTGTGCTACACCATGTGTGACAATGACGTAAAAACCAGGAAGCTTGTCCCTCCTCCAGCCAGCTAAGTAAACCCTGGTCTGTTCTCATTGCATTACATGTGATCCCCGTTACTTACCAATGGCAAAGGAAAGCAATATAGAATTTTCATAGCTGCAGCTCTTTATCTGCTGAATGCTTCCTCTGTGTCAGACACTGTACTAAGTGCAATAGGTACACAATGTCATGCAATTCTCACAACCACTGTAAAGAAGCCATTGTTGTCATGATTTCACTCATGAGGAAACAGGCATAAAGAGGGTAAAATAACAAAAATAAAACACTATGACAAGGAAACACATTAGGGATTGAGCTCAGGTGTCATTGACTTGATGCTGACACTTTAGACATTAAGTCCCACAGTCTTCCTTGGGGCTTCTGGGAATAGTGCAGCTAATAGAGACCAGACAACAAAGAATGGAATCAAGCTTCTGTGTGAGGGTCATAACACTATATGGTAAATTTCAATGTGCTTCCATGTGCCTTATTAAAATCTCAGAATAGCTCTGAATGACTTCATAGATAAGAAAATTAAGCCTTAGGAGAGGATAAGCAACTTGCTCAAGATTACAGCCAGAAGAAATGGCAGAGCCAACCTTTAAAACTAAGGTTGTATGGTGTCTGTGAATGTAGGACTCCAAGTATACACATGGTCCTCTCAACGCCATGCTGTTTTCCACCCAGCTCTAGTGCAGGTATCAGTTGTAAGGACAGTTAGAGAATAGAAAAATGATTAAAGCAATAAAAATTCTCACCAAAATCCCAGAAAGCCCTTGCAGAGGCTCACCTGATGAATATGGACATGACGGTGTGGTAAGCCATGGCTCAGTGAGAGTTGTCTATTGTGGTTGACAATTCATTCTGCAGAATAGCCCGGTGGCTGAGGTAGTGTCAAGACTGCATCCACTATGTCCATTTCTGTGAGAACCCTCCCAGCTTAATGGTTGTCTGGCCCATGGGCTTCATTTCTGTCATGATAAATAAAGTGTTGTCTTGTGTCTGCTGTGAGGGGAAAAAGCCAAAGGACAGTTGGAATGCAGTCAGTTGCTTGGTGTGACCCTTTTTACTATGGTCTTTGTGACTCCTACCAAATGATTGGGGAGGACTATGCAAATGTGAGGTACTTGTAGCCCACCAAGGGAATTGGAGAGTTGGCTAATAAATAAAGTGATGTCACCCTTCTGGGAGTAAGACAGGTATGTGGAACTCTAACAGGAAGACTGGTCAGTTTTGCCATCCCCCTAGGCTTAAAACGAGCCATCCTAGAGATGAAAAGAAGGGGCATCTCACTACCATCAAGAAAGAGGAGTTAGGAGTGGAGCTTGTCCTTTGGACCCGAGATTCCTGCTCTGAACCTTCTCTACCTAGGAGACAGAGCTGTAGTACTTTCCTGAGATAGTGAGAGACAGCAAGGAACAGTGGCAGAAAAAGGGCAGCACCAGAACCTTGACACCCAGAAGGAGAGAGCAAGGTGGGCTTCTGGACACATGGAGTGAGAAAATGGAGTGCCTTAGACATGAGGCTTGCTAGCTTGCTAGCTTTCTAGCTGTGCATTTATCAGCAGAGCTAAAACAGCTGTGTAACACTTGCCCAACCAAAGCAGAGGTCAAGATGCAGTAAGACACAAGCCGAGGGCTAGAGAGTAGTGTGCCTGCAGGCACTGCTGAAAAGAGGTTGTCCTGATAGAAGATCTGTATCCTGAGGAGACTGTTACCATTTTGATCCTGAATTGTAACCTACTACTTCCCTAAAAAAACCCATAATCATGAGTATTGGCTGTGAGTTCAGTATGGCCTTTGCAACAAATTGCCAAACCGAGCAAAGGAGTAGAGAGTTGTGTGGGAAGAATGGTTGGCGTTAGAATTGGTTTTAAAAGGTTGGAGGATGGAGGCATGTCTGACTTCTTCCTCATAGGAATCAGCCTTGGGCTACTATTCTTGATCCTTCTCCCCCTTATAAGTTGGAGGATGTCAGGCACCTCCCTCACACCAGTTTTTATAACAGTGAACCAAGCTAGAGATGCTCTAGTAAGAAAGAGGCCTTGTGGTTTGCTGGGGGACTCTGTGACCGCTGGTGTCCTCTGGGGCTTTGCTCCCAAGGGGTGTTGTATGTCATGGTCAGGGGTTGGTTTCAGTTATAGTTTAAAAAAAAAAAAATGATATGGCATCTGACCTTTTCATCTATCTCTAGAAAGAGAGTGATAATCAAAATCAACATCATCCCAAAGCTGATTCCTATGAGATGCAGGTCAGGCATACTTCCACTCTCCAACACTTTTAAACAATTCTGACACCAGCCATCTTTCCCATGACACTCTGTACTTCTCTGCTGGGTTCGGTAATTAATTGCAGTGGCTGCACAGAACTTAAAGACCATACTCCCAGTTATGAGGTTTATTAGGGAAGTAACAGGTTACAGTTGAGGATTATGATCAACTTGGAAGTAATAGGAACAACTCAAAAGTTCTTCAATCAGGACATCATCATCATAGCATGCCTACAAGCCACCAAGTCCTGCTTAGGCCTGGCCTCTGCTACCAGGCCCTCACTCTCAGCCTTGATTTCAGTGTTGACCTTCTCTCTTGGCCTCAGCTTCCCTTGGGCAAATGTTACAAAGCTCTCCAACTTCACTGATAAGTGTCTGGAGGCACCCCAGTCCACTGGGAATCCTTCTGCCTGAAGACACTAAGCTCTTTTGCTCCATGGGTCAGCACACCTAGCCTGCTGACCCATGCTGCTGCTCTCACGTGCTGTCTTCAGTGTTACGGCTCTCTCTCTGTCCCCTAGGTCTACCAGGTTCTGAGTGCAGGGACTTTGAGTACAAAGGAAACACTCTGCTCCTGGCTCTTCTTGATGGTAGCGAGGTCTTCCTCCAATCTCTGAGATTGGTTCCCTTTAAGCCTAGTGGGATGGCAAAACTGACCAATCCCTTACTAGGGTTCCAAGCATCTTATTTGCTTTAACAGGCTGTCCAATCCTCTTGTGGGCCACAGCATCTGATTTGCATATTCTCACCCAGTCTTTTGGTGAGAGTTAAAAGACCACGGCTAGAAGGGCCATATAATAGCAATTTATTGCATCACAGTCACTATTTGGTCAAATGTGGCCAGTTTTCTACTTGATACCCATAGATAACTGTTTAAGTCATATCTATAATGTCTCTAACTGCTGTAGATGAAGGTGTCCTGGTGGCACAGTAATTAAGTGCTTGGCTGCTAACTGAAAGGTTGACAATTAAAACACTCCAGTTGCTCTGTGGAAGAAAGATGGGGCTGTCTGCTTCTGTAAAGATTTACAATCTTGGAAACCCTATGAAGGCAGTTCTACCCTGTCCTGTAGTATCACTGTGAGTTAGAATCCACTCCATGTCAGTGAGTTGGGTTTTGATTTGGCTGTTCAGATGAGGAGGCCTGCACATCATGCTTTGCAGTTGACCTTCTGCTTCTCAGTGTCATCATCTATTCAAGACTGATTTATTCAGGCATTCATTCATCGATCTGACCTTTTTAAAACTGAATAGCTTCTCCATGCTGGGCACTGTGCCAGAGCTAGGGATCAGTGGTGAAGCAGGTCCAATATGTGACCCATGGAGCTATTTTTTTTCCCCTAATTATGGGAATATATAAAATTTTACATTTTAATATTTTTAAATATACAATTTGGTGCTACTAATAAGTTTCAAAATGTTTTGTAACCTTCACCACTATCTACTTCTGAAATTTTTCATCACTACGAGAGAAGCTGTTCCTTTTAAATGATAACTCTCCATTCATCTCTTCCACTAGCCCTTTTGTGTCTGATTTATTTCACTCAGGATAATGTTTTTAAGGTTCAGCCATATACCGTAGCATGTATCAAAACTTCATTTCTCTGTGTGACTAATACTCCATTGTGTGTATGGACCACATTTTGTTCCCCACTGAGTTTTATTCTAGTGTACCACATTAAATATGTTCAACATTAAGCATTGTTGAACATATTTAATGTGTTTAATTGTTGAAAGAATTCCTGAGAATTTCATCCAACCATTTAAAAGGGCGTGTATTGAAGTGTTAAGATCACACCTCAAGGAGTGATGTAACTCAGACTGGAATTTAAGTATCTGTCCTTCATGGGGCCAGGAATGTAGCGAGGAGCTGAATGGCGGGATGGGACTGCATGTCTCCTTTACCTATGACTTTCAAACATGGGATGAGATGTTCACTCCACCTAAATGCTGTAATGTGCTCCTAGAACCTGCTATCCATCTTGACTTTGTAAAGTTGTCGATGGAAAATTAAGATACCTAGAAAATTAAAAAAAAAAAATTATTTTTGCAACTGGGGCAATCTACTTCCATAGTGATACTGCCTCAGAAACCCAAGGAGGGGTTACTATGAGTTGGGTCCAACTTGATGACACATAACAACAACAACAAAGGCCATAACTGGAGCAATGGCTGTACCTTTGTCACCAGGGAGGCAGGGAGGAATGTCCTTTTTTTTTTGGTCATAAAATATGCAGTCTTCAAAAGTAAGACTACAGTCACTATGTATGGCAGTAGGTTTACAATCGATGGGTCAATTGATTTCTAACAGATCATCAAATTTCTGTAGACATCTTAGTCTAGGCCTATTTTGTAGTAGTTGAGAGAGACAGAAGATCCTGCCATTTCTTAAAGTAACCCTTCCTAGCTGTACTTGACTTGGAGACATGGCTCAAGTGGATTCTTTCAGAAACCAGACTCCAGTTCAGAACAGCATACTTCCTTTGTAGTATCCTAGTCCACAGAAACTAACCTTGATTAGACTTCAATGACTGTTCAGATGGGAGGTCTCTCTTCTCCCTCCATACTTCCCAATACCCATACCCCTTTGTTCTTCAATTTCCAAGTAGTGACATAACTGTGTGTCTACTCTTGGGAGTTTGCTCAGACAGATCCCTGGCTGACACTCCTTCTTAGGCCTGTATCACTGTCTGTTACTGTTGCACTTGATGGTAGTGTTAGTAACTATTCCCCTTGCTGGTATGCAACATCATGTGGTCCTATGTTCTCTCCTTTAGTCAAGCTCTTTCTGTTCTTTCTATAGAATTACCCTATATGATTACCAAGCCATGTGCAGAGCTAACAAGGAAAGCAGCGATAGTGCCCATGGTCTGCTGGATGTAAGTATGTCACAGTTGCCCAGAAAACAGCTGCATGTTCCTGTCTGTCTCTGTGTGAGCATATCTCCTGATCTTAGAGTATTAAAGTTTAATTTTTTTTTTAATGTTAAAAGGTATTTACTGATTTTATTCATTAAGAAAAATGCATCCGTTTAAACCCAAGGGCAGCGATTATATGAATGACAAGCAGGTCTAAAGTCTTTGATGGATTAACGCAGCAGCATTCTTTTGATGGATAGAAAGGAGGATACATTTTGTGGATTCTCTCATTCTCATATAAGATAATATTTTGCTTTCTTCAGGAGACATCTTCCTTTTGGTCTGTAATAGAGCTGCTAGCCTATAAACTCATGCCTATTTCGATCCTAGATTCTCTCCCCAAGTCACGCTGTTACACAATTTCAGCACCGTTTTCCCTCTAGCTGGTTCCATTGCTGCTGTCACACTTGAAGATCAATCAACACAGCGATTGTAACATTAGAAACTGGTGTTCACACTGCCAGAAACTCACTGTTAAAGTCTACCTCCAGCTTAGAAATGTAATTTACAATGTGCAGACAATGTACATTTGGCCACTCGTAACTTGAAAACACACAAAAAAGTTATAGCATATGCCTCAAGGTAGTCCCTGCATACAGGTGTAAATAGAACCCTTCTATATTATCATTTTGTAAAAACCAGCAGTTAACCTAGAATTTTGTGTGAAAAGCAAAATGTAAGGCCATTTTGGTTTTAAAATACAATATAAATGTATCCCCTTTCAGTTGTAGATGTAAGATCTTAGAGGGAAATTATTTGAAAACCAAATACTTAACAGGGTTCTCCTGGACTGAGGGAACAGAAAAAAGACTCAAAGCTTGAAAAGTTTTGTGAGGCAACAGGAACTAAGAATTAAAAGTGCTAAAAAAAATACTCCTTTTTTAGTGAGACTCACCATATCTTTCAAATCCAGCTTCCCTAACCTTAGCATGACTATTTCCAGACTTAAAACGTTCCCAAGATATGTTTTCATCGTTAGGCTTAAAAGCTCAATGGCTTTAATGTAACCTTCTGAATGTTAATGTGCATTTCAATTTTTTTAATCCTGCATTTACATAATCCCTTTGTTCACCCATATATTGAACCAATGTCTGGCATGGATTGCTAGAGTGACTTCCCCCCTACCTGGAGATGAACTATCCTTGTGCCTCCCCCTTCCTAAAGCACCCTAATCCCTTTGTTTACTCAGCCAGTCTCTCCTCCCTCTAGCCATACTAACAAGGACTATGAAAATGTCACTGCCCATCCCAGCAGGTACACAGACACAGAATTTTTCCATAGTTGGGCCACCAGCATCTTATTTGGGAAAAAGATGATTGTTTTTCAAGCCAATATAATGGTTACACTGTCACAAGATTGCAAGGTTGCTTTTGGTTTAGAGTTTCAGTTGAAAGTTCACATCTTTCTCTGACTGATCCTGAGGACTCTGAGCCCTCTGATACGGACGCAACCACTGAACTCAGCAAGAGGCCTGCAAAAGTCTGAAATCTAGGTGGGCTGGGAAGAGGCTCAGTAAATTTTGTTTGTTTTGTTTTAATTTTTTTGTTACTTAATTTCTTGCTTGAAATGGGAAAATTTTAAGAAGGGTTCTAACCAACCAACTACTCAATTGCTGTTGAGTCAGAATGGACTTGTGGCAGCCACATGGGTGTCAGTCGAACTGTGCTCCATAGTTTTCAATGGCTGATTTTTTTTTTTTTTCTTTTTGGTAGTAGATCAATAGGACTTTCTTCTGAGGCACCACTTGGTGGACTCTAACCTCCAATTTTTGGTTAGCAGCTGAGTGTATTAGACATGCACACCACCCTGAGGCTCCCTAAGAATGGTTAGACAACAATAGGAAGACAAGAAATGGGGGGGGGAACCTCAAGCCATTGAGTCAATTCTGACTCATACAGGACAGAGTAGAACTATCCCATTGTAGTTGTTATGTGCTGTCAAGTCGGACCCAATTCATAGCAACCCCTTCTTGGGTTTCCGAGGCAGCATCACTACGGAAGTAGATTGCCCAGCCTTCCTTCCGAGGAGTGGCTGGTGGGTTTGAAACCGCCAGCCTTCTGATTAGCAGTCAAATGCTTTAGGTACTATGCCACCAGAGCTCCCATTAAATATTTAGTAAGTGCCAAAATTGTCCTGTTGTTATTTGCCATCGAGTTGGACCCAACTCATAGTGACCCCTCTTTGGGTTTCTGAGGTAGTATCA
>NW_006921628.1:2801850-2809529 GCF_000298275.1 Orycteropus afer afer
TTTCTGAGGTAGTATCACTTCGGAAGTAGATTGCCCAACCTTCCTTCCGAGGAGTGGCTGGTGGGGTTGAACCACCAACCAGCCTTCTGGTTAGCAGTCAAATGCCTTAGGCACTACGAAACCAGAGCTCCAAAACCATACATCTTTATGGAAGCAGACTGCCTCTTCTTGCTCCCATAGTGCAGCTAGTAGGTTCAAACCACCAACCTTTTGGTTAGCAACCAAATATGTTAACCATCACACCACGAGAGCTCCTGAAAAATGGTGAGGCATATAAATTGGTTCTTATTTTATTTAAAGGTGGGTAATCCCCCCATTTCTGCTTCCAGTCCTTATAATTAAAATGCTCAGAAAGTAGGATTAAGCAGCCATCCCTTCAGAAGGCAGGATTTGGCCTTCTGATCCTCTGAAACCTTAACCAGAAAAGGTTCTGAGGTTTCTCTGGACCTGCCTTTTGGTGCTCAGACTTTGCCAATGTCATTGCCTATCTCTCAAGTCCTCCTGCCACTCGAGTATCTGGCATACCAAGTACAAAAAGCCAACTGAGGAGGAGACTTGGTATTTTCCAGAATTCAGGAAATTGAATTATCTACATAGGAAATATCACAGAGTAAATAATCCAGTTGCTTTTTTAAATTAAAATATTTTGAAATAAAGATTAGGCTGTCAATGCCTCCTTTTATAGAATGAAGGGGATTTTCTACAAGGATAAAATCACATGTTTATATGGTTATCATTTTTTTTCAAGTCCAAATATGTAAGTGTGAGAAAAGGCAACTTTAATCCTAC
Source organism: Orycteropus afer afer (assembly GCF_000298275.1). Classification (NCBI taxonomy): domain Eukaryota; kingdom Metazoa; phylum Chordata; class Mammalia; order Tubulidentata; family Orycteropodidae; genus Orycteropus; species Orycteropus afer. The sequence goes on from NW_006921628.1 coordinate 2,802,640, forward strand.
ATAATTCATGGGAGACTTTAACATCAAGTATATGCAATTTTTGCTTGTTTCAATGAATGACATAACTGATGGAGAACAAGGAGTCACCTTTCTGAGAGGCAGCAGCCCAGTGAATTACCATTTGAAATTAGTTACATGATTCAGCCCTCAGCATTAGCCTGCGAAATATTAGCCCCCAGAGAGTAAAGGTTTAAGCATTGTTTGCTGAACTTCCTTTTTCCTCCCAGTGATAACCCTAGTATTAGATCATGTTTATTTTACTTGTAAATCACATCTCACTACAGGGGAGTTCAAAGTTTTGAACTGTTAGTTTTGGGATACAGTATCCAAGCATTTTCTTCTTTCAGTTAGGGCTTCGTCATTTTTTCAACATGATACCAATCTCTCTGGAAGAATAACATTGTCTTTACGTAAAGCCTTGAGTTAAACCACAGACTTTGCGTGTGCTACATTGTTTTTAATTAATTTAATTCTTCTTTTCAGCCTTATAATGCCTTCCTTGCAGCAGTAAAATGGATAATGACAGAACTTGTCTTGTAAGTACATTTGGCTACATTTTTACAAAGTATTACTACTTGGCTTTTTATATCATAAAGTGAATTGGGAGACAGGGTCTTATGCTTTTAATAACCATTAGTTTCATAAAACTCTGAGATAACCTCATTGAGCATCTTGGAGTACTGAACAATGAGACCCCCAAATTATCTTTTATTAAATTATTCATGGTCACTGCTTATGCCTTCATGTCATTGTTGAACAGCTAACAGCTTGCAGTACACAAACCAAATTTATTTATTGTGGTTGCTGTTAAATTTAACATGAATGTCTGGCTGTTTTTCATGCAGCCTGGGTGGGCTGTGGTCAGAGGAGCAAGCTGCCACGGCCGTCCACTGTGCTACTTGGGATGTCTTGGTATTTGCAGGAGTGGGGGCCTGTGCCAGGGACGGGGCTTTCCTCAGGTGTGATTTCATTGTTTACCCTGTTTGGAAGGTGCTGGATGCATCTGTGACTTAGGTCAGACTTTAAATGACACAAAGATCAAAGGCATGACTTCCAGATGAGATATTGCACACATTACAGAAACACTGTGTCTGTCACACCAGAGAGAATTCCACGGACAAGCATGTAAACCAGATCGTTTGGCTGCACCAAACTGCATCATTCTGACTTCACCCCCCCCCCCTTTAGAGCTGCAGCACTGTGGGTTTAAAGAAGGGTTTTTACCATTTGATGTACAGACATTGTCTTCATGGCTTTAATGTAACATACTGATTTCAAAAAAGAGCTCTGGTAGCGTAGTGCCTAAGGCACTTGACTGCTAACCCAAAGGTTGGCGGTTCAAACCCACCAGCCACTCCTCGGAAGGAAGTTGAGGCAATCTACTTACGTAGTGATACTGCCTTGGAAACCCAAGGAGGGGTCGCTATGAGTTGGGTTCGACTTGACGACACATAACAACAACAACAACAAAATTTCAAAAGATTGTAAATGCAAACGAGGAGTAAGGTCTCCATAGACATAAGCAACCAAGGAAACATGGTAATAGGTGATGGTAGGATTTTTCATGAATGAGCTACTAGGGAGAGTAGCCATGAGCATGAAGAAGAAAGAAATGAATTTTGATCTCTCTATTCATACAAATGATTCTTGCCACTTCTTTTGCTTTCATGACTAACAATTGAGAAATGTCAGTTTTCATGACATTCCATTTGCATTTCAGTTGCATTTTGGCATAATTTCATAGAGAGGTTTGTGCTCCCCCCAGACACACATTAAGTGCAAACAAGGTCAAGTTGCAGTCAAAATTTTGAAAGCACCCTTTGTTACTGCAGATCATAGGCTTGGGAAGAGAAGAATATTGTACTAGTCTCTGTCCAAGCCAAGGTAGAGGGAGCTCTTTGGAAACTGGCTTTTTGACTCTTAGTGAAAAATCAAAATATATGGTGTAAGAGTGAATAATGAGAAAGAACATAATTAGAGAACTCTTTTGGCCTGTAAAGGAGGATCTTTCTCAACAAAGAGTCCTTGCGTCTAGGAAAACCTGCTTTTGTGGGGATTTGGCTGGCATTGGTGATAAAACAGCCCTTTACAAATGTAATAAAGGTGGGAGAAAATGCAGCGGCAACTGCACCAACAATGTTGGTACTTCCGATCTGTGATGCTGTTCTTTCAAATGAGGTGCGCAGTACTGAGACAGGATGCTGGTACTGTACTCGAGGTGTGGATGACCAAGTCACACTGGGCTTTTTCATCATCTGTTTAGGTTCCTAGTGGAATTTAACCTCTGCAGTTGGTGGCACTCAGACATGACAGCTACAGGTAAGCAGCAACTGGTTTCTGTTTCTTGGCTCAGAGTGATAAACCCTGGGTTCACTGGCAACTTTTCATCAAGGATGTGCTCACATGAAACTAAGCAAGACAAAGTGATGATTTTTCAGCTCTGTCAGCAAAAAGTCACCCTTTGTGCTGTATGCAGCGCCGCCCCGTCTGACACACATTCCACACACGTCATTCAGCCCATGTTCAGTGTGGACTTTGACCTCCTTCCTTAACGAAGGCTTTGAGGTCCTACGCCACACAGGTAAATTTTTCAGGAAGCTTGTGGGTAATGACAAAATCAAAGGGAGACAGACGGAGCACCTTTCTTAGACTGAATGGATAACCACTTTGCTTTTGTTTGTGCAACTACTTTCATAAAGTGCAAATAAGATTGTAGTACTCCCCTTCTGGAAAGCATTCAATGATTTGAGCAGAAAAAAATACTGTTACAGGCATAGTTTGGAGAGTGACAGCCATATGGGTATATGTCCTGGCTCTGAAGTTGGCAAGTTAGCTGATCTCCCCAAGACTTGGTTTCCTCATAGTCAATAAAAGGGAGAAAGTCATCTCTCCCCACCCCACCCCCCTTACTGACTCACTCACGATGTGATAAATCATGTTATAAGCTGAACACACTGACTGGAATATAGTAATCCCTCAAAAATGGCACTTGTAATTAATTCATGATGTTGATGATATTGACCATGACAACAATGATGACTAAACAAGTGACTCCCCTTTGCTCTATGGAATCAAGCCCAAGTTCCTTACTGAGCATTACCTCCCAGCATTCCTCCCCAACACTTGCTCAGTCACTTGCTGTTAATCACAGAAATACCTGGGCAGATCTGCTCCTTTCTTTTTAACCTGGGATGTCAAACTAGTGCTATTATTATTGTGTGTGTGTGTTTGTGAGTGAGTGACGAAATATATGTGTGTGTGTGTGCACATGTATGTATACATGTATGTATAGCATAAAATTTGTCATTTGAACCATTTTTACATGAACAATTCATTGTCATTATATTCACAATGTTGTGCACCCATTACTATTTGTATTCAAATCTTTTTTATCACCCTAAAAAGAAACTGTGTGCCCATTAAGCATTAACTCCCCACTCCTCCTTCCCCAGCTCCTAATAACCAGTACTCTATCTTCTATGTGTAGAGATTCACCTATTCTAGACATTTCATATAAATTGGATCATAAAATATATAGTGGTTTGTGTCTGGCCTTTTTCACTTAGCATATTTGTAAAGTTCATCCATGTTCTTGTAAGTATTAGAGGATCATTTTTCTTTGTTGTTGTTATGTGCCTTTGAGTCTGCCCCGACTCACAGTGACCCCTCCTTGGGTTTCTGAGGTGGTATCACTACAGCAGTAAATTGCCCAACCTTCCTTCTGAGGAGTGGCTGGGGGGTTTGAACTGCCAGCCTTCTGGTTAGCAGTCAAGTGCCTTAGGCACTATGCTACCAGAAATATTTTATTATGTGGTATGTATCTGCCACATTCTTAATTCACACATCTGTTGATGGACACAGGGTGTTTTCTTCTTTTGATTATTAAGAATGCTGCAGTCAACACTGGTGTACAAATACCTATGTATGTCCCTGCTTTCCAGTCTTTGGATATATATCCAGGATTAGAATTGCTGGATCATATGGTAGTTCTGTATATAACTTTTTGAGAAAATGAAAACTGTTCTTTACAGTTAATAAAAAAAAAAAAAATGCTGTCAAATAGATTGTAACTCATGGTGACCCCACAGATCCTGTAAGACAGGAGAATTGTCTGATAGGGTTGCCAAGGCTATAACATTTATGGAAGCAGACAGCCATATCATTCTCCTGAAGAATGGCTGGTAGGTTTGAACCACTTACCTTTTGGTTAGCAGCCAAGTGTTTTAACCATGGCACCACCATTTTATAATCCCACAAGTGAAAAACGAGGCCTCCGGTTACTTCACAGTCTGTCCAACATTTGTTATTTTGTTTTTTAAATCTATTAATATATTTAATTACTGATCTTTTTTTTTTTTTTAACATTAACTTATTTGTCTAAGTATATATACATTTATTATTATTGTGATTTGGGTTAAATTTTACAAAGCAGATTCATTTTATATGCAGTAGTTCATACTTTGCATTGTGACACTGATTATATTTCCTGCAGTATAACAGCTCTCCTTCCATTTCCTCTCTGTGGTTACCTTTTCCCCAGGTCCTTCTTACCTATGCATTCCTACCTCCCTACTGTTCACCCTGTGCAAATGCTGCCTTTCTGCTATGCCATCTCCCTGGTGTAATTTATTCAGGTCAAAGTCCTATCTATTGTTTGGCTAAATGTTCATTTCCAGGCCCAAAGGATAACTCAGGGTCATAATCTCAGGTGTTTTACCAGTCTCCACCCAACCAGTAAATTGGTCTTTTTTATGTTTTTGAATTTTGTTGCACTTTTTTTTTCTCCCACTCTTTCCAGGATCTCCAATTTTGATCCCTTTCTAAGTGGTTGGCATTGGTAGCTAGGCTTATCTAGTTCTTCTGTTCTCAGGATCATGTAGGCTGAGGTTTTTGTGGTCCATTAGTCTTTTGGACAAAGACCAATAGTTAGAGCTTAGATGGCTACTTGCAAGCTTTTAAACCGAAGTTGTTACTCACTAAAATAAGATGCAAAACAAAATTTTCGTGTACTATGTTGTACCAATTGAGCTTAATTTCCCCTGTGACCATAGTTGCCAGCCCAAATGCTCAGTGATTCACTGCCTCAAGGTGCTTAGTTGTGGCTAAGAAGTATCCTAACTTTGTCCTCCATTAGCTTTATACTGTGTATGGACATTGTTATAACACCCAAAAACGTATGTATAGGAATATTGTCTCAAAACCTATGTATAAACCAAACCCACTACCACTGAGTCAATTCCAACTGATAGTGACCCTCATTGGGTTTCTGAGGTGGTAAATCTTTACAGGAGTAGATTGCCCTGTCTTCTTTGCATGGAGTTGGTTGGTGGGTTTGAACCACCAACATTCTGGTTAGCAGACAAATGCCTTAGGCACTGTGACACTAGAGCGCCTTTATATGTATATGGTCATGGGTATATTCCTGTTCTCCTATCAATACCTGATCTTCTTGCCTGTCTACCTATGTATCCTCTTGTAGATTGTTGTTGTTATGTGCCTTCGAGTCGATTAGTGTTTGCTATTACTGATAATGCAATACTGTGTATATAATTGTATTGTTTATCTTTACTTTCTGTACCTCTTGTGTACCTCACCGTGTCTTCCTTTTCCTTAGTGATACTGTGCTGCTCACACGGTTTTGGTATATTGCCTTTTCCTTCACCCAAATCAGTACTTGTCTCTTACCTATATAGCAATTTTCCCTCTCCTCCCCTCCCATCCCTAGTAAGCAACAAAGAAAGTTTTCTACCATATATAAAGCTTCCCTTGACTTTTTATAATAGCGAACTAAAACAGTATTTATCTTTCTGTGATTGACCTACTTCACTCAGCATAATGTCCTCCAAGTTCATCCATGTTATGTGGAGTTTTGCAGATTACACATTGTTCTTTAGTGTTGCATAATACTCAATTGTGTGTATGTACCACAGTTTGGTTATCCATTCCTCAGTTGATGGGCACTTAGGTTGTTTCCATCTCTTTGCTATTGTGAATAGTGCTGCAATGAACATGGGTGTGCATATATCTGTCTCTCTCCCAGATCTCTCCTCCTTAGTGTATATTCCTAGTAATGGGATTGTAGCATCAATTGGTATTTCTACTCCCAACTTTTTAAGGAAATGCCATATACCATTTTCCACAGTAGATAATTCTACATTTTACAGTTCCTCTAGCAGTGTATGAGAGTTCCACTCTCTGTACACTGTCACCAGCATTTGTTGTTTTCTGTCTTGTTAAACTTTGCTATTATTGCTGGGAAGAAATGGTATCTCATTGTTGTTTTGTTTTGCATATCTCTGGTGGCTAATGATCTCAAACATTTTTTCACATGTTTGTTGGCCACCTGAATATCCTCTTTGTTGAAGTGTCTGTTCATATCTTCTGCCCATTTTTTGGTAAGATTTTTTTTTTGTCTTTTTGATATTGAGGTGTTGGAGTTTTCTATAAATTTTGGAGATGGTCCTTGTTGAGTATGTTGTTGCTAAATATTTTTTCTCAATCTGTATGTTTTCTTTGTACCCTTTTGGAACAGTCTTTTGTTTTGCATGAAAACTTAATTTTTAGAAGGTCTCAGTCATCTACTTTCTCTTCATCTTTTTGCATTTGGGGTTATGTTTGATAGTCTATTTATGCCATAAGGTCGGGCCCCTAAGTTTGCCCCTATTTTATCTTTATGAACTATATAATTTTAGTTTTTACATTTAGGTCTTTGATCCATCTTGAGTTTTTGTTTCGTCTTTCTGCAAACAGATATCCAGTTTTGCCAGCACCATTTGTAAAAGAGACTATCCCTTCCCCCACTGAATGGTCTTTGTCAAGATCAGCTGTTCATAGATGCATGGATCTATTTCTGGATTCTCAATTCTGTTCCACTGGTCTGTGTGTCTGTG
>NW_006921628.1:2811666-2825369 GCF_000298275.1 Orycteropus afer afer
GTTAATCTTCTAGAAGAAACAGCTTCTGGTCTTTTTTTTTTTTCCCTAATTTTCTTGTTTTGTTTTGTTTTCTCCTTCATTATTTACTCTGATCATTACTATTTCCTTTCTTCTGAAGACTACAGGCTTCTTTTGTTGCTCTTTTTCTCATTATTGGAGTTGCTGGGTTAAGGTGTTGATTCTATTTTTTTCTTTTTTGATGTGTGTATTAATTGCTATAAATCGATGTGAGTAGTACTTCTGCTGTGCCTCAAAAGTTTTAGTATATTGTGTTTTCATTCACTTTTGTTTCTAGGACTTTTTTTTTTTTTTTCACACTTTATTTCTCCTCTTACCCAGTGGTTCTTCAGCAGTGTGTTTTTCAGTTTCCATGTATTTGATTTTTTTCCCCTGGTTTTCCTGTTGTTGATTTGTAATTTTATACCATTGTGATCTGAGAAGATGTTTTGTAGTATTTCAGTGTTTTAAAATTTTTTGAGGCTTGATTTGTGGCCTAATATATGGTCCATTCTGTAGAATGAGCCATGTGCACTGGAAAACAATATGCAATTTTTTTTTTTTTTTTTGGTTGGGTGAAGTGTTCAGTATATGTCTATGAGGTCAAATTGGTTAATTGTGTTGTTGACATCCTCTGTATCTTTGAGTTTATTTTGTAGTTGTTTTGTGCTTCATTGAAAGGGGTGTGTTTAAAAACCTCCTCCTAGTATGGCAGCATTATTTATTTCTCTTTTCAATTCCATTAATGTTGGCTTTATAGATTTTGAAGCTTTTTCATTGGGTACATAGATATTTTTTATAGTTATGTGTTCTTGGTCTATTGACCCTCTGATCATCATACAATGCCCTTCCTTGTTCCTTATGCTGGATTTTCTTTTGAAGGCCATTTTATCAGAAATTAATATTGCCACTCTTGATCTTTTTTGATCACCATGAGCTTGATATATTTTCTTCCATCCCTTCATTTTTTATTTATTTTTATATTTGTGCTTAAGGCTGCATATTTCTGGGTCTTGGTTTCTTATCCAATATGTCACTCTCTTTGTTTTGACTGTACATTGAATCCATTTCACATTCAGTGTAATTAATGATAGACATGAATGTACTGTTGTCATTCTTTTGGGTTTTTTTGTTGTGCTGATGGTTTGTTTCTTCCAAATATTTTTCTGTGCTAAGTTCATCTTGTTATCAAGTTGTCTTTCCCTTTTCTTCATTAGTGGTGATTTTGTGTTTGCCAAATCCTTGTGGTTTTCTTCTTTCTTATTTTGGTTAGAAGGTTTATAAATTTTCTTTGTGGTTACCCTGTAGTATATTCTTATCTTCTTAAGTTTAGAAAAGCCTGTTCTGTATTGACATTATCCTGACTTCCTCTCCATATGGAAGTTTTATTCCTTCTATTTGCTTTATGTTATTCCTTTTATTTTTATTTTGTTATTTATTCCTTCTATTTGCTTTGTACTTGGTATTGTTCACATATTTACTCCACTAGTTCTCTATTAGCTGTTTTGTAACCTTATTTTAGGCACTCTAGTGGCATAGTACCTAAAGCATTTGACTGCTAACCAGAAGGCTGGTGGTTGAAACCGACAAGCCACTCTTCAGAAGGAAGATTGAGCAATCTACTTCTGTAGTGATACTGCCTTGGAAACCCAAGGAGGGGTCGCTATGAGTCAAATCTGACTCAATGGCATTGAGTTTGGTTTTTGTTTTTTTGTTTAACCTTATGTTAGATCTGGGAATTCTTTTCCTGGCTTGGTTTCTGGGTGGTAGTGTCACATGTCTTAACCTTAAATTGTTGTCTTCCATTGTTGGTTTTCTATTGGAAGGATTCCCTTTAGCATATGTTGTAGGGTTGGTCTGGTTTTTACAAATTTCCTTAATTTCTCTTTGTCTCGGAATGTCCTAATTTGACCATCAAATTTAAGGGACAGTTTTGCTGGATATATAAATCTTGGTTGACATTTTTTTTTTCCTTCAAGATTTTATGTCATCCCATTGCCTTCTTGCCTGCATGGTTTCTGCTGAGAAATCGGAGCTTAGTCTTACTGGTTTCCCTTCATAGGTAACACTTCATTTTCCTTGAACTGTTCTCAAGATACTTTCTTTGTCTTTGGTTTTGGAAAGTTTGATACATGTTTTAGTGATATTCTCTTGGGGTCTATCCTGCATGGGTTCATTGACCTTCTTGGATATCTTTTCATCTTTCATGATAATGGGAAAGTTTTCTACTAGCAAGTCTTCACTAATTTTATTTTTTGCTTCCTTTTGTTCTGAAATTCCAGTCACTAGTATGTTATTTCTTTTGATATCATCCCATATAACTCTTATGTTTTCTTCATTTCTCTTCATTTTCTTCTGATTTTTCCTCATATAAACTAGTATTGAGAGATTTGTCTTCTAGCTGTGATATGCATTTTTTGGTCAGTTTGACTGTACTCTTTTGTCCTTTCAATGTATTATCTATGATTGTAATTTTAATGTTTGTCTTCTAGTTATCTAATTGCTGTTTTTGCATGATTTCTGTCTATTTACTTTGTCATTTTGTCCTTGTATGATTTTCCTGAATTATTCAAGGGTGTTGTCTGCCTTTTCATTTTCTCTGTTTATGGTTCCCTTGAGCTCTTGAAAGATCCTATTAGTATATATCTTTTTAATTCCTTGTTAGATAGTTCTATTACCTGTTCTTTCTTGGGGATATATCCTGGGTCTTGATTTTGGTCACTTACTTATGCTATCTTGTTCTCTTTCTTTGTTTAAATTGAAGTTGTCTTTTGTCTCTGAGACATTTTGAGGTTGTTTGTATTTGTTGATGATGTGTTGGTTATTTTCACTCTGGTTCTTTGTTTTGATATATCTGGATAAGTTGGACCAGTGTGCTGCTTTGTCCCCCCGTTAGATGGGGAAAGAAGAAGAAGGAAAAAGAAAAGGGGGGAAAGATAAAATAAGAGATAGAAAAAAGGAAAGGGGAGTGATCAAGCTGAAAGATTTACAAAATTGGAAGAATACAAACAGGAAGAGGGAGCAATAAACAGGTGAAAATGGAGAAAAGTCAAGAAAGAGGAATGGTAGAACATAAGGAAACTGAGGTGTAGAAGGTCTAGCCAACATCCCTGGAAGCAGGCAGGAGTAGTGGAAACCACTGATAACACCAGTGTGTGTGACCATGGAGGAGGAAGGAGCCTGGCATGAGTGGCTTCTTCAGTAAAATAGGCTGCAGATATATACCCCTTGTGCTCTGTGTGAGAAGGATCAGCCAGTGATGTATGCAGAGGAAGGGGTAGCCACAGCTTCTGGGTATGTCTGGAGTGGATTGCTATGGGGTTGGCTATGGAACTTCCTTGACCACCAGCTTGTTAGTGTTAGGGAGATGTTTTTCCCCTATCCATAGGGACACTGTAGTGTTTGGAGCAGAGAATGTGGTTTACCAATCACAGTTCACTGGCATGGGTCTGGCAACCTTCTGGGCACACGCAACATTTATCCAGCTCTTTCCTAGACTCTAGTGATTCTGTCTTCTCCAAAAGCCCCGACACAGGCCTTTCCATTCAGACGTGGGAGGTGCCTGGTGTGAGTGAATCCTTGTCAGAAAGGAGGCGGCAGAGTTGTATCTCTTGTCTTCAGTGAAAAAGTTCTCTCAGTCTCTTAGGCACCCAGTTGGGTAAGTTTTAGCCTCTGGTTCAGTGTGCTGTAGAGGGAGAGATGTCCAGGAGTGAGGGTAGGGCTTCTCTATTCTCTGGGTCTGTGACTGTGGAGAATATATCGTTATGCACAGGGAAGGTATACGTTAGATCAGAGAACATATCCCTGTTACCTCAATTCCCTGGCTGGGTGTGTTACCTGAGTTTATCCAGCTCTTACCCAGATTTATTGGAGCAAGAGATTGTCCTGACCCCAGTTTCTGTCCTGACACAGGCTTTTCACCAGCCCAAACCCAACTTCTGCTACTGGTGTTACTTGATTACGTGTTTTGCTTCCTCCTTTCTCAGTGACTGCCTGTGCCACTGTAACTTTGACCTGCTTCTCTGTGTGTTCCTCCCCCAGCTCCTAAATGTCTGTTGTACACCTACATCAGGAATTGGAATCAGTGAAATTTTCCCCCCTCCTTCTCATCAGAGTTTCAAGTCTCTCTTCAAAATGTCCATGCTTTGGCCATTCCAGTCTCCTTCTCTTTGTCAACAGTCACTAATCTTGCTTTCTTTCCCTTTCCAATCAGTGCTTAATCTAATTCTTTATCTTCTATATTTGTGGTCAGAATTCCAACATCATTGTTTATATCTGTTTCACTCAGTTTTTCCAGGTCCTCTTGTAGAAAGATTGGACAGTGTGTGTTAGCAGGATGCCGTCTTGTCTCTGTCTCCTAGTGAAGCCCCCACCCCACTGATCTTTTTAAAAGACATAGTAATGTTGCAGCATTGCTTCAGGTGCCGAGTATCTTTGAATTTGACCTGCTCTTTTCCTTCCCTAAAGATGGCAGTTTGTAAAGATGTCCTAAATTTCCCCGGGCAGAATTGGCAATATTTCCTTCTTGCTCTTGTCCCAGTCAGGCATGCACCTGAACCCCAGCTCTTCTCAACTGTCATTGCCTCACTTTGTTTGTTTCTCACTAAACTGAAATTTCTTGATGACAGGAGCTGAGTCTTAACCATTGTCATCTCCTAGCATCATAGCAGTGATTGGTGCATAGTAAATGCTCAATTTTTGCTTATTAAATACTCTAACCTTTCTTGTGCCAGCCATGATCATTATAGTCAGTGTAGTCATAGTATTTTGCCTTTACAAATAGGTCCATTTTAGCTAATTTCAGGGAGCCCTGGTGGCACAGTAGTTAATCGCTTGGCTGCTAACCAAAAGGTCAGTGGTTTGAACCCACCAGCCACTCCACAGGAGGAAGAGGTGGCACTCTGCTTCTGTAAAGATTACAGCCTTGGAAACCCAATGGTGTAGTTCTCCTCTGTCCAACAGGGTCCGTATGTGTTGGAATGGACTTGAAAGCAGTGTTTTGATCTTGGTTCATGGATTTAATGACTTCCCATTAGCATGAGATGGAACAACATCTGCAGAGATTGCTGCACTTGACTAAAAGTGCATAAAGCAGCCTGTGAGAACAGGAAACCTAATCCAAGTGCACCCAGGGTTGGTGCTGCTCTTGGTAACTGCCAGCCTGGGATAGCAGGAGGAGTGGACTCTGTATTCTTTCCATCTCTGCTATTGCCCCCATCCTCACTGTCCTGGTAACCTCAGGACTTGGGCATAATCCTTGGCCCTCCTTGCTCAGGTTGTATCATGGTTTTTAAGTGAGTGTCCATGATCCATTTGTAGAAATTTAGCCACACTAAGATATGAATACAGATTTCTATGCTAGGAAAATCATCACCAGGAAATTAGATTGCAAATACCAGTAACTCTTTAAATGTCTAACAATAGACATTCTTGACATTCTAAAGTAAATTATAACCCATCCACAGAAAGACAAGTTATTCTTTTCTACTAGCAAGTCTTCAATAGTTTTTTTAATATATTTTGCTTCCTTTTGTTCTGAAATTCCAGTCACTAGTATGTTATTTCTTTTGATATCATCCCATATAATTCTTAGGTTTTCTTCATTTCTCTTCATTTTCTTATTTTTTCCTCATATAAACTGGTGTCAAGAGATTTGTCTTCTAGCTGGGATATGCATTCTTTGGTCAGTTTGATTCTCCTCTTTTGTCCTTTCAATGTATTATCTATGGCTGTAATTTTAATGTTTCTAGTTATCTAATTGCTGTTTTTGCATGATTTCTGTCTCTTTACTTTATCATTGCTTTTGTATGATTTTACTGAACTATTCAAGGGTGTTGTCTGTCATTTTTTCTGTTCATGGTTCCCTTGAGCTCTTGAAAGACCAGTAAGCAGAAATCAAAATGGAAATAAGAGAAGACTTCTATCCTCAAAAGAAAAATTTATTTACAGCATAAACCTCTGTTTATATTTTATGTATGAATATATGCAACACACATGATTTTAAAAAGAAATATGAGAATAAACCTAGTAAGTGGTGCTTATTATATTTTTCTATTTGCTTTTCTTATTTTACTAGCTTTTCCCCAATTCTATTATCGGGGTGGTGAAAAATGATAGATGAGAGAAAAAGAAACAAGAAAATCAATAGAGGCCAGGGATGGATTGTTCATTGTTTAAATGACTATCTTCTCCATAGCACCTTGGGACAAATGCCCATTCTGTGCCATAGGGAGTGAGAGCTTCTGAATCAGGCTGTGAGCTCTGGGAGGGTAGAGAGGGTGCTTGCCTAGTGGCTCAGTGCCCTGGCTTTGGAATAAGGCCACCTGACTCTGCCTCTTGCTTCCTGTGAGGTCCTGGGCAAGTCACTTGGTCTTTGAGTTTTGGTTTCCTCACTTATCAACAAAAATAACAATAGACATACTGTGGCTGTGAGAGATGAATTCAGCGATGCCATGTCAAGGCCCCATGCATGATGCAGCACAGAGCAAAGGCCCAACACATGGTGGATGCTTGTGCTTCGGGCTGTCTGTGGTGATTTTTATTGTCACCAAACATTACCTAAGATCTCTGGCTTCTGGGTGGGGGGTGCACAGGGCTCAGGGCACTTCAGTGTTTTGCTTTTTGATGTTCATTTTTTCACCTGCACATCTGCCTTCCTCTGGTTGAGAGGCTTCAGTGGTGAGTATGAGGACTGCCTCCCCCAATCCCCACCCCACCCTGGTCTTAGTTATCTGCAACTGCTATAATAGATATACCACAAATGAGTGGCTTGAGCAAACAGAAATTTATTTTCTCATAGTTGAAGCTGCTAGAGGTCCAAATTCAGGACACTAACTTGAGGGGAAAGTCTTTGTCTCTTTTCAGCTTCTGCTCCTTGGAGTGGTATCCATCTTTCTCTCTCTCTCCTTCCTTGCTTGCTTGCTCTCATCTGTTGTTATATATCTCAGAAGAGATTGGTTTTGGTGTTTATGCAAATACTGCCTCATCAACATAACAAAGAAAACCCATTCCCAAATAGGATTATAACATCAGGTATAGGGATTGGGATTTTTCACACCACACTTAGTTTTGGCAGACAAAATTCAACCCTTAGCTCCCTCCATCAGTTTTGAATTGATGAGATGCCAATCAGGGTGTTCTTTCCCTCATCCAGTGGATATCAACTGGGGGTGGTTTTGCCCCTGACTGGACATTTGCAATATCTGGAAACAAGTATTTGTGGTCACCACAAGGTGGAAGTGCTACTGGCATCTAGTGGATAGAGGCCAGGGGTACTGCTAAACATCGAACAATGCACAGGACAGCCCCCACAACAAAGAGTCATCCAGCTCAAAATGTCAATATTGGCAAAGTTGAGAGAATCTGACCCAGAGAGAAGGATGTAGGTGATGAACAAGGGAGGGTGATATGGTCTTGGCACTGACTGACATGCATGAGCATTCCCATTTTGGGAGTTCACATCCCCCTCCACCTGTGCAGACAGTGGTCAAAGTTTTAGCAAAGAAGAATAATGTAATGTTTCAGTTCTGTTTCCTGTCTTAAGAAGCTTTTCTTTAAGACCTTTAATAGATAATTCCAACAACTCACCTGCTTTGCCACAATAGACCTTCCCAGAGTGTAGAAAAACCTTGTCAAATAATTATACCATGGAGTCATCATGTCTGTCATAGAAACAAACAAACAAACAAAACCAAACTCACTGCCGTGGAGTTGGATCTGACTCATAGTGACCCCTCCTTGGGTTTCTGAGGTGGTGGAGTGAGCAGTCAGCAGTCAGATGCCTTAGGCACTACACCACTAGAGCTCCTGACTGTTACATAGTGCTTTGCCGTTTCCTGAGTGCTGGCATCTGAATTACTTTCAGATCTTTTCCACACAGACGGTAGGTGGGCACCATTAGAATTTGTCACTAGACCTCTCTGTAGCACCCAAGACAGACAGCTGATAGAGAGTAGATTCAGACCTAAGCTAAGACCTGCCACCTGAGCCGCCTAGGTACCAGTTGCTGCACTGTCTGGAGCCCCTGGGTTGAATCAGTTAATACACAGGAATTACCCCATTCAGGTTGACAGCTGTCTTTTGGGTATGGACCTTATTTTTCCCAGTTTATAGAGGAAAAACAAAATCATAGAGGTACAAATTAATTCTTGCAATGGGCTATTATCATCTAAATATCTTGCTAACTGTAAATGTAAATCCTAGATCCAGTGCAAGAAGGGAAAAGTTTCAACCACCCTAAGGATATTGACTTGGAAGTTTGCTTCTAACTTTACTGTGCCCTTGCTAGATAAAAACCCTGAGCTGAGACATAATCTTTATTTTAGCTAAAATTAGAATCCATAATTACACTGTTTATCTGCTTCATTTCCTTAATGAAGGAGGCTGTGGGAGCCCATTTCTGCTTGATTATCACAAAGGTATCATTTGTCAAAGCTGCACAAAGAATAGAGCTTGCTGGCACCCGGTTATGAATGGGAGAGCACTCAAAGAGACAAAAGAAGAGGGAGGGAAGGTTTTCAAATGGCAACTCTACCCGCTCTCAATTGTCTGCACATAATTGCTATGAACCCAAGTCGCTTATTCTCATCAGGGACATTTTTTGCTAAGAGAAAATTAAAGAAACTGAGTTGTGAGGATGTTCTCTTGGGTGCTTTGCTTTAAATGTGATGGATCACAGCAACTTTCAGCTTCAGGCATCCAATATAATGGTGGTGGGAGGCAGGGCAGTGTGAAGGTGACAAGAATAGGCTCCAAGATGTGACTGCCTGGTCTCGCCTCTGTGCACCACTACTTAGAGCAGTGCAACTGTGGGCAAGCTTTTAGTTCTGTTAGCTTTTAGTTTCTTCAGCTGTAAAGTGGGAAGAGTGGCAGGGTCATGATCTGTACTCAATGGTGAAGATTCAGTCCATGCAAAAGATGTTTAGTGTTTAGTGGAGTCCCTGTGTGGCACAAACAGTGCACCAGGCTAACCAAAAGGTTGAGGATTTGAATGCACCTAGAGGCACCTTGGAAGAAAGGCCTGGGAACCTACTTCAAAAAAATCAGCAATTGAAAATCCTATGGAGATAGTTTGAGTCTGACAGGCATGAGGTTGTCATAAGTCAGAATCAATGTGAGGTCAGTTGGTTCTAAGTGCTTAGTGAATATTGGCTGTGGAGGTGGTGATGGTAGTTTCCTAAGTAAATGATAATCATGATGAATAATAACTCTCCATGGGACTCTAAGAGGGCTGTGTCTGCTTCCTTAACCTCCATTTCCACTTCTAGAAAAAGAAGGAATCAGCTTAGCTGAGCTTCATGATCCTCCTGTATACTAATTTTCTAAGATAGGGATTTTTTTTTTGGATTGCTTTTAAATTAAAATAGTACTCAAGAGATTGCTGGCAGCCTTGTTGGTTTGATATTCCGCAGATAAACAGTAATGACTAGCAAATATATGTGGCATTTTCCATAGCACTCCAGACAAAGAAAGTTCATTCATGTTAAACCATGTTATTTAGATCAATGTGGCTATGGTTTTATATGGTAAATCATGCATTTCCCAAAAGTGCACCAAGCAAGTTGCAGCCAATCTGTAGCTGAGCTGCAAATAGACTAGATGTTTATCACCACATCAGCCTGGGTTCCCCACAATTGTCAAGGGAATAAGAATTTCATCTCCAGAAAGGATCAGAGCCAAATGAGTCTCACCATTGAGCCTGCTGGATGCCTTCCATTGTAACTGGGCCCAGACAATTAGAATTAGAGAAGGAACAATTATGGGGCTTATTTAGATCACGTGTGCTACTTATTTCAGCCTGACTCGTGGCCCTTTCCTCTTTTCCTTCATCCTCAAACTTCACAGAACAGCTAAACATGTACATGCTCGAGCCAGATGGCCAAAGTTCAAATCCTGTGTCTGTCTCATATTCACTGGGTAAATTTTGGTAGTTCATACTGGCCCTCCACTCATTCATCTGTAAATGAGAGATTCCTTCTACCTCATAGTTGATTTTTCATTTTTCCCTAGTTTTACTGTTAAATGAATTAATACACGTAAAGCAGAACAGCATCTGGCACACAGTCATTGCTTAACAAATAAGGCACTTGAATGCTAACCAGAAGACTGGCAGTTCAAACCCACCAGCCACTCCTTGGAAGGAAGGTTGGGCAATCCTACTTTGTAGTGATACTGCCTCGGACCCCAAGGAGGGGTCGCTATGAGTCGGGGTCGACTCGATGGCAAATAACAACAACAACAACATCGTAAAGTTATTATATGCCATCTGCATACTTGTGACATATCTACTTTAATCTATGCTATTATTGAGCTCTGGTAGTGTAGTGCCTAAGGCATTTGACTGCTAACCAGAAGGCTGGTGGTTCAAACCCACCAGCCACTCCTTGGAAGGAAGATGGGGCAATCTACTTCTGTAGTGATACTGCCTGGAAACCCAGGGGGAGGGGTCGGTATGAGTTGGATCCGACTCGATGGCAGTAAGTCTGTTTTTTTTTCTGGTTATTACTAACTTAATTTTGTTCTCATTTTAATTGACTCACTTTGGAGGTTGAAATTTTAAAAGGAAGCTGCCTAAGTAGAAAACTGGCATCATTTGCAGTAACAGCAAAATGAAGTGCATAAATAAGAACCATGAAAATAAAAAGAATATAACCAGATCATAGCCAGATACTCAGAGCTTTAGTAAGGAACTCTGGTGGTGTAGTGGCTAAGGCATTTGGCTGCTAACCGGAAGGTTGGTGGTTCAAACCCACAGCTGCTATATGGAAGAAAGATGAGGCAGTCTGATTTTGTAAAGATTTACAGCCTTGGAAACCCAATGGGTGTCACTGTCAGTCGGAATCGACTCAATGGCAGTGAGTTTTTGGTTACTAGGAGCTTTATGTCTGGTCATCCTAGGCTATAAGGAGAGAAAAGCAAGTGAAAGAAAAAAATAAAACTGAAAGAAAGATGGAAAAACTCCCTAACACTAAAGAAAGTCATCTTCCAGACAAAATCAGAAACATCGAAGAAGAATTACAAAGGGAATGATATTGCTACCAGCTCTTTCCTGTGTCATTACTGCTGGGCCTGTGCCTCCTAAAATCATCATGTTTTCCAGCAGGCAGTTTACTACTAGGGACTGAGATTCTCATGTTTCCTTGGTCCATTTTATTTGCTTGAAAACCATCAGTCTGGAGAATCATTCAGTTATCTAGCACGCCTGGCCCCTCCGTGTGCCGGCACTGCTGGGCACAGGGGAGAGTAGATGGTGTCTGGGTGGGATGTAGCCCTCCAGGAGCACAGCAGCCACCATGAGTTAGGATCGGTGGAGTCAGGAATCAGGGCAGCAGCCATCTGCGTGCCTTCTCTAATCAAAAAGAAGTGGCTCAAAAAAGACCAACAGGCTAAGAATTCAATGAAATAATGTATGGAGTAGGAGTCACGGTAGGCAGAACATGTATACCTTTAAATAGTACATGAAATGTGCCAGCCAACTTATATGTATTAATACATTTTATTTTCAAACTGCCCATGTGGTTGGCACTCCTGTCCCCATTTTGCAAGTGAGGACACTAAAGTATAAAACCAAACCAATCCCACTGCCATCTAGTCAATCCTGACTCACAGCACCCCCCACTGGGTTTCTGAGGCAGTAAATCTTTATGGAAGTAGATTGCCCAGTCTTGCTTCCATGGAGTGGCTGGTGGGTTTGAACCACCAACCTTCTGGATAGCAGTCAGATGCAAAAAAAAAAAAAAAAAGTCACACAAGCAGCAGGATTCATCAGTCCTGAATTTGTGTTCCTGGCTGTGGCACAGTTATCCTAAACTTGGCATGTAGAAGGTACCTGTATTTGTTTGCTAGGGCTACCATGAGAAGTTACCACAAACTGGGTGGCTTAAAACATGGAAAATTTATTCTCCCCAGTTCTGGAGGCTAGGAGTCTGAAATTAAGGTTTCCATAAGGTCATGTTCTCTCTGAAAGCTCTAGGGAAGAAACCCTCCTTTACTCTTCAGGTTCTGGCGGCCCCAGGCATTCATTGCCTTGTGGATCCTTTGCCTCTGTCTTCCCATGGCCATCATCCCTGTGTGGTCTCTGGTCTTACATGGGCACTCATCACTGGATTGAGGGTCTACCCTAATCCAGGATCACTTCTAGATCCCTACCTTAATTATATTGTAAAGAGCCTGTGGTGGTTATGTTTTTGTGTCACCTTGGCTAGGCCTGGTTGAGTGGCTGGGCAGCTCCATGGTGAGACACGTAATCAGCTCCATGGTGGAATCTACTGTGAGCAGCTGAGTAGCTGCCTTTGGCTATGTGGTTTGCTTCCTGTATATAAGCAGAAGCTTTGAGAATGGTCTCTAGTCTATGGCATGCTTGGACCCTGTGTGTAGCTGTGCCACTGCTCAGCAGCCTGCTATGCTCTGCCAACTTTGAGACTTGCAATGGACTTAAGTTAATGGCCTGCCATGTGGTTTGGTAACATCGGGACTGTGCCTTTTTCTTTGTCAACCTTGGGGCTTCTCAGCCTCAGTAGCCAGCAGCTGTCTGAGTGAAGAAATGCCTCTAGCTCCAGTGGGCCAGGAGCAGGAGGCAGAGCTGGACCCCAAGGTTGAAGGGCTTTCACCCAGCCCCTAGGGCCTGGCACTTTGAACTTAGACTTGAAGCCTCCAAACTGTGAGAGAATAAACTCCTGTTTGTTAAGGCCATCCCATTTGTGGTATATTCTTGTTAGAGCAGTACTAGGTAACCAGAACAGAGCCTAATTTGAAATAAGATCATATTCTGAGATCCTGGTAGACATGAATTTTGGGGACTACTGTTCAACCCACTGTAGTAACTCTCACTAAAAGCTAGCATTTTGTGAAGTCTGTGCATGTATGTGTGTGAGAAAGAGAGAAACCAGGGTTTTGAACTGGTTCAAAGTGGTTCAGTAATGGGTTCAGTAATTGCCATCTTAAACAAGGGCTTCCTTCCACATGGCAAAGCCACCAAATCTGTTGCCCATGGTATTTTGATCACGACAGGAAACAAGCAACTATGTCCTGCTCTCAACAATGATGGGGCAGATCTTACCGCTTTATATTGTGCTGCTCTGCTGAGTCCTGCCAATAATCCAGTCTCCTGCGTCAGGCTTCTGAAACTTTCAGGAGGAAGGACTGTGGCAGAACTTTTGGGAGCAACATTATTGGCAGAACTCTGGAAAACAACACACATTCAAAGCAGCATGCTCCGCTGCCACCTTTGAGCAAGGCATGGCTGTTTATTTCCTCTTTGAGTTAATCAGGGTTGTTATGCAACATATATGCCACTCAAGTTCACTGAACCCTTTTGAACCAGTTTGAAGCCCTGGAACTGGGTGTGCCACTCTGGTAAGAGTCCATGCATTAGTCCATTTATTCTTTAGGACAACACTGCTTAATGCCAGTGACCAGTTCCGGAAAATCATTTGTTCTGCATAAAAAACATAATCAGAAGTTCATTTCTTTTTTTTTTTAATTTCTTTCAAATATGTAAGAATATAATGCCTTATGCTTTACCCTCAAACACCCAACTAATTTCCTGAAAACAGTGACAACTCAGTGACAAGCTAATATATAAGAAATAATCATGTCAGCATGAAAAAATGATTAAACTATGAGTTCCTGATCTCTAGACAATTATGTTATTACCAGAGAGTTGTTTTCACCTGCAGTATTTCTGATGCCTCATTTCATGATAGCAG
>NW_006921628.1:2826029-2831946 GCF_000298275.1 Orycteropus afer afer
GGGTTTGAACCACCAGCCTTCTGGTTAGCAGTCAAGTGCCTTAGGCACTATGCTACTAGAGCTCCCACTTGTATCATTAACATCCCCTTTTCCCAGAGAATACTGAGGATTAACTAAAAGCAGCACAGCAAGGATTTGTGCTCCAAACATCTCTGACTTCAGAGCCTTCACCCTTAACCATTGTGCTATAGTATCTGTTACCATCATCAATATCATCATCATTTTAATGTTAAAATGACTTTATTAGAATCCTATTGGTGGTAGCAATATTATCTACTATTATATGATGTTGCTTAGTGTTCATTATGTTCTAGATACTGCACTAAGTACTTGACATACATTATTTATTTCTTACATTAACCTCTGATATATGGACAATTGTTACTTCTAATTTATAGATTAGAAAATTGAGAAATT
This sequence comes from Orycteropus afer afer, assembly GCF_000298275.1. Taxonomy (NCBI): domain Eukaryota; kingdom Metazoa; phylum Chordata; class Mammalia; order Tubulidentata; family Orycteropodidae; genus Orycteropus; species Orycteropus afer. Next base: position 2,826,447 of record NW_006921628.1, read on the forward strand.
TTGTAATTTGATCACTGAGCAAAGTCTTTGCCGAGTGCCTACTTTGTTGTTACTTTGTGCCACTGAGTTGATTCTGACTCACAGTGACCCTATAAGACAGGGTAGAACTGCCCCATAGGGTTTCCAAGCCCATAAATGCTTATAGAACCGGACTACCACATTTTCCTCTAGCGGAGTGGTTTGGTTATGTTCAAACTGCTGACCTTTTGGTTGGCAGCTGAGCACTTTAACCAATGTACCACCACACAACACAGTTATTAAATGAGTCAAAACTGACAGTGGTATACTATTGGACAAAGAACTTGATGATAGTAAGAATTGATGCATAGCTGTGGTTCAAAGGCATTACATATTTTACTATTTTCTATTTCAGTTTTCTTTCTATAATAAAACCAGGCAATTCTCCTATGACCTCTGTCTCACCCTAAATAATATGGTATAGGTTATATTTTATATATATATTCACATACATGTATGTGTTGTTGCTAAGCTTGAGTAAGTCTGAGGTCAGAGCCCTTGTGACTGATGTTGTCCCAGAAAGTAGAATTCTTGTGATGCATAAGTGTTGGTTAATAAAGCCACCACAACTGCTCAAGGAACTAGAGTTGCTGAGCAGATGAAATCACTCAACTACAATCTCCAGATAATGAACAAGTTCTGTTCCTAAAGTCTGTGTTTAAGTCAAATTTGTACATAAGTCAGAACAGTCAGGGATGGTTTGTATCTAAGGTCAGTTAGTCAAATGTTTGTGTCAGTACATAGTATATGGTGTACCTTTCTATGCATAAAATACTTTCAAGAAACACTTCCAGAGACACTAAAACATCTTTAATAGAATAATACAGTAATAATACTATGATGCACATAGCAAGGTAGCCCCCGTTTGTTACTATGAACTATTGTATGTATCCCAAATTGTTAACAGAACTGGGTTACAAGAATTGGTTCATAACTATGGGTTGTATGTAAGTCAGACATGTGTAATATGGGTACTGCCTGCAATTAGAAAATAATACATTATGCTGTACCTAGAAAAACCTGAGGGCAGCAGGAGCAGAAATGACTTCTGAGTTTCTATGGGCTACCAGGCAGGATACTGAACCTGTACCTTAAGTTCTTGATCTTGTCTTTTCCCCCATATCCCTACAGCCCAGAAATTGAAACAGACCCTGGAGCCTTGCGACACGGAATACCCCGCATTTGTCTCTGAGCGCACCATCAAGGAGACCACGGGGAACATTGCTTGTGAAGACTGCTCCAAGTAAGCCCCCGCTTTCTGCTCAGTATAGGACTTTCCCACATGTGCCAATGCATGACCCTTGTGTACACACTTCTGCACTGAGAGTTGTAAAACATGGGCTTTTCTTATGTGAGAAAGTATTTCCATCAGCTTCGAAGAAACATCAGTGGCTTTATTAGAGAGATCATTTAGAGGTTGGAAATGTGTGAAAATACATCCTGGAACATAGGAGACTTTTTAGTACAGTTTCTTAATGGTTAGAAAAAGTGCCAGTGGGTGCTTTCACAAGTGACAATTGGCAATTTCAACTAAGGAATGTTGTTGGACATCTTCATTGAAAACATCAAGCCTTCATTATTCACTCAAATCTGATGGAGTAGAATTGGTTTCTCAGTGTTTTATGTATTTTGCTGATTGCTAATGATCTTATTTTAATGGTTTTATTGGTCATTTTGGGTTCCTGGCCTCTTTGTTCCCATGATTAAATTCCCTATTGGGTAGATGGTTCTAATCTTATTGACTTGGGTGTTCTTTCTTTGTTTCAGCTTCTATTTATTTATTTGCAGTTGTATGCGTTGTATAAACGTCTTTTCTAGTCTTTGGCCTGTCTGATTTTTATAGATGTCTTTTGATGATTAGAAATTTTTGTGCTTTTATTTTAATGTGTTGTTGTTGTTGTTGTTATGTGCTGTCGAGTCGGACCTGACTCACAGCGACCCCTCCTTGGGTTTCCAAGGCTGTGTCATTTATGGAAGTAGATTGCCCAACCTTCCTTCCAAGGATTTATTCCTTATTTCTTTCACGACTTGTGTGTTTTGTGTCTTATTAAAGAAGTTCTTCTCTGCCCTGCTGTCATAATGACATTGTCATACATTTTTCTTCTGAATGCTTTCAAGCATTGCCTAACGTATTTAGGACTTTAATCCTTCTGGAATTTATTTGTGTGTGTGTCATGAGGTGTAGGGTTCTAATTTACCCCTTTGCTACATCACTGACTTGTTATCCAAGCACTGTGTTTTCCCACTTAATTGTTAGGACACCTCCGTCATTGGCTGAGAGTTACCATCCATGTACAAATTTCTCAGTTTTATGGTTTATCAGTACCATTACCTTTTTAATTATTACAGCTTTATAATATGGTTTACTATTCAGAAGAACAAGTGTCATTTCCTTAGTCTTCTTCTGATTTGTCTTGGTTATTCATGGTTTTTAATTTTTTTATATTAATTGTGGTATCATTTTGTAAATTTACTTAAATTCTGCTAGGATTTTGATTACAATTGGTATGTTACAGATAAATTTGCAGATAATTGCTATCTTTTATGACATTGGACCTTGTCATTTCATAAACTAAGCATTATCTATTTATATACACTTTGACAGTATTTATGCATTATTATAATTTTTTTAGATTTATACATATGTTACAGTTTCTTTTGCTATCATAAATGGTATATAACTACACTTTCTAATGGGTAACTGTTAAGGAGAGGTCGCTATGAATCAAAATTAACTCAATGGCAGTGAGTTTGGTTTTTGGTTTGAGTATATGAGAACACCACTGATTTCTGTACATTGAGTATCTTATATCTAACCAATCACTAAATGTTCTTTTAGACCTAGTAGCTTGTAAATATTTTCTTAGACTTTGTGCATAGACAATAATAACATTTGTGAAATTTTCTAATCTCCATACTTCTTAACTATGTTTGTGTGTGTGTGTGTGTGTGTGTGTGTGTGTGTGTGTCTGTTTTATTGCTCTGGACTTCTGATACATTGTTGAGTAGAAGTAGTGAGAATAGGCAACCATTTCTTTTCCTGATTTAAAGGAGTTGCTTCTAATAATTCTCTGTTAAGTATAATGTTTGCTATAGATGTTTAGAATTAACTATTAGTTTAAAGAAAACCTCTGCATGAGTTTTTGTTGCTATTGTTAGGTACCTGAATAGATGTTGAACTTGATCAATTATTTTTTTCTATATCTATTACTAAAATCCTCTTCCTTTAATTTGTTAATAGATTGTGTTACACTGCTATAATTGTCAAAATTTAATATCATAAGTATCTTTAGCAATAGATATACACTTGAGCCCATCTTTGCAGCCACTGTGTTAATCCATCTTGTTGAGGGTCTTCCCCTTTTTCCTTGTCCCTCCACTTTACCAAGCATGATATCATTCTCCAGGGACTGGTCCCTTCTGACAACATGACCAAAGTAGGTGAGACAAAATCTGGCCATTCTAGTCTCCAAGGAGCATTCTGGCTGCACTTCCTTCCAGAACAGAAGTTGTTCTGTTTCTTAGTTCTTCTGGTAGTCCATGGTACTTTCAGTATTCTTCTGCAACACCACAACTCAAAAGCATCAACCCTTCTTGGGTCTTCATTATTCACTGTCCAGCTCTCACATGCATATGACGGGATTGAAAATAATCACAACATAGGTTAGGTGCACCTTCATCTTCATAGAGACATCTTTGCTCTTCAGCATTTGAAAGAGGTCTTTTGTAGCAGATTTGCGCAGTGCAATACATTATCTGATATCTTGATTGCTGCTTCCATTGGTGTTGATTGTGAAACCAAATGATATGTAATCTTTGACAACTTCAATTTTTTCTCCATTTGTCGTGATGCTGCTTATTGCTCCAGTTGTGAGGATTTTCATTTTCTTTATGTTGAGATGTAATCCATACTGCAGACTGTAGTCTTCAATCTTCATCAGTAAGTGCTTCAAGTCATCTCACTTTCAGCAAGCAAACTGGTGTTGTCAGCATATCAGCATATCACAGGTTGTTAATGAGCCTTCATCCAATATCCTGATGCCACATTCTTATTAACATAGTCCAGCTTCTTGGATTATTTGCCCAGTATATAGACTGAATAAGTATGGTGAAAGGATACAACCCTGGTACTCCCTTCCTGGTTTTAAACCATGCAGTATCTCCTTGTTCTGTTTGAATGACAGCCTCCTGGTCTATGTACAGGTTCCTGATGAGCACAGTCAAGTGTCCTGAAATTTCCATTCTTCTCAACATTATCCATAATTTGTTATGATCCACACAATCTAATGCTTTTACATAGTCAACAAAGCACAAGTAAACATCTCTCTGGTATTCTTTGCTTTCAGCCAAGATCCACCTGACATCAGCAATGATATCCCTTGTTTGATGCCCTCTTCTGAATCCAGCTTGCATTTCTGGAACTTCTCTGTCAACATACTGCTACAACTGTTCTTGAATTACCTTCAGTAAGATTTTACTTGTGTGTGATATTAATGATATTGTTCAATAATTTCCACATTCTGGGGGGTCACCTTTCTTTGGAATGTGTAGAAATAAGGATATCTTCCAGTCAGTTGGCCAGGTAGCTGTCTTCCAAATCTTTTGGCATAACTGAGTGAGTGCCTCCAGCTCAGCATCCATTTGTTGAAACATCTCAATGGGTATTCTTTCAATTCCTGGAGCCTTGTTCTTCACCAATTCCTTCAGTGCAGCTTCAACTTTTTCTCTCAATACCACTGGTTTTTGATCATATACCACCTCCTGAAATGGATGAACACTGACCAATTGTTTTGGGTACACTAACGCCTTTCATCAGACAGTGTATTCCTTTCATCTTCTTTTGATGTTTCCTGCATCATTCAGTATTTTGCCCATATAATCTTTCAATATTGCAACTCGACGCTTGAATGCTTTCTTCGGTTTTTTAAGCTTGAGAAATGCCAACTGTGTTCTTTCCTCTGGTTTTTCTAATACCAGGTTTTTGCACATTTCATTATAATAACTGACTTTGTCTTCTTGAGCTGCTCTTTGAAATCTTCTGTTTAGCTCTTTCATCTTGTCATTTCTTCCATTTGCTTTAACTACTCTCCACCCAAGAACAAGTTTCAGAGTCTCTTCTGACATCCATTGTGGTCTTTTCTTCCTTTCCTTAATGATCTTTTGCTTTCTTCATGGATGATGTTCTTGATATCATTCCACAATTGCCATACCAGCAGGTATGAGATGGTAATATCTCATTGTGGTTTTGATTTGCATTTCCGAAATTGGTAATGATGTTGAGCATCTTTCCATGTGCTTATTGAGTCATTTGCCCATTTTTAAGTTGGGTTATTTGTCTTCATGTTACTGGCTTACAGGAGTCCTTTATAGATTTTTGAATATTAAACTCTTCTTAAAACATGATTTATAAATATTAAAAGCCAGATGAATTATGGGAAGATATCAAGAACATTATCCATGAAGAAAGCAAGAGATCACTCAA
>NW_006921628.1:2833691-2854259 GCF_000298275.1 Orycteropus afer afer
CAAATATTAAATTCTATAGATTGTTTTTTCATGTCATTGATGGCTCTGTTTTCAACCCAATAAATGTTTTATTGCTGTCCATGGGAATTACATGTTTATGTACATGTTTACCAATTTAATTGGTCACCATTGCTTGTTGTTGGACAGTACTTGAGAAAGTTGTCTTTTAGGAATAGCGTGGTAAATCTTCATTCTTCGTCTAAAATGCCTTATTTAACATGTACTCTGCAGTAATTTAACATAGATTCTGAACTGAAGTACTATGAAGATATTCTATTATCTCTGGCCTTTGGCTTTGTATCTTTGTGTCAGTAGTCTTTTTCTCCTCTCAGATGTTTTTATTTTTTAAAAATGTTCACTTCATCTTTATTGTTGTGACATATCATGAAGTGTGTTTAAATATAAATTTGTGTGTGTTTATGTACTTTATTCTGAATAATTTTCTTACACATATATTCTAGTTAACTAATTTCCTTTTGATTTAGTCTTCTGCTTAATGAACCCATTGAGGTTAATATTGATGACATTTTTCTTTTAATTTCTAGGAGTTTTTATTCATTATTTTTTATCTGTGTATTCTTTCATATAGACTGTTATGCTTAAGTTCTCTATAACTAATTGTAAAGCCATTTTCTGATTTTCTTGTAGCTGACATTCTTGGGTTATCAACCTTCTTTATTCTTGTGTCTGCTGACTTTTTTTTCATGGTAGATTGTTTGCTCATGTGTTTTGTCACTTTTGATTGTCAACTGATCTTCAATATTAATTGTTCTTTTTGTAGCAATAGGAAATAGCTTGAGTTGGTCTTTACAGTGAATTTGCATCTGGGCTTCTGTCATGCATCTGACTGGTATTGACTGCCTAGGAATAATTGTGATGTGAGCTTCTGTATTGCGAAGTTCCTGAACCATATGATTACAGCATATATTTTCCCCAAGCAACATATAGTTTAGACTAGAAAGTTGATCTCTCATAGGCAATAATATTTTCCCTATCCAGAGCCCCAGACAGCACCAGAGTATAAGACATTTACACTGAGCTATAAACGACAGTTTGGCTTTTAGTGTCCTTTCTTGGGTTTTTTGATTGAAACATTTTTGTTTGTTTATATCATGTCCAAGTTTGTAGAGCAGGATGGCCTTCACATGTACTAGTCAGTCATGTTTAAGTTCTGTACTGTGACTGAAGATGTTCTAGAGCCACCACAGGAAGGAACTGAGGAAAGTGGTTTAATGCAGAAGCCTTGGATGAGAGAGTTCAGAATGAGAATCCTGCATCTATTATCCTCACTGTGCCACCTCGATTAGGAACCTTAATCATTGAAACTCAGCTTCCTCCTGAACAATCTGGGGATAGTAGTAAATAAATTATGGGCTTATTGTGAAAATTAATGAGAAAATGTATGTTATGAATTTAGCATAATGCCTGCCACATAGTAAGTAATCAATGACCCTATTTAATACATGCATAACATATTTATTAAAAAAAGTATTTAACTTCCATAAATCATTCTGTCAAAAGGTGAATTTTCCTTTCCAGGAGTCTAACATAATTTCATAACTCTAGAATTCCCTACAGGAAAATGTGCAAAATATATCTCAGATGAGCAGAGTTCACATACGACTAAAGGACTGTCTACAGTCATGGTTGTGTAGTTCTGTGAGGCAGACTCTGTTGATTACATAATGATGAGAACCCTTTTGATCCAGAGAGCTATTAATACCTTGGCGGTCATCACTACAAACTGCATGAGGTGGCCAATATGTCTCAGGAAATGGTAGACATTTATATTATGTGTGGAGTACAAATCAGGTTTCTTAGTTTCATTCTAAGTGATGAAACAAATAAAACCAAGATATAGAGGATTATGAGTGAAAGCTGAATTTTTCCTTATTGGCTCATAACTAGAAACCCAGGGTATAAATGAACATTGGTTAAAGATAAATTACCTAAAGCTTTCAAATGAAAGAAACAACTACCTTTCATTCAATAGAAGGTAGCATAGGGCCTAAGGCACTTGACTGCTAACCAGAAGCCTGGCGGTTCAAACCCACCAGCCATTCCTCGGAAGGAAGGTTGGGCAATCCTACTTCCGTAGTGATACTGCCTCGGAAACCCAAGGAGGGGTCGCTATGAGTCGGGGCCGACTCGACGGCAAATAACAACAACAACATATTGTCACTATGGCCCAGAAACCATTCTGCTTTGGAGAATACAAAGGTGGAAAGACATGAAGTTGATGTTGAAGGTACTTACAATAGCCATGGCAGGTCTGTTCGGACCCAAAATTTCATGCTGGGCTGAAGACTCACTGGAGATTGGACAGTTGAATGATGGCCTTATGCAGTTTTCTGGCAACAGTGAAAAGACAGTGCAGATATGAAGAGTTTTCCCTTTAAAGCATTATTTCCAGGATGTTAGGCAACAGTTGATTCACATAATGCAAAGGCAAAGCAATTAAGCCTCAGGTGTCTGCATAAGGAGAGAAGGTGGAGACTTGGCTTTTCTTTTCTTTTTCAGTAAACTTTTTATTGAAGCAAAACACATGCAGAGAACTGCACAAACCACAAGTTTGTAGCTTGATTAGTTTTCACAAAGTGAACACACCTATATAACCAGCTCCGAGATGGAGAAGTCAAAGAACATTGCAAGATCCTCTGAAGCCCCCTGCCTGTCCTTTTCTAGCTGTAACCTCCACTTCCCATAAGATAACCACTCTCTTGATGTCTAGCATTATAGGTTGTTTTTGCCTGTTTCTAGTCTCTAATTTGTGAGATGGTAAGTTAGTTCATAAGCTATTAGAGTCTGATGCATTAATGGCCTTAAAGAAAGTTTCTCAGGAATTAGCTTGAAAAACAAAGAGAAACTTGGAAAAAAATAATTTAAGATAGCTGAGGTCTGTAAACATCTGTAAACATCAAGTAAACATTTCTTGATTGTATATTATATCCCAGACACTCAGGTAGACTTCGGGGACACAGTGGTGAATAAGAAATGTATGTTTCTTATTCATGAAGTTTAGTAGTAACTAGGCAATTTTGACATTCCATGGGTGTAGTGCTGTGATTCGAGAGTAATGTTACATAGGAACACAAAAAGGAAGCTTGACATAGTCAAGGAAGGCTTCCTGGAAGAAAAATGCATCTAATATAAGACCACCAGGATAAACAGAGTAAGTAAAAAGTGGGAGGAAATTATATCCAGACAGCTGGAAGAACAGTGTAGAGACAGAAGTTGTGGTTTCTTCAGCCAATTCAGTATAACTTCAGGGTAACTAGAACACAGACTTGGGGATGAGGAAAGATGAGAGGAGACATGGAATACATGGGGGCAAAATCATGTTGCCTTTCATCCTGTGAAAAACAACCAGTCCTTTGAAAAATAAGGATTTCAAATGCTACTCTAATACCAGTCAAAACAACAGAAGGGGTTTAATGAAGGAAGGGAAAGAAAGGGAGGGGGATCAGTTTACAGGTAATGGGAGAAGTATCAATGATAACTGAAAATGGGGGCCCTGTTGAAACAATCACCCCTGATGCAGATGGGGCCACTTCCAGCCCCTCTTTCCTCCATCTCATGTTCTGATCCTCACAGAGCAAAAAAGTCTTTTTTTTTTTTTTTTTTCCCCTCCTCCTTCCTCTTTTGCTCCTGCTGCTTCTGCTTGTTCCTCTTCCTCCTCCTCCTTTTGTGGGAATTCATTTGACAAATTGAGTAACTAGTTGAATGAGAAATCAGTTAATGAAGAAATTACCTTTCTGATCCAAAAATCTTTGTGACGCTTCATTATGAAACTGTTATATAATGTCCGTATGACATAGGCACAATAAAAAAATAATAATCTTTGTGGGTATTTTTGGAGGATTTGAGTCCTTTTATCCCTGTCTTTTGCATATCCTTTTTGTGCTGATGAAGTTTGTGTGTCAACTTGGCTGGGCCTGGTTGAGTGGCTGAGCAGCTGGATGTGTAGTATTCCCCATGATGAGACTGATAACCAACTCCATGGTGGAATCTACTGTGAGCAGCTGAACTGCCTTTGGGTATGTGGTCTGCTTCCTGTATGTAAGAAACAGCTTTGTGAATGGTCTCTGGCTTATGGCACACTTTAGCCCTGCATGTAGCTGTGTCTTTGTTCAGCAGCGTGCCATGCTCTGTTGAACTTGGGACTTCCAATGGACTTGAATTAATGGCCTGCCATGTGGTTTGGTAACATCAGGATTGTGCCATTTTATTTGTCAGCCTTGGGCTTGTTAGCCTCAGCAGCCAGTAGCTCTCTGTGTAAAGAAATATCTTTAGTTCTAGTGGGCCAGGAGCAAGAGGCAGAGCTGAAGCCCAAGGTCGAGGGGCTTTCACCCAGCCTCTAGAGCCTGGTACTTGGAACTTGGGCTTCTAGCCTCCCGAACTGTAAAAGAATGAACTCCTGTTTGTTCAAGCCATCCCATTTGTGGTATAGTCCTGTCAGAGTGGCACTGGGTAACCAGAATACTTTCCCTCTAGCCTTCCTTGCTCCATTTCATTAAATAGAACTTATTAGAAGGTATATCTGAGTCTTTATCAAAGTATTTCTGAATGTCATCTCGCATTTTACATGAGTTTTGCCATGTTGGAATGCAGTAGGTTAAAGAGGAAAATGCAGTACTGGGTTATCATCTTTCCCTAATTAAGAGCACACATACTTTTTGGTATATTGGCCAAAATGTTTGGTGGCTCCTGGGAAGCCAGGTTTATACATCTGCTTTGTATCTAATTCTGGTAGAAATTTATCAACCTTTGCCTGGAAAGAATGAGATTTCACAGCACTAGTCTACTAAGACAATTACTAATTTTTAACCAACTTTTTAGGTAACTTGAGGTCAGGAGCAGTGGCATTCAAAATTACCACAATTCTGCAGCATTTGGCCAGAAGTGAGTTGGAAACAGAGTTGGGTGAAAATTATAGTATTTCAAGAAATTACGCACTAAGATCCTTTTCATAGAAAAACATCTCGCCTCCCACAATGGAACATACAAAACTGTGTCCATTACAAACTAGTCTCAAGGTACCGATTACTTTTCTCTGTATGGCAAACCATAGAGCAACAATCCCAAAGAACTGTCCACTTCCCACGGGAACACGCTGTATGCTACAGTTTGCTCTTGAACTGTCATTAACAATCTGCTCATCTCTTAGAGGAGATCAGATGACCCTGGTGTCTAAATATTTTGCTAGAATGCAGGAAACCATGTCAGGTGGTTCTAGCTATATAGTACAAGTCTTTTTGGTCTTCAAAGATTTTTGAAGACCAGTTGCTCTCAGTTTCACTTCTGTGTCCTTTTCCCAAAATTACTTGAGGGTTTTTATGTGGAAAATACATCAAGAAGTGACTCAGTTGCTCTAAATAGAAACCTTCAAGTTGGAGAGCCCCAAACTGAGCAATTTATCTGTCCATAACATAGATATATTATACCATAGAGGGACATGTGCAGGGTTTAAAAAGAATTTTCAAAAATACAGGGTTTATTAAGAATGTGGGAGCCTAAAAGAAAATAAGAATTTACATAAGAATGTCATTAGGGTTGGTGGTTTGGCTGCCCCAACCAGTGATTTTTGTCATTCAATATCCCACTGATTATTAAATTAATCTGTTATTCAAACAGCAATCGAAAACAACTCAGCCCATATTTTCTGGGTGTTTGTGACTGTCAACAAGTTTAACAAAATTGAATATCTTAAAAAGAAAAAAAAAGTTTTACTCTTTTCCAGGATTTTACTTTTCTTTTTTCCAGTCACTCCTCTTTGCTGAGAAAGGGATCCACAAAGATTTGCTTAGAATATGAATCAGTTGCATAGTTAAATATATATAGCCAGTTAAGAAAATTAGTTAATCAAAACTAAAATTAAACACATGTAATGTTTGCAGTGCCAGAGCTTTAAAGGTTTTGTCACATTTCAATGCTGGCAACATAATAATTTCTAAAGGAAATTAGTTGGGTGGGGGTTTTGTTATTGTTGTTTTTAGTATATGCTTTTTTCTTTCTTTCTTTCTTTTTTTTTGGTAGTATCACTCATCACTTTTCATAAAAATTACGTTGCCATCAGTTTCACTTTGGATCTGTACACAAGCTTTGCTCATCTTCCTGGAAACCCCAAAAGCTGTGGCTACACTTTTCTTCTCTCATCACTTCTCCCCACGCGCCTTTCATTTATCCACTAAGCTGAAAGAAAGTAATTGGTCTCAAAGCTGTGTTGACATGTCTGGTGGGCTACAGTTCAGAGAATCAAAGTTCAGGGATTCCATTTTCCTGAAAACTTCTCCAATTTCCTGTTGAGGTCTCATGCTGGGTGGGCGATTAACCACAAGTCTTCATACTGTTCTCAGTGAGTTCCCCTGCAGGTGTTTCTACATAGCAGGCCTTCCTGAAACAACCTGTAAAATGGATCCCTTGCACACAGAAAGGGAACATTTTCTGAAAGTAAAGGCTGAGAGGATGGGGTCTTGGGCTAGACTACCCCCTTAAGAGTAGAAAGGTCTCAGACTGTTATTTAAATGTTCTGGGCCTCAGTGTGCTCGCCTTGTAAGGGGCATACTAATAATACTTGGCTCATAGGAGTGATAAGGGTTTTTTTTTTTTTTTTTTTTTTTAAATATATAGCCCTTATATTTTAAGTATAGTGCCTAGCACAAAGCACATGTTTCACAAAAGTGAGGTATTTTCCGAGAGCACAGTTTAGAAACCCATTTCGACTACTAACCAGAAGGCTGGCAGTTCAAACCCACCAGGCACTCCTTGGAAGGAAGGCTGGGAAATCTACTTCCATTAGTGATACCACCTTGGAAACACAAGGAAGGGGTCACTATGAGTTGAATCCAACTTGACGGCAGTGTGTTTGGTTTTTGGTTTTAGACCATCCTAAAGAAAGTACCCCTTGGATTTTTGCCACTCTGTGTCCACTTGAGCTCTTGGTTCATAAAAAAAACTTGGCATTCTGAATTAGGGACTAGACGTATTCCATAAAGATCAGATTGTTCATTACACAAATTAGATACAGACTTTGCCAGTGAGAATATATTAGTGTCCTTGAATAATACAATTTGTAGGCATTAAAGTGTGACTTTAAAAAAAAAAAAAGTTAATTTGCAAGCATACACTGATTTGTTGAAAATATGTTTGCATTTCCAGCTCTATAGACTCTTGCCAAAATACTGTACTCGAACTTGTTTAGAATGTGTAAATACATGGGATTCAGGTTTCTGTAAAATAATCACTGGCCTTTTCAAATATACTTAATTTACTTCTAAACAAGTTGGCTTTCTAGTCTTTAGTGAGATTAACACCAATAGTTAAATTCTTCCCCTTGGAGATTGAGGGCTACGCATCTTACTCTCTGCTCACACATGGCTCCTTGGCATCCTTTACTGCTTTTTACTTTGCCTTACTGGGTTGTTCAGTGCTGAGTTGTGGTTCACCCAAATCCAAAGTAGTTCTGTCTCTTTGAATTTTACAGTGTCCCACCAAGGCTGCTGTGCAGGAACACCAGTCTCCTCTTTCCTTCATATTCTTGCTACCTGTTCTGTATCTCAAAGAGGTAATAGGAGTAACTTTTTAATCCTAAAATCTATTTTTTTTTCTGCCACAAAAGATATAAAACATGACTCTATCAAATCCAAAAACTTCTCAATGATTGGTCAGAAAATATTATGTTAAGGACGTGTCACTCACCCCTTCATAAAGGGCTGCCATCTTTTTCTGTTCTGGATAAGGGGTCAGGCTTGAATAATTCAATGCAAGGTCTTACAGTGAATAACCTAGCTAGAGCGGTATGTTTGCGGTTGCTAAAAAAATGTCTTGGCTTTAAATTCTTAAAAATGGGAAGGGAAGGGAATAAATGCTTATCTTGAGAATTTTATTTTGAGTTAGTGCCATAAAATGAAAATAGAGTAAAATGGAATGAAAGCTATGATAATCAGAATTAAAAACCTATAGTTGTTTTTTCTACCAGTCCTTCTGAATGGCAATTCAACAAAGCAGTTCACTGGAGAAAGGGTTCCACTGATTCTTTCTTTATCTTAGATACTTCAAGGAAAAAATAAACGTCCTATTTCCAGAAACAGTGATGATTACAACTCTGAGGATCCAGATAGAATGGGCGCTGTTGTGTAGGTCCTGCTATCTTTACTTGCCCTTTGATAAGCAGTGTTTGGAGAGGTTTTCACACAGGAAATGTTGTAAATTACTGTTTTTCCTCTCAGGTCCATGATGCAAAATGGGAGAGGCACATATCTATAATGACTAGGCAGGTCTCTACCTGACATGAATTAGTCTCACAAACAGTTTCCCATTTGTACATTTCTTAATGTGTGGGAAAGCGGGTGGGAGCACACGTAGGTTTGGCTGGGCTCACAACACAGTGAGGCTTTCCTCTTCCACGCCGGAGGGTAGGAGACCAGCAGAGCCAAGACATATTTTTAGACTGTTTATTTGCATGTGGAATTGAGGAGTGCAGAACTGTATTCACACTATTGATGTTTGCGAGCTGTGTTTCTGCAGTGCATTGTCTCCCTTGCGATGGTTGTTTGTAGTTTGACTGCCACCACCCCTATCTCAAAGAGCAGTCTGTGTTCTTCCCTTGGGCTGCCCAGTACTGCACCTGAAGTGGCTTAGCGAGTTGCCAACACGCTATAGATGTGTGTTTATTAACTCTCCAGCTTTCCCTCCATTTGTTTAGCTTGGAAAGGGTTTATATATTCCTATGGGTATTAAAAACCCATCTGATGTATTAAAGGAGCTCAAAGGATCAAAGTCAAAATGCTGCTTGAAATGCAGCTTATTGAATATAGCCATAAAATTTCTAGACACAAACTACTTTTTCAGGAGACATTTTGCATGCTCAAGAAAGAAATTATTTTCATAATGATCTCCCCACCATTTGGTATGTAACATTTTTCTTTGCCTTCGGTAACCCCCGCTCCTACCTTTTTGAGGATTGCTCATGATTTTGACAAGAAAATTCTTTTGCAGCCTAGAATGGAGGCAGGCATCAACCTCAATATGATATTCATGCCTAGGAGGATGCAGCCAGGCAATCTTAACAAATGCATTAGCCATTCATGACCCAGGTTCTCTATGCAGTTGGAAAATAAAAAAATGGGTGAAGAAGAGTATATAAGGTGAGGATCAGTCTCACCCACGAGTCAGAGTAATTAGAGATGTGGATGATCAAAGTCAAAAGGATGTGGGAGAAATTCATAGGCTAAAAAGAGTTTATCCAATACTTCACAAACAAAACACTGCTATACTGACTTTGAAAACAAATCGATATACTGCATGAATGATTTAATTTCTAGTCAGGAATGTTGCTGAAATCTTGAATTATTTTGGTAGATACAAACCTATATGAGAATTCATACATGAATATAATTTACTGGATGCCTACTTTGTGCCAAGAGATTTATGCTCATTTCTACATTTAATTTTCGCTCCATTTTTAAAATTTCATCTGCATTTCACTAAGCAGGAACCTGAGGCTCAGAAAATTTCAGTTTCCTGAGCAGTGTTACACAGCCACTTAAATGCTAGAGTTCTATTAGGTGAGGCTGGCTCTCTGAAGCCTGACAGATAATTCCTGTTGGCACCCAACTGAATGCCTCCCTGTACTGTAAGGCCCCTGGGTAGGCAAACGTCAGATTGAGTTCATCTCACCGTCCGGATTTGACCTGGGAACTGACAATTCTCCACTCACTTAGTGTATGGGAACAAATTAAAAAAAAAAAAAAATTCACTGCTGTCAATAAATTCTGACTCAGAGCTAGCCTACACAACACTGTTGTTGTTGTTGTTGTTATTTGCCGTTGAGTCGGTCCCGACTCATAGCGACCCCTCCTTGGGTGTCCGAGGCAGTGTCAGTACGGAAGTAGGACTGCCCAACCTTCTTTCCGAGGAGTGGCTGGTGGGTTTGAACCGCCAGCCTTCTGGTTAGCAGTCAAGTGCCTTAACACAGTAGAACTGCCCTATAGGGTTTCCAATGTTGTTTATTTTTTTTTAGAAAGCAGACTGCCACAGCTTTCTCTTGTGGAGTGGCTGGTGGGTTTGAACTCCAGACCTTGAGGTTAACAGATGAGCACTTTAACCATTGAAGCCACCAGGGATCCTTCAAACAAATCTACTAACATCAAATTTGACAAGAGCCATACACATACTAAATGCTGGCTTCATGCCAGTCTTCATCTACACTTAACTGGAAGCTGCCTCACTGCACTGGCACATTGCTGTTGATTCATTTATTTATGTGTTTCCCTTCCCTACCAAACCAAAAAACACCAGACTCACTGCCGTTGAGTCGAATCCGACTCATGGTGACCCCACCTTGTGTTTCCGAGGCGTTATCTTTATGGAAGTAGATTGCCTAGTCTTCCTTCCGAGGAGTGGCTGGTGGGTTTGAACTGCCAGCCTTCTGGTTAGCAGTCAAAAGTCTTAAGCACTATGCCACCAGAGCTCCCAGCAGATCAGGTAAAAAGTACAGGCTTTGGTGTCAGACAGACCTGAGTTTGAATTCTCAATGGCATCACTTTCTAGCTGAGCACCACTCTTGTCAGCAGGGGACATACCATCTCGTAGTTGCCACCTGCTTATTGGTAAATGAAGATGCTAATAGTACCTATGGGAGCTCTGGTGGTATAGTGCCTAAGGCATTTGACTGCTAACCAGAAAGCTGGAGATTCAAACTCACCAGCTGCTCCTTGGAAGGAAGGTAGGGCAATCTACTTCGGTAGTGATACTGCCTCAGAAAACCAAGGGGAGGGGTCGCTATGAGTTGGGTCCGACTCGACACAGGGTGGTGGTGTTGTTTGTTGTAATAGTACCTATAGAGAGTTTGGTTGGTGCAAACATTACAACATATAATTATAGAAAAGACTTCATCCACTGCTTTTTATTTAGTTGGCGCTCAAGAGCTGGGAGGTCTTATTTTGAATTCCTTGCAGATGAGGATGTGTCGTGTTAATTCCTCTATTCCAAGCACTTAACCTAGGGCCCTGAGTATAAATAATGCTCAGAAAATTGTTGATTGAGACAGCTTTCCCAAGAGAATAACCTTTTAAAGTGTGAGCAAAAGGAGGGTGTAATTCCAGTAGCTGAGACACCTGTTATTTTATGTAATATTTGAAAACAAGTATCTGTTTTGAAAACACTTGGAAGCTCAGATTCTCAAGAACCCAAGAGGAATTTTGTGATTTTTTTTTTCCCCCTCCTTACAAAAGGAGAAGACAGGCCAGAGAAGAGAGAGGGCTTGTCTGAAGTCCCATAGCCAGGAAGCAGCAGGTGCCAGATTCCCAGCCTGCCATTAGGAGTTTTTCCTCCCACATTATAGTGCTTCTTCACAGCCAATCATTTAAAATAACGATTAACTATTTATTTATGAAAGGTATGGTATGCAAACATGGTAAATAATTCAAGAAATACCCTTGAGTATACAATGAGAAGAAATACAATGATCCTCTCTCCCCTCCTCTAGAGACAGCCACTGTTTTCAGGTCCTAGTATATCCTGCCAGGGACCTCTTGTACAGTTATAAGTACATAAGTTTATTCATAATTTATCACTCTTGGTGTGTGTGGGGGAAGTGACAGATGCATATCATACACATGTACTTTACTTTTTTTTTTTTCAATTTGATATGTCTTAAAACTATCACCATAATCATTCTATAGATTTCTCTCTCTCTCTCTCTAATGGTTATTTGAGATTCCATTTTGGGGCTATACTTCTTATTCCTCAACCCAAATTGGACTTTTGAGTTGTTCTAAAAGCTTTGCTACTTGAAACAGAGTTACAGGGAATATAAATATGTAATTTATCTGTAGGAGAAAGTACTAGAAGAATTGATGGGATATTGTTGTTGTTGTTATGTGCCATCGAGTCGGCCCCGACTCATAGCGACCCCTCCTTGGGTTTCCGAGGCAGTATCACTACGGAAGTAGGATTGCCCAACCTTCCTTCCGAGGAGTGGCTGGTGGGTTTGAACCACCAGCCTTCTGGTTAGCAGTCAAGTGCTTTTGCCACTATGCTACCAGAGCTCCTTGATGGGATATAGGGTATGTATATTTGTAAATCTGATATCCATTGCTGTCCATGCAGAGTGACTCTATAGGACAGAGTAGAACTGCCCCCCTCCATACACATTGGGTTTTCAAGGCTGTGATTTAACGGGAGCAGACTGCCGTATCTTTCTCTTGGGGAGCAGTTGGTGCATTTGAACCAGTAACCTTTCGGTTAGCGGCAGAGCACTTAACCACTGCAACCACCAGGGCTCCTTGTAATTTTGATAGATTCTGCAAAAATATATGTTGGAGAAGCTGTGCCACTGTATACTTCCACGAATTTATGAGAATATATGTCAGTTTATACTCTCATTAACATGAGTGTGTTATCAAACTGTTTTGCTCTGTGCCCATATGATAGATGAAAAATGGAATATCATCATCATCTTAACTCTCTTTTGATGACTGAGGTTGAGTAACATTTCATATGTATTTTATTTTCTGCATGCCTTCTAAATAGGTTCTTCTCTTTTTCTCTAAGTTGTTAGTTTTATGCTACTAGGAAGGTTGAGCACTTTTCTTCTGTAGTGATACCGCCTCAGAAATCCAAGGAGGAGGGGTCACTATGAGTCGGATCTGACTTGGTGGCAGTGTGTTATGTTGTTGCATAGTCTTTAAGGTGTTAGACTTTTCTATTGAACTTAAATAGTAAGAAAATGAATGGTTAATGATATATATTGCATGTGACACAGGTTAAAACAGGATAACTACTACTCAGTGTGTATTAAGTCACATGATTCTCCAAGCAGCTCACTGTAATTGTTTTTTCCTTCTTATTACACTAGTGATACAGGTTATAGTAGAGAATTTTCTACAGTCTCATCATCCAGAAATAAACCTACTGATAAAACTTTGGTGTATTTGTTTCCAGTAATGCTTTAGATTTTTTTTAATGGAAACATTATAAATACTATAACATGCACTTTTTAAAACTTGGAATGTCATAAGTGTATTTCCTTTCCCTTAAATACTTCTGCGACATATTTTTTAAAAAAATAACCATACAGTATGTGGATTTATTAGTTTATTTAAACAACCTCATTTGGGCTGTCCATAATATCTGCTGTATAAGCAATGCCATCAGAGATGAAAGTTTTTACTGCTAAAACCAGATCTATGCAATGATTTGTTCTAGTATCACTTCCTACAAGCAAAATAGGTACCGTTCTTTCAGATATTAACATAAAAGAGTTTTTATTCCTTTCTCTGTTGACTCTTTTGGGGATAAAATACTAACTTTTAAAAAGAGCTAATAACAGGTAGAAATTAATTACCAAAAAACCTTCTCTAGAAAGATACAGTGCCAGTGGAGTATGGAAATCTAAAGTGGTGTACGCTTTAATTTCTTGTGTTAAGGTGATAGAAGAAACCTGTTTATAACTTAACTGAAGATATAAGAAAAACAGAAAAACAGTGTGATAAATGCTTTCATTAGTAATTATTTATAAACCTCCTTATGTTTAAAAAAAAAAAAACTGAAGTATTGACTTTCAGCAAGGTGCCAAGGTAATTATTACAACTTAAAACTAAGCAACATTGCAATGACATTATGCAGGCTTGTTGAGAGGTTACAGAAAAATGAGCTTTCAGAAACACTTTTTGAATGTGTGAGCATGGCTATAAGTACAACTAATCAGGAAAATTAAAGCAACATGAAAAATTGTTTGGATTAATGAGCACCGATTAAAACAGGATAAAGTGCCCGGGACGTTTAAAGTCACACAGTGCTCTGAGCAGGCCTGTGTGTTCCAGAAGGCTTGTTTCAGTTAGCAGTAAATCTCTCAAATGAATTATGCTACTGCTATTGATTCCAACCATTTCCTGACTGGCCTATTCATGTATTCTTATGCCATTTCTCCATTAGAAAGGGTACAGATTTCAGAGGCGCATACCTATCAAACTCTGAAAATTAAATTGATTTTTGAGAAAGGAAGCAAAACCAATAGCATACAACCTTGTTTTCTGTCTTTCGAAACTGTCCAGACTAAAGAGGAAGAGTTGACTGGTCATGGTGTTTACGGTAATTCTGAAATGGTTTCAGGCTGTGTGTCTACTTACTATATGGAGTGGTGACATCAGATAACCATGCAGTAATCCATAGGTTGGAGGGAGGTTAAAGTATGTTAACTCCAGTGGTCCTTATGATTCAAGAGCAAGGTCTAGAATGAATGTTAGCTTGAATTCTCTACTTGACACTGATGTGTGTGAATACAGTATCAGTCCCATTAGGTATTTACTAAAATGTTGTCTGAAGTTGCCTTAAAAATCAAAATTTGACAGTGTTACCTGAAACTAAATCTCTCCCAAGGCAGCTTCCAGTCAATAAAAGCATATTGAGGTGTGAGGATAGAGGAGGAGCGTTTATGGCAAGCACATGGGCTAGGAGCAGAGAGAGATTTCCTGAGATTTTCCCCGATTGGCAAGGGCTTTGGATCTTACACGATTACGAACAAGGAAGTACGTACAAAGAGCATAGGTTACATAGATTACATAGGTTAATGTTGTACACAGGCATTGGTGTAGCTGATGACATTGATGTATATTCATTGATATGTGCCGAAGCTCCATTCTGGGTGGGATTCTTACTACATTAAGGAGACTTTTGGTGAACTTTAGGTGCCCAACATGGGGCTGGCACAGCCTGAGTGGGCCTATGCTAGTTTTGAACAAGGAACTTAGCTCAAGGCTGAGGAAATACCCTAGGGAATAAGACATTGCTTTGTGATTTGGTCATCTGCTGAGAATAGTGGTTGAGCCGGGCTTTCTATCAATGGGATGAAGGTAATAGCTATTTTTCTGGGGCCACCTGTACTTTTGGGCAGCTTCATATGCCCTTTGGCTTAGAGACTTAACCATATAATTAGCTAACTAACCACATTGTGATGGCCCCACATCTTGCATTATGAATACCCCATGTGTTTTATTTTTAGGATAGTCACTACATAGAAAAGAAATTTATTTTGCATTTTTTAATGATGTCATCTTTTTATTTATTCCATTTTTTCCCTCTTCCAAAGTATTTAGGAATAGTTCTCAAACTTGGAACTAGGCTTATGAGAGTCATCTAGGGTGCTTATCTAGGGTGCTTGTGAAAATGCACATTCTCGGGCCTCATACCAGATCTACTGATTTTCAGTCTCTAGCAGGTGGGTCTAGGAATGTGTATTTTGGCCAGGTTGCTTGGATAACTCTGTGTTCAGCCAGACTTGGATACTTCTGCAGGATCTCCTAGAACACAGTACAACAGGACCTGACAGTACTTTCTTGCACTTCATTACCAAAAACTCAATCTTCTCTTAATGGTATAAACTGGGGAAGAAGCCAGAAATAACTTGGAGGGGGGGGAAGAAAAAATTAAGGGCAAGTTACGATAACAGCTACGTTTGCAATCCACTCTCCCCAAAGATTCAAAATTTGGGCCTAAGATCAGAGCTGGGGGTATTTGCAGATGCAACACCATCATGTTTTCAGGGCCACGTCTCAGAGGTGGTGTTAAAACACAACAGGGCTCAGAGAAAGATGGCTAAGTTGTGTTTACTGTTGAGTTTATGGAAAAAGAGTGACAGTTAAAGAGAGATAAGTAATCATAAATGAGCTGTGAATGAGGACTTTGAGAAAACATGAGCCTTATCCACCCAGACATTAGTGGCCCTTTTCCGGGGCTACATGTCCAAACTTGTGTCTTAGGATCTTAAAAAAGGCAGGTAATGTCTTCCTGCAAGACAAGGGCACCCAAAGTATAAAGCAAAGCCAGGGTGCAGGAAATAAGTCATCACCATCAATTCAGAAAGGGAAGAAAGTGAAGAGGAATGGCTTTGTCCAGATAACGCTCATTGACTTTTAAAGGGTGAGATAAATTGTTTAGGGGTGTGGTGTACTTTTCTTTCTCGTTTGTGTATCCTTTTATAAAGTATTGTGAGTAATGTTACTTTTTTTCTCTAAAGAAATAAATTTTATTTCTGGCATTAACTGTATTTTTACAGCCAAAACTATAAGGTAAGACTCTGATGATTTTAGAAGTATATTTAAAGTAACTCATTTATGCAATTGTTAGTTCCCTGTACACACCTATGATAAGAGACACTATAGTAAGCAGCAGAGATTAAAAATCAATTAAATTAGGATGCCCCCAGCAAAGTTGTAGTCCAGCTATTGGACTTTCTGAGAGGTCATTTTATCTTCCTAACAACTTACAGAGCCTAACACAGGATTCTCCCTTTCCCATGTGAACATGATGAAAAAGCAATAGATTCTAAAAGGTATACTATTGGAGCTCTCTGGTGGAATATAGTGGGTAAGACATTTGGCTGCCAACCAGAAGGTTAGTGGTTCAAACCCACCAACTGCTCCATTGGAGTTAGAAGAGGCAATCTGTTTCCATAAAGATTTATAGCCTTGGAAACGCAGTGGGGGTCGGTATGAGTCAGAATTGACTTGGTGAAATTGGGTTGATTGGTTGAATCTAAGGTCAGCTATTTAAAAAAAAAAAAAAGTGTACTGTTTCATCCAAAAAGACACAAAAACTTCAACTAAATTCTGTTGTGGCTGAAAATTTGGTTTCAGTAGCTAAAGAAACCAAAGTAAAATCTATATTAAAATCCATATGGGTGTCTCCAGAAGCTCTGGTAGCTTAGTGCCTAAGGCACTTGACTGCTAACCAGAAGCTGGTGGTTCAAACCCACCAGCCACTCCTCGGAAGGAAGGTTGGGCAATCTACTTCCATGGTGATACTGCCTCGGAAACCCAAGGAGAGGTTGCTGAGTTGGAACTGACTTGACAGCAGTGAGTTTGTTGTTTGTTTTTTTTTTTAATGGGTGTCTCCATTTTCTTTTAAACCTTTTATCATTTTTTCCCACCTGCCTTTACCTGTTAATATATAATCAATAGATTAGGAATGAGATTAATTCGATTAGATTATTCAGGTGAGTGTGCCAGTTAACATTAACATTTTTACCTACAGTTTTCATTCTGGAGATACAGCTTAGGCTTCTTGAGGTCATGTTTAATCAATGGCTCGTCGATGGAATAGTGATTCTGCTCAATGTCTCAGCATTGAGGATCTGTACAGCCAAATAAGTTTGTGAAGTACTGTAGGTATATAGGGAACTCTGGTAGCCTAGTGCCTAAGGCACTTGATTGCTAACCAGAAGGCTGGCGGTTCAAACCCACCAGTCACTCCTCTGAAGGAAGATGGGGCAATCTACTTCTGTAGTGATACTGCCTCGGAAACCCAAGGAGGGGTCGCTATGAGTCGGATCCGACTCGACGGCACATAACAACAACAACAAGGTAGGTATATAAGGATGTGCATTGACAAGTGTGAAATGAAATGCTAAATATGCATATATGAATACTGATTCACAGGTAAGATATGAAAAGCTAGACATACATATATGAATGTGCATCCATATGTATGAAATGAAGTATATGCATGTAAGAATATTTATTGTTGTTGTTAGGTGCCATCAAGTTGATCCCTACTCATAGTGACCCTACATACAATAGGATGAAACACTACCCAATCCTGCATCATGTGCACAATCCTTGCTATACCTGAGCCCATTCTTGCAGTCACTGTGTCAGTCCATCTCATTGAGGGTCTTTGCCTTTTTTGCTGACATCAACTTTACCAAGCATAATCTCCTTCTCCAAAGACAGGTCCCTTCTGACAACATGACCAAAGTAGTTGAGAGGAATTCGGGCCATTGGCACTTCCAAGGAGCATTGTGACTGTACTTCTTCTGGGACAGATTTGTTTATTCTTCTGGCAGTCCATGGTATGTTCAGTACTCTTCACCAACACCACTATTGAAAGGCATTAATTCTTCAATCTTCCTTATTCGTTGTCAAGGTTTCAAATACACACAATGCAAATGAAAATACAATGGCTTGAGTTAGGTATACCTTCGTCTTCAAAGAGGTACCTTTGCTCTGCATCATCTTAAAGAGGTCCTTTGCAGATTTGCCCAATGTAACACATCCTCTGATTTCTTGACTGCTGATTTCATGGATATTGATTGTGGACCCAAGTAAAATGAAATCCCTGACAACTTCAATCTTCTCTCCATTTATCATGATGTTGCTTATCGGTCCAGCTGTGAGGATTTTCATTTTATGTTGAATTGTAATCCATACTGAAGACTGTAGTCTTTGATCTTCATCAGTAAATGCTTCAAGTCCTCTTCACTTTCAGTAAGCAAGGTTGTGTCATCTGAATATTTCAGATTATTAATGAGCATTCTTCCTTCCTGATGCTGTGTTGTTCTTCTTACAGTCCAGCTTCTTAGGTGATTTATCAGCATACAGATTGAATAAGTATGGGGAAAGAATACAACTCTGACACACACCTTTCCTGATTTTAAACCACACAGTAGTCCCTCTTATGTTCAAATGACTGTTCTTGGTCTATGTACAGGTTCCTCATGTGCATAATTAAGTATCCTGGAATTCCTATTCTTCTCAATGTTAGCTGTAATCTGTAGTGATCCACACAGTTGAATGCCTTTGCATAGTCAATAAAACACACATAAACATCATTCTGGTATTATTTGCTTTCAGCCAAGATTCATCTAACACCACTAGTGATATGTCTTGGGTGAACATCCTCTTCTGAATCCAGCTTACATTTCTGGAAGTTGCCTGTGAATATACTGCTGCAACCATTTTTATCTTCAGCAAAATTTTACTTGTGTGTGATGTTGTTTGATGGTTTCCACACTCTGTTGGATCACTTTTCTTTGGAATGAGTACAAATATGGATGTCTTCCAGGCAGTTGTCCAGGTAGCTGTCTTCCAAATTTCCTAGCATGAGCAAGTAAGTGCCTCCAGTGCTGCATCCACCTGTTGAAACATTTCAATGGGCATTCCATCAATGACTAGAACCTTAATTTTCATCAAGTCCTTCAGTGCATCTTAGACTTCTTCCTTCAATACCATTAATCTTGATCATATGCTACCTCCTGAAATGGTTGAACATGGACCAATTCTTTTTGGTACAGTGACTCTGTGTATTCTTTCCATCTTCTTTTGATGTTTCCTGCATCATTCAATAGTTTGCCCATAGAATTTTTCAGTACCGGAATTCAGGGCTTGATTTTATTCTTCAGTTCTTTCATCTTGAGAAATGCCAAGCATATTTTTTCCTTTTGATTTTCTAATTCTAGGTCTTTGCACATTTCACTGTAATACTTTGCTTTGTCTTCTTGAGTTGACTTTTGAAATCTTTAGTTCTTTTATTGAATCATTTCTTCCATTTGCTTTAGCTACTCTCCATTCAAAAACATGTTTGGGAGTCTCTTCTAGTCTTATCTTCCTTTTCTGTCTTTTAAATGACTTTTTGCTTTCTTCATATATAATATTCTAGGTGGCGCCTCATAACTCATCTGGTCTTTGGTCACTGGTGTTCAGTGAATCAAATCTATTTTTGAGATGGTCTGTAACCTCAGGTGGGATATACTCAAGGTCATATTTTGGGTCTCATGGACTTGTTTTAATTTTCTTCACCTTCAGCTTGATGTTGCATATGAGCAGTTGATGGTCTGTTCCACAGTCAGCTCCTGGCCTTGTGTTGACCAGTGATCCTGAGATTGTCCAGGATGTAGTTGACTAGATTTCTGTGTATTCCATTTGGCGAGGTCCACATGAATAGTGGCTGTTTATGTTGTTGAGAAAAGGTATTTGCAATGAATAAGTCATTGGTCTTGCAAAACTCCACCATGCAGTCTTCAGCATCATTTCTATCACCAAGGCTATGTTTTCCAACTACTAACACTTCTTTGCTTCTAACTTTCACATTCAAATCACCAGTAATTATCAGAATATCTTGATTGCATGTTTCATCAATTTCAGACTGCAGAAGTTGGTAAAAATTGTCAATTTCTTCATCTTACACTTTGGTGGTTGGTGCATAAATTTCAGTAATGGTGATATTAACTGGTTTGTAGGCATATGGGTATTATTCTATCACTGACAATATTGTACTTCAGGATAAACTTGATTTTTTTTTTTTTTTTATGATGACTGTTTCACCATTGCTCTTCAATTCATAATTCCCAGCATAGTAGACCCAATGATCATCTGATTCAAATGGCCAATACCAGTCCATTTCAGCTCACTAATGCCTAGGATATCAATCTTTATGTGCTCTATTTCATTTCAGTTTACCTGGATTTATACTTCATTCACTCCACCTTTCGATTACTAATAAATATTTGCAGTTGTTTGCTCACATTTTGAAGATTCCTCATTAGCAAATAAAGATTCAAATAGCTTGACTCCATCCACATCATTCAGGTTGACTCTACTTTGAGGAGGCAGCTCTCTTCCTCAGTTGTATTTTGAGTCTCTCCAACTTGAGGGACTCATTTTCTGGCACTATATCAGACAGTGTTTCACTGCTATTCATAAGGTTTTCACTGGTCAATTCTTTGAGAAGTGGATGGCCCCTTCCTTCTTCTAAGATTGTCTTAGTCTGGAAGCTCTGCTGAAATCTGTC
>NW_006921628.1:2854839-2856133 GCF_000298275.1 Orycteropus afer afer
GGGAAGTAGATTGTCCGTCTTCCTTCTAGGGAGTAGCTGGTGGGTTTCAACTGCCAGCCTTCTGGTTAGCAGTCAAATGCCTATTAAAGGCTCTAACAAGTCCTACTGGGAAAGAAACTTTGAACTCTTCTTAACCAGGAATCTACTAAATACCTATCAGTATCGGAGAATAGTTCCATAACACTTACCTTGAGAAGCTCTCTGTTAAGCTAATAATTTCCACATGGACTGGTTGGGATAGAGGTAAGTCGTGGATGGCTCTTGATACGTTTATAACATATTGAATGCCTTGGAAAAATTAGTAGGATAAATGAAGTAGTCAGGAAGATGGACATGTATACTTTGTAAATATTAATATATAGTTGCATTTGTTAAACTACGAGGTTTGCTGGGATGGACTCTATTACAGCAGTGCCCCAAAAAGAAAGGTTCTTGAAGTAGAAATGCTACTTCTACCTGTTCACTTAAGAAACACAGGAAAGAAGGACATACTGGCTACTCTGATAGATCCTTCTAGCATCTTCCCAAAATTTATTTCTTGAAAGAGGCACATAAAAGAAGATTAAGCATTAAATTCTCTACCCTAACAAATGAAAGACCAGTGAGTCCCATGGACAGGATCTTCTTGATAATACTCATTTTCAGAAAATGCCTCAGTCTGTGATAGTGAGGTTATTTGTTATCACAAGTGGTAAACTGGGAATTAAGAGGGAAAGATGTGCTAAGGGGTCAGAGTTCATAGAAAACTTCATACATCTCTTTGTTACCTTTTAATGTTTGTTGGAAAGGAGAGATGTTTTAAACTTATAAAAATTTTGGTAATGTTAAGACACATAAAATTAGAAAAAATAGTACAATTAATCCTATGTACCCATGACCCAGCTTCACAAATGATCAGTCTTCCAATCTTGTTTTACCTAATCCCAAGTACATTCTTAGTATTATTAAATAATTAATTGTATGACCATAATTATTCTAGGAGCTCTGGTGGCGTAGTGCCTAAGGCACTTGACTGCTAACAAGAAGGCTTGGCAGTTCAAACCCACCAGCCACTCCTTGGAAGGAAGGTTGGGCAGTCTACTTCCGTAGTGATACTGCCTCGGAAACCCAAGGAGGGGTGGCTGTGAATCAGATCCAACTCAAAGGCAGTGCCTGCCTAATTATTCTGCTGGAGAATTTTAAAGCTAATTCCTGACATCATTTCATCATATTTCAATATATATCCTTTATAGGAATTTGAGTATTTTTTTAAAATGATAATGTCCTTATCACCCTCTACAAAATCAACAGTAAT
>NW_006921628.1:2856358-2857572 GCF_000298275.1 Orycteropus afer afer
TTTCCTTTTTTGTGTGTGGTGAGAATATAAGTGGTGCTCTGTTCTTCTACTATGTCATATCAGGCACACACTATATCGTCATACTTTAGTGATGCTGAGATTAATTGTTGGATTCACATCTATCAGCCTATCCAATTGCCATCAGTCTTCACTGATGCTTTTGGATCTACTGATGATCATTGCTGGCATCTATTATTTCACTTAAAAAACAGAAAATAATAGGAAAAGGGTGATGTTTGATTTCTACACTCTATTCTGAACTATATTAGCTGACGTATTTCTTCAGAGAAGTAGTTTCCTTCATTAATTAATGGTTTTGTTGCCTCCAAATAGTGTTTGTATAGAAAACACAGGATATGTACTTGATTCTTTCTCTCTATTGATCAGTTTTTAGAATAATAAGTTGGCTTCTCAAATAACTTATTAGTAACTCATGGATTTGTATGTATGTATAATATATATATTTAGTGAGCCCCAATAGTACAATGATTAAGCACTTAGCTGTTGACTGAAAAATTGGCAGTTCACACTCAACCCAGTGTCTCCCCTGGCAGAAAACCTGGCAATTTGCTTCCCTAATGGAATTGGGCAATCTATTTCTGTAGTGATACCGCCTCAGAAACCCAAGGAGGGGTCACTACGAGTTGGGTCCAATTGGACAGTACATAACAACAATGACAATGATTACAGCCTAGGAAACCCTATGGGGTATTTGTACTGTCACATATGGTTTGCTATGAGTCAAAAATCAACTCAAAGACAATTACCAATAAGAACAGATAATGTTTTAATCTATTCCATTCATTTTCATACACAATTTTCTCACCTTGGCCCTTTGAGCTTGATCCTTGTGTCTTTTTGAAAAGACCACATTAGTCTTAAATAGCTTCCTTGATTTCTGCATAACAGAATATTCCAGGCTTATTTTATACACTTCCTGCCTCAAATCTGGAATCAGCCATTTTTCTAGGGAGCCTAGGTTCTGTTTATTGGGAGATGCTGTTTAGAGACCACAATCTGAACCCAAGTATTAATTGCCAATAGCTTTGCCAAACTCTTCTAAGCCTTTTTAGGAGACAGAGCTAGGAAATACATGTTTCTTTAGAAGAGAAAATAAATCAAAGACTCATATTAATAGTTTAAATTCCAATCCAAAATGGTATTTAATTAATGCCTTTGTGACAAATATTGTATTAGTCCGTTATTGTAAAAGT
>NW_006921628.1:2862710-2876985 GCF_000298275.1 Orycteropus afer afer
TTGTAGGCAGCATATTGAAGGGTTTTGTTTTCTTATCCAGTCTGCAACTCTCCAGCTCTTGAGTTGTGCATTTAATCCATTAACATTCGGTGTAATTATTGACAAGTATGATTTGGTTGCTGTCATTTTGTTCTGTGTTTTTTTCAAGGTGTCCCTGGTTTCTTTGTTCCATATTATTTTCTGTGCTGAGCTCGTTTTGTTTATGAATTGTGTTATCATTTCCTTTGTTGCTATTGCTTTTGTATTTGCTGAATATTTGTGCTTGTCTTCTTTTTTATTGTGATGAGAAGGTTTATCATTTTGAGGTTACGCTGTGATTTTTAATTTTCTCCCAAAGTTTGGAATAATCCATTCTATCTTGCAACTCTCTTGACTTCCTCACCATTTAGAAGTTCTGTAACTACACAGTCTTTTCCCTCTTTTTGCTTTGTAGTTCTCCTAACTTGCCAATTGAAGTCTCTGGTTCCTTTTTTACAATCTTGTAAGCTTATTTTACTTTGGATATCTCTATAACTGTGGTTTCTGGGTTATGTCATCTGTGTATTAATGGTCAGTGGTTGTTTGCTATTTTTGGTTCTCTGTTCAAAGGACTCCCTTTAATAACTCTTGTCAGTTGGTTTGGTTTTAACAAATTCCCTTAGTTTCTGCTTATCTGGAAATCTCCTAATTTCACCATCATATTTGAGGGACAGTTTTGTCAGGTATATAATTCTTGATTGAAAATTTTTCTCTTTGAGGGTATTATATATACCGTCCCATTGCCTTCTTGCTTGCATGGTTTCTGCTGAGAAATCAGAGCTTATTCTTACTGGTTGTCCTTTGTAAGTAACTTTTTGTTTTTCCCCTGCTGCTTTCAGGATTCTGTCTTTGTGTTTGGTTTTGATGAGTTTGATGATGATATGCCTTGGTGATTTTCTTTTGGGTTCTATCCTTTTTGGGGTTCATTGGACTTCCTGAATGGATATATCCTCATCTTTCATCATATCAGGGAAATTCTCCTCCAACAAATCTTGGAAAATTTTCACAGTGTTTTTATTTTTCTTTTCCTGTTCTGGAATTCCAATGACATGTAGGTTATTCCTTTTGACGATACCCCATATGTTCTATAGGCTTTCCTCATTTCCTTTTTTCTGATTGATCTCTTTTCATAGAAGTATTCAGGTATTTGCCTTCAATCTCATTAATTCTGTCTTCCATTGCATCAGTTCTACTCCTTTGCCATTTCAATGTGTTATCTGTTTCTGGCATTTTAGTATTAATCTTCTGGATTTCTATCTGTAGATTTAGAATCATTTCTAATTTTTCATTTATTTTGTCATTTTGTTCTTGTATTTTCTTCCAGAATTCTTCTAAGGATTTGTCTTTTTTTTTAACTTGATCTGTTTCTCAATCCTTTGAAGATTCCTAAATATAATTCTTTTGAATTCCTTATCAGAGAGTTGCAATGTGGCTTCTTCCTCAGGGATGTGTTCTGGGTCTGTATTTTGCTGCCTTGTTTCTACCACTTTATCTTGCTCCTTTGTGTGGACTGTGATGATCTGTTGTCTCCAAGACATCATAGCATTGTTGTATTTAGATCTCTGTTAATTGTTTGTGAAGAGTAACTAAGCGTGAGTCAGGCTCTTCTTGGTGGTTGTTTATCGCAGGCCTGTTGGTGGTGAAGGAAGTGGTGACTCTCACTCAGTAAGTGAAGCTGCAGGAGGTGTGGGTGTAGTTGTGTTGTATGGGGACTGTTGCTGTCTCCCACTCAGTTAGACAAAAATAGCAATTGAATAGCCATCAAAAAAGTAAAAGTAAATGAACAAAAAACACACCATGTAATCACACAGGAACAGTAACCAGAAAAGAGAAAAGGGAAAAAAACAAAAACAAAACAAAACATAAAATACCACAATATATGGGGTGAGAGCAATAAGAGAGAAAAGGTAGAGAAGGATAATAATGAAGGAAAAAAAATGGGAAAAATGCAAAAAGAAAAACAAGGGTGGGTTACTCACAAGAATGGAAAAAAAGAATTGGAACAAGGAACAGGGAAAAGAAAAAAAAGCTAAAAATGAGAACCTTGGAAGGGAAGAATAAGAATGATAATAAAAAGGACCAAAGTAATAATAATAGTAGCAGTTTCAAAACAGACAAAAACAAACAAACTTAAAGCTGTTTGTGTCCGAGCACACAGCTTGGGATGGGGAATTCCTGCCAGCCTAGAAGGTGGGTGGGAGTTGAGGGATGGCCGCACCTATGTTCACCAAGAGGGTGTGAGATACAAGAGTAACAAGGGGATGTCACACCTTTTCAGTAGTCCCTGCATCCAGGATATCTTTGCCGTTCCCAGCAAGCGGAGCCTGTTCTTAAGTTGCTGGAATCTGGGAGAACACTATCATTTTAAATATCCAAAATGGTCAAGCCCCTTGTAAACATTCAAAATGGCTGCACTCTCCCGATAGGCAGAAGTCCACAGCTCAGCCCGCCTTCCTCTTCTCTGCTTCCCCTTTTGTTCCCCAGCCACCAGAGCAGTCCTCCGTGCAGACCCTGGCTATCAGGGCTGATTTTTAGGTTGATTCTTAGGTCCTACCACCACTCAGCAATATCTAAGCTGTCTGTGCTGTCAGGATCGCTGCCAGACTGCAGCTCCATATGTCTCCTTTTTTTTTGGTGTTTTCATGCAAATTCTTCTGCTAGTTTGAGTTTAGTCCAGTTCCATATCTTTCTCTTCAAAACTCAGGGGTCCAGGATTATCTTCTGTGTCTGTGTTAAATGGTTCCCCTTTTCTTTGTTAAAGAGGGTCTGTGCAGTCCTTCTGCTTATTCCACTACCTTACTGGAACTCTCTCAATTTTTTTTTTTTTTAATATAAGATAAAATTACATGTATTTGTATTTTTGTCCCTTTCTTTCACAAAAGGAAGCAGAGCACTGTTAAGCACCTTGCTCTTCATCATACTATATATATATCCCAGAGATCTTTTCTTATCAATATGGAGATCTCATGCTTTGTCATAGTTGTACAGTATTCCATTGCTTGGATATATCATAGTTTATTGAATCAATTTCCTCCTGTTAGACATTTGGCTTGTTTATAGTCTTTCCTTATTATACATAATCTTACAGGGAATTGCTTGTTACACAAATAATGTCATAATTTTGGCAGAAGAGTAAATTATAACAGACAGTCCATAACTGTGAGTCCATGTCATATCAGTGGACCCCCTCCAATCTAGGGACAGATTCCTTAGCTTCAATTTCTGAGAAAATTCTTGCATTACTATTGCCCAGAGAAGTTTGCACATGAGGTTTTGGTGTGTAATGGGGTAAGATGGCAGACTCTGAAGTCTGACAATCTGAATCCACCTCATGGCTCTGGTACCTATTACCTGTACTATCTTAAACCCAGGTGAGACCAAATCACTTAAACTTTAAAGCTGCAGGTTCTTTTTCTGTAACTTGGGTAACTGTTACTACCTATTTCATAGCATTGTTGTGAAATGAGTCAGTGGTAAGTCAAAGACTGTTTTGGTTACTTAGTGCCACCCTGACAGGAATATACCACAAATGTGATGGCTTGAACAAATAGGAGTTTATTCTCTTACAGTTTGGAGGCTAGAAGTCCAAGTTCAAAGTGCCAGCATCTAGGGGCTGGGTGAAAGTTCCTCAACCTTGTGCTTCAGCTCTGCCTCCTACTCCTGGCCCACTGGAGCTAGAGGCTTTTCTTCCCTCAGACAGCTGCTGGGACTGACAAGCCCAAGGCTGACAAGTAAAGAGGCACAGTCTCAATGTTACCAAACCACACAGCAGGCCATTAATTTAAGTCCATTGAAAATCCCAAGGTCAGCAGAGCATGGCAGGCTGCTGAACAGCAACACAGTTATGTACAAGGTTAAATCATGCCATAAGTTAGACACCATTCCCAAAGCTGTTTCTTATATACGGGAAGTAGACCACATACCCAAAGCAGCTATTCAGCTGCTCCAATAGAGTCCACCATGGAGTTAATTAACTATCTCACCATGGGGAATAACTACATTCAGCTGCCTGGCCACTCAACCAGGCCCAGCCAAGTTGACACACAAACTTAACCACCACAAAGACCTTCACAGAGTTCCTGGCTGGCCCATGGTAAGTGGTCAGGAAGTAGTAGGCGTTTGAGGACAGTGATAATGTGATAGAGGCAGTGATGATGGCAGTGGTGATGTTGAGGGTGATTAGAGAGTGTAATGGTTAGGATAACAGGCTTAGAGTCAAACAGACCTGGTTTTTGTAGATCTTGGCACTTTGATACTTGATGGCTTTTAGGATTTGGGAAAGTTGTTGGACTTCTCGAAGCTTCAATGTTTTCATCAGTAAAATGGAGATAATGCTGTTTCTTTAAGTTGGTATGAGGATTAAATGAGTGCTGCTAAGAACAGTGCTGGCACTAGGCAAACACTTCATAAATATTAGCTCCTCTTCTCATTTATAAAAAGACAGTAATAGTTCCAGTGAAAATATTTAACAAATTCCTTACTCTTCTTAAGGGATTAGAAGAAAATGGCTCATGTCATAATTAAGAGGATTTACTGAAGACTCCAATACAAAAAATAGAAACTTTCAAAATCTAAAATAAGAGGCAAGTTTTGAAAATATCCTTTGTTTTCAGTTCTTTAGAGATTCCCTTCCTGTGTTAAGAAAAGAAAACTGAGTCCCTTTCTTTTCATTCTGTGGGGATCTCTTCTCCATATTTTAAACATAAAATACCATTCCTTGCCACCTGCCTTGGGCTGAAAATGCCTAAGAACTTCCTGCCACGTTGTTAGCAAGTTCTGGGTTGTGGTACCATAAATCTTGACAAATCCTTGGTGGGGCTGAAGATGAGTGGAATCCATTATTATAGCTCTTATTGACTCACGCTGTCTGCAATATAATAAATACCACAGGACACTGGGCCTGCAGACAAAGCACCATTCTGGCTTTTTGTGTGCTCTCCTCATCAGTGAGTCACAAATGGAATGCCATAATGTGGCCATTGTATACAATTTTGAATAATAAGTATAACAAAGACAATGTGCTGGTCCCATTTAATCTCAGCATTTAACTGTGAAAACACAGCCCATTTCCCATGTTAGTGAAAGGGTACCAGAGAAGCCTGCCCAGGTTTGCCTCCTGAAAGGCCATCCCACCTGGTGGGAGTGAGTTCTAGGCAGGTAGATAGTTGCACTAGGTCAGGTTCCTAAAGCCTACATTTCCAACTGCAATGTGATCAGAAAATGTGATGGGTAGACTCAGAATTTTAGAGTATATCACCTAGTATCTTTTGGTTTATAAATAAGAGGAGGCTTAACTCAGTTAGCTTTAAATAATAAAGGGAGAAGCCTTCAGGTAAAGCTTAATCTAGTTTCCCAAAGTTTAGGGCCTGTACATTTTTTCTCTATGCATTTCCCAGCAGGTATTTCCATCTATGGGTGCTGGATGGCATGAGGTTGAAAGCTTCCTTGTTGTCCTATGTTAGAAGTAAACATAAGAGTTCTGGGTTTCAATCTGGTTGCAGTGACCTAGATCCCAGTGCCCATCTCTGAGTCAGTCACTTTCTCCAGGGAAAGGAATCACACCAATCAGCTTAGGCCCAGGTACGTGGCTGAATTCCTGAATAACGAAGATGATAGTCATGCCAAAAGGAGGAAGATTGGATATCAAAAAGAAAACAGCTACACAGCGTTCAGCAAGGACCTCTTTGACTGAAATAACCAGAACGAGAGCTGTTTCAGACCTTGAATTGGACTAGTATTAAGAGAATGAACACAACTTCTGGGCTGCTTCAACTTCATGCAGTGTTCTGTATAACTCATTTGCCAAGACACTTGTGCTATCTTGAATTCTATTTTTATCTTTCACTATTTTTCCTTTGGTGCTCCATCAGCTTTGGTTTTTGAGCTAGTATGTAGAAAACGAAAATAAAGGAAGTCTGTACCTTACCCTCAGAAGTGTAAGAGGAGTTACAGTTATCCACATTAAAAACAAAATACCCATCTCTTTTTCTAGTGTCCTTCACTTGGAAAAACTAGCCTTTAGGGAATTGAGACTCGGACACCATTGGCTACCTGGACACCAGGTCCCATGAGATACATTCTGTAGACACTAGCTGGTCTACATTGCATTATATTATTAAGTCATACCCCATTGCCTCCAACCTTAAAATCTGCTACACCTGGAGGCTCAAGGGGGAGCAGCAGTTTGAAGGCCAGTCTCCTCTTGCAGTTTGAAGCATCTGCTCTCATGACTTTTTGAGTTGAAATCATATAAATCATATTGGAGACCAGTATTTGTTTACCTCTTCGTTTTGTCCTTGGCTTCTTAACATATGTGGCCTGTGCTTCCCTTCTGACTCCCACAGGCGCCTTCTGTTGAACCTCTCTCTGAACCTCTGTCTTTGCTGCTCTGAAAGATAACTCTTTGATGTCTTCCTCAGAGTTACCAAAAGAGAATTTTTCTACAGCTTAGTTTCCAGACCACCCCCAATGTAGCCTATAGTGTTGGTGTCTATCTTTCCAGCCATTTCAGGTGTGGTGGTGCAAGGGTGGTAAAATGGATGTGAGAGTGGTAAACAGATATACACAGAGAAATATGGGTATCATATATGAGTGATAAAAGTACCTACAACACGTTATGGAGAATAGGGGAAGACAGCTATGCTCCTGGAGGTGGGGCTTCATGGAGAAATACCTAATATGTCTTTTAGAATTGAATTATGCTGCTCCAAGGGTATGGGAGGAGGTGGTTACAGCACTCATCCTTGCTATTCAAAGTGCAATCCTGGATAAACAGCATTAGCGTTACCTGGAATTAGGTCAGAAAGACAGAATCCTGGATCCTATCCTAGACCCAGTGAATAGAATCTATGTTTCAACAAGATCCCCAGGGTTCTTTGTGAGCACATTAGGTTCAGCCTTGGCAGCGCATTGAATCATCTGAGTAACTTAGAAAAGCACAAATGCCTTGGGATTTCTCATAGGAGCCCCTGAATGGTGCAATCAGTTAAGTGTTCAGATACTAACAGAAATTTGGTGGTTTAAATGCACCCAGAGGCACCTTGGAAGATTAGCCTGGGAATATACTTCCATGAGTCAGAATTAACTTGAAGGCAACTAGTTTGGTTTTTGGGATTGGTCCTTCCCCTCTTTGAAAATAATTGTTTTAGGCATTTAAGTGCTTTAAAAAAAAAATTCCTGAGTGATTCCACTGTACAGTTGACACTAAGAAATACTGTGCAATTCCATCTGTGTCTGGTCACTGAGTGAAGAGCATGGTGCATTCAAGGACTTATTCAAGGTCAGAATGCCTGGATGTTGTGAAGAAGGTAGCGTAGGGGTTGGGACACATGAGGCTGGAGGAGGATCTAGGTGGATAGTGAAGCAACTGTTTGCAGCACTAGAGTTCTGACTGCCAGGTGAGAGGAGCAGTGGAAAGCTGCAAGGCAGAGGAGTGGAATGATCAACCCAGCACTTGGAAGGGCCCACACTACCTCAA
The DNA here is from genome assembly GCF_000298275.1 of Orycteropus afer afer. Lineage (NCBI taxonomy): Eukaryota > Metazoa > Chordata > Mammalia > Tubulidentata > Orycteropodidae > Orycteropus > Orycteropus afer. Next base: position 2,870,206 of record NW_006921628.1, read on the forward strand.
AAATGGTAATTGGACCAAGGTAAGGAGGCCATTTAGAAGGTATGCCAAATGCTGTGACAATGGCAGAGCTAGCTATATAATGTACAGGGCCTAGTGCAAAATGAAAGTGTGGGGCCCCTTGTTCTAAACAACTGGAAAAAGCTATAGTTAAGGATACTAAAACAGTACTTTGTCCTTCCTTCTGCAGTCTCTTGACCTGTCACTTATTTTAATGGCTCTTGAATGTTATGGTCCCTTGGACACAGAGATAATCACTGGGTAAATGAAGGCTCTTACAGGCACTTCAAGGTCCTGCTTCCTTACTCAGAAGGGTAATGACCCACTGGCTGCTGGGTTCCCCCTTATTCTAGCCTCCAGACTGCAACACCATATCGCAGCTGGGGAAGGGAAACTGAATCTCCCACAGGTCCAGCCATGGTGGACACTGGCAACCCCAAGAGTTGCAACCTTTCTGTCAGGACCTGCTGGGTACCTGGATCAGGGCTGGATGGGAGGGGGTTTCCCTGCTGAGTCACCAGGTGTATACTAACTGCTGCTGCTGGCACTGCCATCCCTTGCTCATGCCTGAACCCAGGTCCCGGGCAGGGGAGGGGGCTGAGACGATGGTTGCTGGGCAGGGCAAAGGAGGCAGGCAGCGGAGAACCACTCTGGGGGTGGAGGTGGAATACATGAGAGGCATTGGCTGCAAGCATCCCAGGGATTTCTCTTCTAAAACACAAATCAAAATACGGGATTAAGAATTCCATGACAGCCTGGCCTACAGTACAGCAAAACCTACTGTGAAGTCCTCTGAGCACAGGTGTCTGAATGGCTGCCCATGAGAATGGCCCTGGGGGTGGAGATGGAGGAAAGGATTTGAGAGATACTGAGACAGCAAATCAGAACATGGTCATGTCCAGAGAGGATTGCAGTGAGAATCACTTAAAGTCACTGGTGTGACTAGATAGATGGTGGCACCATCAAGTGAAATGGGGGGAAGGAATCAGTGTTGATTGGGAGTAGGGTCAAGTTTTAGGTAGCTGTGAGTACTACCTTTATCCCAACATTTAATTATCCTTTTTTAGATACCTAGTGCTACTGTAACAACAACAATAAGATAAAAATAGTGGGTGCTTTAAGAAATAGGAATTTATTTTCTCAGTTTGAAGGCTAAAAGTCCAAATCAGGGTCTCAGCTATGCTGATTGCTTTTGCCGGCCTTGCTTCTACTTCTTAGTGACTCCTTTGCTTATAAAGATAGATGATCCTCACATGGTGTTTGTCTTGCTGTCATTTGCATGTCTATGTTTTCCCTGCTCTTACTGTAAACCACCACACAGAAGAGATTGGGATTATGACCCACCCTACTCCAGGATGACCTCATTAACAGGGTAATGTTTTTCAGGCACAAGGGTTATAACTTTCACATATCTTTCTGGGTAACACAATTAAATCCATAATACTCCCTTTCTTTGGTTTAAAGGCTTAAGTTCTTTTAAAACAATGATAATAAAGGGGGGAGAGTGAGCCTCCTTGCCTTCTTCCAGCTCTGATATGAGTGCTCTGTGTGTTGGATCCTGAGCATAATGCTAAATCTGGTTTACAAGCAAGTACCTATTTATATTTTCTTAAGGACTTTTTTTTTGAGGGGGGGCGCTCTGGTAGCACAGTGCCTAAGGCACTGGACTGCTAACCAGAAGGCTGGCGGTTCAAACCCACCAGCTACTCCTCGGAAGGATGATGGGGCAATCTACTTCTGTAGTGATACTGCCTCGGAAACCCAAGGAGGGGTCGCTATGAGTTGGGTCCGACTTGACGGCACATTAACAACAACAACAAGGATTTTTTTGCCTGGGGTGTTAGTTTCAATAAATGTCTTTTAGGCACTTACTAAACAGATCATGCAGTATCAGCTCTTTTTCCAACTATTGGTAGGATACCTTACAGTAACAGACTTACTAGAGAATGAGACAAGATGTTGTGTGGAGCTTTCCTTGTAGTCCCAGATTTAGGTGAGGACAAAGAGACAGGAAGTTCCACAGGTTCTAAAGAGAACATTCATTTAGCTGGCACTAATTTAGTACAACCCCTACCCTACTCTATTGGAAGAGTGAAAAACTGAACTACCTTTCCATGTGCCATGTGCAGCCTGGTAAGGAACCTGAGAAGAGCATCAATGTTCATGGAAATAGATGTTTTCTCCCCAGGGTGTGCTTTTTCCTGCTGGAAGCCAGAATGGGACATGGGAGAATGCTCTAAGAGACTTCTCCCTGCATTTGAGGGTACTTGCAAGAAGAGAAAGAACTCTGGTATTGCAGTGGTTAAAGCATTGGGCTGTTAACCTAACTGTTAACCTAAAGGTTGGCAGTTGAAACTGACCAGCCACTTCACATAAGATGGGGCGGTCTGCTTCCATAAAGACTTATACTCTTGGAAACCTTATGGGACAGTTTAACTCTATCCTATAGGGTCACTATGAATCAGAATCAACTCGATGGCAGTGGGTTTGGTTTTTATTTATTTTTATTTTTTTTGCAGATGAAAAGTCCAGCATTGGTTGAGATGCTGTTGTATTCTTGTGCATCACTGAGAATTGGGAAGAGAACCTGAGGGGAGAGGGAAAGGCTTGGAGAAGGGGCAGCCCTGAGGTAGCCACTGGCTAGGCCAGGCAGGGAAGCACCCTAACCAAGAAGGCAGCCCTCCAGGTGAGGTCTGCTCCAGGAACAAGAGGCTGTGGAATACCTGCACAGGTGGTCAAGTTGTGAACCCCGTTGGAGAACTCCTGGTAGTCTAAAGAATCCAAATTAACCTTGCAAGAGAGCAAGCAGTGGGATGCTGGGCCATACAGATGGCACCAGAGACCAACTGGTGTTAGTAAGAAAACAAACCACGTTAAGCAAACAGCCTATGGATAGGAAATGCTTACCTCTTTCCTGCTCTACTTTCCCTACCCCAAACTACTGAAGAAGCTAGACACGTGGAGAAAGGATAGTGGAGGGCTTTGAAAAAGGCATGAAGTTAGATTATTAAACTAGACTAGACTAATTTTATTAACCTAATGTAGTAAGGAAGTTATGGATTCTGTATAAAATATAGAGGTAAGAAAGCAGGAATACAACATTGAAGTGTTGAAGAGACTTTAAAAAAAAAAATGTTTCATGTTTCTATTCCTGTTAATCCAAGGCAATTCAATAAGAATGTTCACTGGCATTCCTAAGCTAATCCTCACTGGGGTATGCAATATTACATTTTCATTGTCCTGCTGAAGTCTCCTTACAGCATTTCATTTAAGATCTTTGTATCAATGTCCATAAAGAGAGATTATACCTTTCTGTTTTTGTATACACTTGGCCAGGTTTTCTGAATATCTTTCATAAAAGGAATGTGAAATACTCCTTTTTTTTCCTGTGCTCTCAAACAATTTAAATATTTTAGAATTACATGTGCCTTGACATTGTGAAATGATTCACCAGTGAAAGTACCCAGGCCTGGCCCTTTTTGGGGGTGGCCAGGTGAGGCAAAGGTATTGATTGAGTCATTTTGTATGGGCTATGCATGAGGGTGCTGGTTCCCCCCACACCCCCCTCACTTCCCCATATCATTAGATAGCTTGGCTACAGAGTTATACTAGAACACATCCTCAGTGCTTCACTTCTACTTTGACTTTAAAAAGTCAATCACTGAAAGTTTGGTCTCAACAGCTTACAGGCCCAGGTCAGTGCAGGGCATCAAGGTACACATTTAGGACACCCAAGGAGAATGAGACCTTATTGGAGATATGCAGATACATATCTGAGACAACTAGAACATAGGTGCAATATACAGACAGGTCAGTGCCAAATTCTAAGAAGTACCCTGTGTACTTTTGTAACCATCTGGGAAAATGTATACAAGGAAGGTGAACGACTTTACCAAAGGGTCAAATGTTTTTTAATTTATTCTGTGCAATTCTTTATTGAGCCACAATTTTGTACCCATTTAGTGAAGGACAAGCCAAGAGAGTTCTGCCAGTATGCAGTCCCAAGGTCCCCTGAGAATCTTATCCACAGGCCCCCTCATACTGTGTGTTTGTTGAGGGAAAGGATTTTAAGGAAGCAGCATGATTTTGTTACTTACTTGCTCAGCAAAGCCCTTCTCAGAAGACAGCTGGTGGCCAATGTTAGGGGAGGCAGTTTTGAAATTGCATGCTTGCTTTTTCTCTGGCTCTCCTTCAGTCTTTGGTGAACAGGAATGGAGGACTGGGTTATTTCAATTCTAGCTATGGACACATCAGAATGTCTTCACTCTTCCCGAGTCTCCTTCCCTAGAGGACCAAATTTATTTCATGCATCTTGACCTCTCCTTGCTTACAAAGGACTACAGATTCTCTGTGGAGGCATTTCCCTCAATGCCATTTTTGGGCCCTGCACCAATCCACCTGAGCACAGAGCCTCTGCACAATGACATCAGCCTGGCTTCTGGACCCAGCTGGATGGAGGTGTGTTTTATGCAGTTCAACACGGCACCCTGGGCCATAAATACACGTTGTACACATAAATGTACAGCTAACATTGCCCAGACCCTCCGAAGCACCATGTTAATAAGCAGACAGTAAGTCTTTAAAATACGGAAAAGCAGTTAATCTTTCTGATGATGGCAAATCCTCTGTAGGGGGTGGTTTCCCTCAGCTGCAGTGTAGCTGAGCACATGGCTTTTTATCTCCTAGGATTTGGGAAAGAAAGGAGGAATTTGCTCTAGGGATTTATTGAGTTTATTGAGCACACTAGGGGAGCCTTCAACCAGGAGGGTGAATGTGTTAAACAATAATACCGTGTATCTGTTGTCATTAAGCATCTGCATCAAATGATCACTCCAGGTCTGCCCTCAAGGAACTTGAGCACTAATACTTGCAAATATAAGACAATGCCATTCTAATCCAAAACAGGAAATTTACCACCAATGGTGTGGATCCACAATGAGCATGGGCTCTGGAGGCTTGAAGCTTTGGATTTGAACTTCAGTCCTGCCCCAGGACTTAAGTGGAAAGTGACTTAACCTCTTGTTTACTCATCTCTAAAATGGGCATAACTGGATTTTACTCACAGAACTGTTGTAAGAGTTATCTTACCCTCCTGAGTCCCAGTTGCCCCTTCTGTACAATGAGAAAATCAAGACTCTAGTGTAACACCCCTTTTATAAATTAATTGTTTTAAGAATACAGGGATACATTCTTCTTATAAAGAACTCCAGTGTTAAAGTTCACATGTCGCTTGAGAACTATCCCCAGGTACAGTCTTTGTCTTTAGAGGGAATCCGCATTTTTGAATTGGTGTACAACCTTCCCAACTGTGATTCTGTGTCATCCCAAACATCACATAGAAAAAAATCTATAGAAATGTGTAGAAGCATAAATGTGCCTACTTCATATATAAATGTCAAGTGCTTATCAGGCAAGTTACCCTAGTGCTAACTGAATAGAAAGTTAAAATGAACTCATCCCATGGCTTATTGAATCAATATAAAACATACAAGAAGTAAGCGGGGGAAGGATGAAGAGGCCTTCTAAACCTGTGTGCTGTGTTGGGCAATGTCCATGTATCCTTTCCTTCCCAGTGGTGTACAACAGTATTCATTCCTTCATACTCTCACCATCATGGATTCACTCACAGGTTATGATTTTTAAAAATCTGGTAGTGAAAATTGCATTTCATTTTTTAAAATTTATTGTAATTTACATCTCCCTAATAATTAACATAGTGCCTAAGGCACTTGACTGCTAACCAGAAGCCTGGCGGTTCAAAGCCACCAGCCACTCCTCAGAAGGAAGGTTGAGCAATCTATTATTTCCATAGTGATACCACCTTGGAAACCCAAGGAGGAGTGGCTATGAGTCAGATTCAACTCCACAGCAGTGAGTTTGTTTAATTATTAATGAGCTTGAGCCTTTTATTTGTATTTTACCACAATAAAATAAAAACAAAACAATTGCCATTTCAATGATTTGTACATGTACAGTTTAGTGATATTAATAAAGTTCACCACGTTGTGCAACCATCACCACTATCCTTTTTCAAAATTTTCATCACCCTTAACAGAAATTTAGTACCCCTCAAGCAATCACTCCCCATCCTATCCCTATCCACATTTGATAACCACTAATAAACTTTGGAAGAAGCTCTGGTGGCGTAGTGCTTAGAGCATCTGACTGCTAACCAAAAGCTGGCAGTTCAAACCCACCAGCCGCCGCTCTTCACTAGGGCAATGTACTTCCATGGAGATAGATACTGCCTCAGAAACCCAAGGAGGGTCACTATGTGTATGATCCAACTCCAAGGCAGGCAGTGAGTTTGAAATAAACAAACGTTGGTCTCTGTGCATTAGCTTAATTTAGATACTTAATGGAAGTGGGATATTTATTACAATATTTGTCCTATGCGGCCTCACATTCCACTCAACAAAGTTTTTTAAAGTTATTTTCTGCTAAAAACATACAACAACTTCCACATTTACAGCTCAGGGACATAGATGACATTTTTCATGTTAGGCCTTTTCTGAAATATTCCACCACTGTTAGCATAAACTCTCTGCTCACCCAACCTATCTAGAAATTCTCCTCCTCCTCCATGGTAACCAACAAAGAAAGCTCCCTTCTGCGTATATAAACATTTCCTTGACTTTTTACACTCAGGATAATGTCCTCCAAGTTCATCCACATTCAACAGTGTTTATCAGATTCTGCATTATTCTTTAGGGTTGCATAGTATTCTATTGTGTATGTACCACAGTTTGGTTACTCATTCTTGTCAGTTGATTGGCACATTGG
>NW_006921628.1:2883610-2912559 GCF_000298275.1 Orycteropus afer afer
TCTGATTGATCCCTTTCCAAAGAAGTATTCAGGTATTTGTCTTCCATCACATCAATTCTCCTTTGCCCTTCCAATGTGTTATCATCTATTTCTGACAATTTAGTATTAATCTTCTGGATTTCTATGTGTAGATTTAGAATCATTTCTAATTTTTCATTTAATTTGTCATTTTGTTCTTGTATTTTCTTCCAGAATTTTTAATTCTTATAAGACATCATGGTATTGTATTAAGATCTCTGTTAACTGTTTGTGAAGAGCAGCCAAGTGTGAGTCAGGCTCTTCTTGGTGTTTTTTTATCATTGGCCTGTTGGTGGTGGCAGTTGCAGGAGATGTGGATGTAGTTGTGTCTTATGGGGACTGTTGCTATCTCCCCCTCAGCCAAATATTACAGATGAATGACCATCCAACAACTAAAAGCACAAAAAATAGACCACATATCACATAATCAAAAGAAGGAAAAAACAAGAAAACCTGCAATATCTGGGGATAGGGCACTAAGAGAAAAAAGGTAGAGAAGGAGAATAATGAAGAAAAAGATGGGTAAGGTGAAAAAAAAATAAATAAGGGGAGGGCAGGGTACCCAGGCTCCATCTGAGCACACAGATTAGGATGGAGTTTCTGTGGGCCCAGAATGTGAGTGGTAGTGGGGGATGGCTGCACCTCTGTTCACCAAGACGGTGTGGGGTATAAGACTAAGAAGAGGAACATTGCACCATTTCAGTCATCCAGGTCTGGAGTGTCGTTGGGGTTACTGGCAAGTGAGAATTGTTCTTAAGCCACTGGAATCTGGGAAAGTGCTGTCTCTTTACAAGCAACGTGACCATTTTGGATATTTAAACATTCAAAATGGCTATGTCCTCCAGACAGAGAAAAGTCCACAGCTCAGTCCACCTTCCATTCCCCAGCCACCAGGGCTGATCTTTAGGTTAATTCTTAGGTCCTACCACCACTTGGCAATCTCCAAGCTGTCAAGATTGCTACCAGTCTGCAGCTCTGTCTGTCTGTTTGTTTGGTATTTTCATGCAAATTTTTCTGCTAGTTGGGGTTTTAGTCCACTTCTATATCCTTCCCTTCAAGGCTCAGGGGTCCAAGATTATCTTCTGGTCTGTGTTAATTGGTTTCCCTTTTCTTTGTTGAAGAGGGTCTGTGCAGTCTTCTGCCTATTCCACCATCTTAGCAGAACTCTCCATGGCCTTCTTGCTGCATAGTTTAAGTTTACTGGTTGCCTTGTGTTGCTAACATTGCATTGTTTCCTGACATACTCTCAAGCCTCTTTCTTTGGGTTTGGGGAGTTTGACTATGTCTTTTTGACCTTCTTTTGTGGTTTGTCCTATATGGGGGTTACTCAGTTTCCTGAATGGATATACCTTCATGATATTGGGGTAATTTTATGCTAGGAAGGGTTTGACAATTATTTTCTTGTTCTGGAATATGAGAGGTTTTTTTCATTTTTCCTCACCCAAGTTGGTATTAAGGAACTTGTCTCAAGAGTATTGTTTCTCTTCTCCTTACTTTTGTTTATGGTTTCCTTGAGTCTTGGAATGTCCTCTCTACCTTTGAAGTTCTTGTCTGATAGCTCTAGGACCTGTTTTTCATGGAGGATATTTCCTAGTTCTTTATTTTGGCCACTTGGTTCCACTGTCTTCTCCTGTGTCTGTGAATTGAAATTGTCTGACATTTTTAAGATTTTTCAATTTGTTTCACCCTGGTTTTGTTTTGCTTTATTTCGATACATGAAGATGTGTGGGGCAGGCATTCTTCTTTGGTTGTTAGCTGTCTCCGGGTTGGTGAAGTAACTGGTAGGAATGTTGGGCTCTGTTGTGAAAAGGAGCTTTCTTCTGATAGATTAGCTATACTGATGGATCCAGAAGAGTAGAGCCTTTTAAAAGACAAGCATTAATTTCATTCAATAGTATTTTTCCTCTCCTGTAGGCACAAATTGTCTGAGCAAAGCGGTACAGGAAGGGGTCCAGAAAGTTCACTGCCTGTTTTCTCATGACTGTGAAATAAATTAAACCCTGTGCTTGATTTTTTTATATAAAAAAAATCAACCTAGATGAAACGAAACTCAGGACCAGGTTTAGGTACTTGGAAAAGCATAACCTCTGTCAGATTTACACAACTTTGACTCCTTTCTTTTGTACTTAAAAATTCCTGTCTTTGCAAGATGAGTTTTATAAGCTAAGTATGGCCATAAGTAAATGTTATAATGTATTCTTTTTTGTGTGCATCTTGGTCTTTATGTCTGAAGAGCTTTATGAGTAGTCTCTGAAATTTGTTTTCTAAAATATTACAGGAAAAGTTTTTCTCACAACTTTTTACTTGAGGGATAATAAATGACTACTCACTGTCTTGCTGATTCTTGTTCCAACAGGTCCTTTGTCATCCAGCAAATCCCAAGCAGCAATCTATTCATGGTGGTAGTAGACAGCAGCTGCCTCTGTGAGTCTGTGGCTCCCATTACCATGGCACCCATTGAAATCAGGTATATCCTTTAGTGTATAGGTCCAGCTACTAGTGGTGAAGTTAAGAAGCGGGATTCAACAGTAAGGAGACCTAGGGGAGAAATGATGAACAGGGAGATATAAGATCCTTTCCATGGTTGGAGAGTTTTTACCTCTCTAACATTTTTGGAAATGTGCCTTAACTACAGTCAACATAATGAATCCCTTAAGTGTGAACGGTTAAAGGCTCAGAAGATCAGAAGACGTCCAGAATCGTGTCATGGTTTTCATCCTGAGGTAAGTCTGTACTGTTTCTGTCCTTATTTCTCATTTGCATAAGAATTTCACAATGATTTAAGAACTGTGGCTAAAAAGTTTAGTCAGGCAACACCAAACAAGAAGCCTAATGCCACTTTGAACAAGAAGCCTAATGCCACTTTGCACTATAACACACAGTGGGGCTCTGTCCATGTTGATTTCCTTCCTCTGTGCTTCTTTTAAAAGCTGTACGTTTATGAAAATGGAATGATAAGCCTCTCCATCCCCTAACTACACCAGGCCACAACTATAAAATAATTACATTTTTACCTACAATGATATTCAGAGGAAAATTAACCTTAGTACTAAAAAAAAAAAAAAAAAAAGTGGCCTTTTCTTAGAGTTCACCTAAATCTGTGCTACCACTACCACTAACAGACCACCTTTACCTTTACTACTGTGGATAAAATATAGCCAATCCTACACATTGTAAAATCAGCTCTTTCTCCCCAAATGGAAAGCTTTCCTAGACCAAGTACTATAAGGAAATTGGTGGCATTTTCAGGTGGGATGGATATCATTCTAGAGAGAGCTGCATGATAGCTCTCCTTTAAAGAGCAAATAATCTGTTTTGTAAACTACCCAAACCCTAGAAAAGATGTTGAAGTCAGTATAGTATCCATGACTACTTGAAATTTATTGATTAGCTACTGAACCATCCTTTGCTAAGATTCATGATCATTTTAAAAAACTCTCTACATGAAACACACATAGAAAGAGTATCCAAAATCATTTCAGTTAAAACCTGGAACTGCATACTTTGATACCTGAAGTTTACTAGAGTAAAAAACTACTAGAATTAATAAAATAAATATTTAGAAACAGGATGAATGATAAACATACAAAAATGTATGTATACAGTTTCAAACAACCACATATAAACATGCTTGAAGGATGAAAGTCACCAGTGACCAAGAAATACAGATGGGTTAGATTACCTCATTACATCCAAAATACTGTTGAACTTGCTAGTCTTACTCACTCATCTTTACCATGGGGAATGACAGGGGAGAAGATCACTGACTAGTAAGGACCTGAATTTAGTACCCTTTTATCAGTAATAATGACCAGATAGGAGAATGGATGGGCCTAAATAAGAAAATAGCTGAACAGAGAAATGTCCTATCAAAAAGAAGACATACACAAAACCTTCCCCAACCATGTCTCTGAAATAATCATTTTTCTCTCTTAGAATGTATGTAATAGCTAAGACATTTTGGGCCTTTGCAAGATGGTCACAAAAGGCATCTCTATCAATCACCATCCCTTTACTTTTTGAGTGTTCTATTTAATGTTATGCCAAGAGTGATTTCAAATATTTTATGCATTGATGACAACACAGGGCCATGGATTTGTTTTGCCCTAAAGGGCTTTAGTCATACCTGGGAGATGGACCTGGGAGATGGCTGGGGAAATCAATAGGCCCTGTTAAGTTTAAGGCATCCTGGAACCCATTTTTGCTAACCCCCATTTGCTTTTCTCCCATAGGAGAACGCAAGGGAGTGTGGGGGAGCGTGGACACTCCAAGCCCAGCAGGTCCTTATTCTGCTCCCTCTGCTTTTGATGTTCTTCTCAAGGTGACACTGACTGAGATGTTCTCTTGGCATGCTAAATCATGGATAAACTGTGAACCCAAACATGGTGCGACATAGGAGACATGAAATATAATCCAACCATCAGCATCTCATGATTTTAAACTGTGCGTGATCTAAACTCTTAAAGATATGTTGACAAAAGTTATCTTTTTACTTTGCCAATCATACAAATGTGAGTTTGCCACATGATAACCATTCTTCATCAGAAATGGGACTGCAAGTGGTAGGCAATGTCCCTTCTGCTTGGAAACCAATTTAAAACTGTGTACTTTTTAAATAAAGTATATTAAAATCATAAGGTCATTTGTTTTCTTATTATTTTATGCCCAAGAATGCAGACTGAAAAATAAAGGGGAACTCAACCCTTCCAGAAACTGGTAAAACACGATGGTTGTTGGCAGACCCTTAGTTCTGACACAGATTCTAGATGATTCTAGAAAAATGTTTAGATGTTCCACTCCTCTCAGCTGGAAAAATATTTACAGAGGTGTATCAAACTATCATCTACATGGGAAGAGCTTATTTATTTCATAGGACCCTAAACTCTGCTGATTGATTGGAACTTCAACAGCTATCAATCATAATTTGGATGAGAACACAAACTCCCCTAATAATCAAGTGTTGAACTGCTTGGAATAGAAATAAATGCCAGGAATGCATTCTCAGAAGAAGATCTGAAGGAAAAGAATGATTCTCATTACTGCTTGAGCATTCAGCTGTTGACTTTCCCCATACACAAGAAACGAAGTTAGAGCTCATATATTACAAGATGTGAAACTCCCTGACCTGTAAGCATTCCCAAAACACTGGATCCTGAACCAAAATAGATTTTGGATCCTGAGCCAAAATAGATTTCATTGGATCATGGTTACCAAATAATAGTTTATAGGACAGACATCTAAAAGTGATCTAGAGAAAGCCACTTACTTAAACAAAAAATCCCAATTATCCATATTTTAGAAACACTGATGATGTTGTTACTACTTTATACTAAAATTACTTCAGGATTTATGGGAATAACTACCCTCAGACTACGTTAACAACCATGCGAGTAGAATTATTGTGCCTGTTTTGATATTGTTCACTTCTGTGCACTCAGTGGGCTAAGAAAATGAATGAATTCATATGCTACTTGTGAAAATATCAAAGTGCACTACGCTAAGCAATTATCATGCTAAAGAACTAGCAATAGGTCAAGTATTAATACTGATGGTAGCTAACTAATATGAGCAATGCAAATATATATAATTTCCCTTTCTATACCATTCTAAAGAGTGGGTGGCATCATTTTTATCACACTGACATAAAGATAGCATAGTTGAGTCACATTGTGACTGTGACTCTTGGTGTTGTCAAGCATCACATCCATGTAAATGATCCACTCACACCTCAGACTGTTTGTTTGTTCATTAGCCTCAACCAACTTACTATTCTTTCTATCCATTTAACTGAAAAATCAAACTCACTGCCATGGAGCCGGATCCAACTCATAGCAACCCCTCCTTGGGTTTCTGAGGTGATGTTACTACAGAAGTAGATTGCCCAACCTTCCTGCTTAGCAGTCAAGTGCCTTAGGCACTACACCACCAGAGCTCCTTCTATCCTTTATGGCATCAAGTAATTTTCTGTAATTTCATTTGGTCAGAGTAGAAGTCTTGAATCACCTCCATCAAATTTTCCTTCTCAATGAGAGGAGACCCAACTTCTCAAACCAAAAGCCTTGGAGCCACTCTTATGGTGCTTTTACTCTCAGCCCATCATTCAGCCAGTCCCATGAACTCTGCCCTCCCAACACTGAATAGACCACTACTTCTCACCCTCTCATCTTTAAGCCACAGCCCTCTCTCAAGGGGACTGTGCACATATATCAGTCCCCTCTCCACTACACAACCCCCTGCTCCATACAGCAGCCAGATAATTATTCCAACACAAATATCCACCCATACCTTTCCCTAGGTGATCAGAATGACATACAGATTCCTGACCTTAGTCCACTCTGGTAGTTCTCAATGATTTTGTGCATTAGAATCACCTAGGGAGCTCTCACAAATCCTGATATCCTGGCTGTACCCTAGACCAATTAAAGCAGACTCTCAAGGGGTGGGGTGCAGGCATCAGTATTTTTTTATAACTCCCCAGGGAGTTTTAATGTGAATCCAAGTTCAAGAATGCTACTGGGCCCTACAGTGTCTCGGCTCTGGGTTCTGCCTCCCTTTCTAGCCCCATCATGGGCTACTCTCTCTTTCACAACTCCACTTAAAACGCCAGGCATGGTTCCTACTCAGGACTTTTGCTCTTCCTGTTCCCTCTGCCTAGAAGGCCCCAGATGCTGGTCTTTACATGCCTGTTCCTTTTCATCATTCAGGGCTCAACTCAACTATCCATTCCTCAGTGACACCCTGGTAAAGCATTCTTTTTCCCACAGTCCCATGACCCTGGTTTCATTTTTTCTTTATATCAGTATCAGAATTTTATTTTTAGTTGCTCCTATTGAATTGTAGCTCCACGAAGACAAGGACTTCTCTGATTTGATTTGTGACTTTAGCTTTCAGGACAGTGCCTGGCATATAATAATAATAAAAATACCCAAAACCAGCAATAACAAACCTAGAAGCTAATGGTTCCAGAGATCTGACTCTGCCTGGCACTATTTGAAAGGCCTTCATTGTTTAACTCAAGTGATTCTCACAGAAAAGGAGAAAGTAGATGTGATTACTGTATCCATTTTACAGGTGAAAAACAGAGGCACAGAGAAGCAAAGTAACTCCCAAAGCCACATAGCTGGAAAGGGGCACAGCTGGATTTGAACACAATTCATCTCTAAATTGGGGTAACTCAGCCAATCTAATATAGTTAATTCTTGTTATTCATGGGAGTTATGTTCTAGAAAAGGAGTCCTGCTGATGCAATGGTTAAACGCTAAGCTGCACTGAAATGGTGGTGGTCTGAACCCATCCAGTAGCTCCACAACAGAAAGATCCAGTGATCTGCTCCCATAAAGTTTATGGCCGGGGGGGGGGGGACCCTATGGGGCAGTTCTGCTGTTACATGGGGTCATTGTGAGTTGATATAGACGTGACAATACCTAACAAGAAGAAGAATATGTTTTGGAAAGTTGCCACAAACATTAAATTAACAAATACTGAACCATTGCTGTAATGGGAAATACAGGGTTAGGTTCCTGCAAGCCTTCTATCAACTGAACAATATGGAACATCTTGTTTTATGTGTGTTTCTATTTAAAGACACCTTATCTAATATATACTGTTGGTTCATTAACACTGAACTCATTACCAACAGCATTATAACTCATGCCTGAGTGAAGTTAATCCATCATATACATTTTCTCACAAATCATATCACAGCCTTCTCGTGCTTAGGGATGTTAGGCAACACTTCAGCGCTATTGTTGTTATTGTTAAGTGCCGTCGAGTCAGCCCTGACTCATAGCGACCCCTGCTTGGGTTTCCGAGGCAGTATCACTACGGAAGTAGGATTGCCCAACCTTCCTTCCGAGGAGTGGCTGATGGGTTTGAACCGCCAGCCATCTGGTGAGCAGTCAAGTGCCTTAGCCACTATGCCACCAGAGCTCCCTTCAGCGCTATACTTGGGGTCAATTTTAAACAGTGAAATCACCAACAAAAAGCATAAAAATGAAAATGAAAGGACTAAACATATTACAAAAAAGACACTTGTTTACCGTATGAGAGCCTAAACAAAAAGGCAATGCATTGCCTTATTGAAACTCAGCTAACAGTACATGCTGCAGACAACTCGATGCTTTGGCCACACTGTGAATACACACAAATGAAAGCCCTGTGAATATTGATTTGGGGGCTGCCAATAAAATTCAGCAAGTAAACTAATTCACAAATGTAAATACTGAGGATCATCTGTAATCAATGAGTAGATGAATGGATTAACAGATTATCAATAACATTGTATGGCTACATCTAAACAGCTCCTACTCACCAATCTTACAATCACTATCCCGAACTACTTGGTGTCCGTTCCTACTCTCCAATACAAGCTTGCCTCCTCTCCACCTAACTACTGCTGCTCTTGCTATCTGTCTGCCACAACCTTCAAGCCATCTTCCAATGCCTTGTCTTCACTTCTCCTTCTATCTAGCCTGAAGTCCCACAATTGCACTCATATGTCACCTAACCTGCTGAGCAGAGGACCCCATCAACATCCCAGTCATTGATATCCACAGGGTCATCAGCCCAGTTCAGAAAGGTACTCTTTCCTGAGTCAGTTGATATCCCACTCGCCCCAACAAATATTTCAAACCTTCTTTATTCTCCTTAGGGTCTTTGTGTGCCACAAATTATTTATCCCCAACTATTAACCTAAGGCACTTCACTGCTAACCAGAAGGCTGGCAGTTCAAACCCACCAGCCACTCCTCGGAAGGAAGGTTGGGCAATCTACTACCACAGTGATACTGCCTCGGGAACCCAAGGAGGGGTTGCTATAAGTCAGGTCCAACTCGACAGCAAATAACAACAACAACAACTATTAATCTAAAGGTTGCTGGTTCAGAATTACTCAGCATCACCATGGAAGAAAGGCCCAATAATCTGCTTCTATAAGGAGTACACCCAAGAAAACCCTTATAAGCAATTCTACTCTGTAACACATGGGGTCTCCATGACTTGGAATTGATTTGATGGCAATGGCTGTGGTTTGGTTTTGTTTTCACTCTCCATAAACCTTGGGCCATCATTCCTTCTCTCCAGATACATATTTCAAAGATAAAGCCACCTGAGTGTGTGATGTTATGACCCAAGTCTTTAGACAGTGTTACCATATTTTTTCACATATAATACACCCATGTAAATAACTTGCACTCACATACAGCATGCACAGCAAACACAGGAAACTAGTGCAAGAGAGGGCTGAGTGATTTGGAGAAAACATATAGTACATTATTTGCGTGAAAATACAGTATATGTAGTATTGAGCAGTACTCATACAGATTGTATTGATAGAAGAATATAGAATAGTATATTGTTGTTAGGTACCATCAAGTCAGTTTTGACTCAGACAGACCCTATTTACAACAGAATGAAACACTGCCCAGTCCTGCAGTGTCCCATAATCATTGCCATGAATGAGCCTATCATCACAGTCACTGTATCATTCCATCTTGTTGAGGGTCTTCCCCTCTTTCGCTGACATTTTACTTTACAAACCATGATGCCATTTTCCAGGGACTAGTTCCTTCTGACAACATGACCAAATATATCTGGTCTCCTCACTCATAAGGAACATTCTAGTTTTACTTCCTCTAAGCCAGATTTTTGTTCTTTTAGCAGTCCATGGTACAGTCAATATCCATTGCCAATACCACCATTTAAATGCATCAATTCTTCTGTTTCCACTATGCCACCAGAGCTCCAATTCTTCTGTGGTCTTCTTTATTCTTTGTCCAGCTCTCACATGCATATGAAGTAATTGAAAATACCATGGGTTAGGTCAGGCACACCTAGTCCTCAAAGTGATATCTTTACTCTTAAACACTTTAAAGAGGTCTTTTGAAGCAGATTTGTCCACTGTAGTGTGCTGTTTGATTTCTTGACTGCTGCTTCCATGGGCATTGAAAATCCTTGACAACTTCAATATTTTCTCCATGTACCATGATATTGCTTACTGGTCCATATATAAGACAGTATATACTATTACTAACACACTAGGTCATGACAGAGCATAACATATCATTATTTTTACTAGTATTCTTATTGCTCTTAGTATTGAAAATTACATCTATGTTGTTATTAATTTCCATTGAGTCAATTCCAATGCCAGCCATGTATAGTGTTTGAATAAGGTGCTGAGCAACAGAGCAAAAAGTGAGATTGTTATTTCTAAGTGTTTTTGGAAAAAAGCAAAGTATTATTTAATTTACTTTACTGTGGCCTACAAGGCCCTACACAGTCCGCTCTCTCCCCCATCACTCCTTTGATCTCACCAATATGCTCCCTCTCCCTCCAGTTGAGCCACATGGTCTCTTCTACTCTTCAAACATATCGAGTAGGTGCCTACCTCAGGGCCTTTGCACTAGCTATACCCACCACCTGGGACACTCTATTGCCCACCTACTTCAGATCCTTCCTTGTTCAGCAGCCTTCTCTGACTTCCCTGGTTACAGTGCAGTTTCTACATTGCTATCCCATTCTTTCTTGCTTGATCTTCCTCCACAGCAGTTATTACCACTGGATTTCTTTACTGTTTCTCTTTCCCCATGAGACTATAAGCACTGGGAAGCCAGGGATTTTGTTTGTTTGTTTGTTTGTTTTCACTACTATATTCCCATCCCCAAGAAGAGTGTGGCTCAAAGTAGGCCCTTACTACACATTTAAACAAGCAAACAAGAAATAGTAGTAAGAGCACTGGTACATAGAGGTGATCATGTACACCATTGTGTTAGAGTGCAGAGTGAGAATATTCTCATTACTACAGAGAGCAAGGACAAACAGGACATGCTGTGTTATTGCTGTCACTGCTAAAATTTGAGGTAGGAGATTTCCATATATGATGTGAATGTGACTGATACCAATCATACCCAAAGGTATCCTATTCAAATAATTTTCTATTAAAATGTATGAGTTGCCACTAATAACTATAAAATGAACTATAATGTCACATTACTTGACAAGTCATTATATAGCACACCTATCTACTGACATCATAGGTTGTAACATACAACACAGTTGGTAACAGTTTCAGAAGCCTTCTATAGCTAATCATAGTATAATATACTACCAACACTTTTCCTAAAATGTATAAATATTTCAAATTTATTTATTTGTATATAATTTATTTTGTTTTTGTTGTTTGGCTGAGAAGATGCAGAACAGAACATTCACCAATTAAATATTTTATATTTTATAGATCAATAATAGATGCAAGTTATAAATATATAGAATAATTGCAGTCATTATTGAGGGTAGAGTGATCAAATGCAGCATAGACTAGAATAATGATATGATACCTTTCTCTGTGTGTGTGTGTGTGTGTGTGTGTAGGGGGGCACTGAGTTGATTTTGACTCACAGCGACCATATAGGACAGAGAACTGCCTCACAGGGTTCCCTAGGTTGTGATTTGACAGGAGCAGACTGCCACATCTTTCTCTCAAGGAGCATTTGGTAGGTTTGAACCACTAACCTTTCACTTAGCAGCAGAACACTAATCACTGTACCACAAGGGCTCCTGGTGGTACCTTTGTCTGTCCTAAACTTAAAAAAAAAGGACAGCTCCATATTCTCTCCTGTCCTTAGCAGTACAGAAGGGAATGCAGAATTAAGACAATGTATCACAATGAGATATGATGGTAATGATATTGGTAAAAAATAGTATTTAATGTGGAAAGTAGGATTCAGACATGTAGAAATACTTAAGTTATCAACAGCACAGCATGGCAGAAGATGGTAATACTATTGCTCTTGTTATTAGAGACAGGGTAATTTACTAAAACATAAAAAAATTATAGGCAGAAGAGCACAGTTTTATTACTGTTAATATTGGCAGTAATGATCATTTAGTAGACCCTTAGGGGCCATTTGCAGTGTCTGTAATTTGGAAGCTTTGTGAAGATGCCTCTAATTGGCACATATATGCTACTGAGTCATTTTGGTCACACATAATTGGCTTGCAGCAACCAAAATTCCTGCCAGAGACCTTACGGGCATCATTTTCCCTAATCCAGTGGTTCCAAATTCAGGGCAACTTTGCCCTCTGGGGAATTTTAGCAATGGCTGTAGACAATTTTGGTTGTCACAATTTAGGCAAGGGCAGGTACTCCTGGCAGCTAGTAGATACAGGCCGGGAATACTGATCAACATCCTACCATGCACCGGACAATCCCCACAGCAAAGAATTATTTGGGTGAATATGTCGGTAGTGTGCAGGTTGAGGAATTCTGTTGTAATCCTTTAGAAATTATTGAGGCTTTTATCTTAACAAATTAATAGATTCCATGGACCTTCTGGATCCTAGCATAGCATGTAAATCATGGATGGTCACTCTACTATGCCAGGAATTCTCTACACAATGAAAGATACTAAACTACAGATTCAATTAAATCACAACCCAGATATGCTATACCTTACCGTGTTCAGATGATGGTTCCCTCTTGGCATCTAGCCTTTCACACTCCTCCACTGAGCACCCAGGATTCTCACTCATTCCAATGGTGTAACCCACAGCCTAGTACCCACAGGGCCCTGGTACTCTCCTTCACTGTCAATATGTGCCCCTCACCCTATGAGCATGGGGTGGGGAGGGCTTGTCTATCTTATTCACAGCCATATCCCTGATACTTGGAACAGTTTTTCAACTTCACGGACACCCAGAACCTGTTTACTGAATGAATAGATAAATCAACATAATACCATTTATCAAAGCCTTCTATTTTTAAAGTACTATGTGGAGCACTTCATATTCAACATGTCATATAAATCGTGTGACCATTATGTGATGCAGTTGTGATTACCTCCATTTCATTGATCAGGAAACTAAGGCTCAACAATAAAATCACTCAGACGTGCTAAACCCAGTAAAAACAGGGCCCACCTCCACCCCCTTAACCATAACAATATGGGGCCATGGACCCTACCTAGTTCTATACAGCAGCAGACTCAGTTCCCTCTGATAGGTAGTAAGTCAGGATGGTGATACTTTCTAATTTAGGATGCTATGACACAGCAGTATTTGGACACAGTAAAAGCAATGTACAATAGTAAATTATAATGATATTTTTGTAATTATGATTGTTGCTGCTGTCGTTAGGTGCCACTGAGTCGATTTTGACTCGTAGTAACCCCATGTGAAACAGCAGAAGTGCCCCCATAGGGTTTTCTTTGGCTCTGATTTTTTTCAGGAGCTTATCACCAAGTCTTTCTCCTGTGGAGCTGCTGAATGGGCTTACATTGCCAACCTTTGGTTAGCAGTTGAGCATTTAACTGTTGTGCCACCAGGGCTCCTTAACTATGATTAGAGATAGCACATTAAAATAGGACATTTGATACGCGGGCCAACCCCCTGATTTAGAATGTTGTCACTGCCAATTGTGATGCTCTCATAAACAATGACTTAGGAATATCACTTCATAATAGAGTTGACTGCAGAAGAGTGCTGTCAACACAAGCAGTAGTAAAGTACAGACGTGCCTTACCATTTTGACTGTAACATCATACAAATTAGCATTATTCCAACACTGGAAGTGCTCTAGTATCATCTACTGTTTTGGGATTTGTGTAACTACGAGTATAAAAAGCTTATCTCACTATAGTTGGCGAGCATCACTGCTACTTGAAATTATAAAGCAGAGGCTATGGGCTGCCATAATGCAGTTCCACACAGAATGTTATCATTTTGTTCCCACAATTATATACAATAAAGCAAAGCATAAAATCACATTCTTGCTGCCAGTTTTGTCTGCCTTAAAGCAGTCACTCCCCTCAGCCTAAGCTGTGCTATGCGACCCTAAACTATAATAGTGCATGTCACATTACTGCAACATCCCACTATGCCAGGCTGCCAAGAATCTTGTTAACAAAATTCCTACCACACAATCCTCTATCAACCAACCCTATCCTGTAATTTCACTATCTCCCAAAGGTTAACAATAAACCAGTAAAGAGAGAAAGATATTTCAGTGGATTCCTTTTAATAAGATTGTCACTGTGGCATAGTGTGTCATTACTTATCAATAATTCTGTACTGAATATGCTATTCAGCAGGCTACTACATAATCTATGAGCTGCAGCAATAATACGGGGTAGGGATGGGAGCATTACGGAGTGCTTACTGTGTAAAACACTTTATAGTAACTCTTCTCACATAATCCCTCACAGTAATAATGGACACAAGGCATGGGAAGTCCACGTCAAAGCCAAGTCTCGGATTTAGAGAGATTATACGACTTGGCCATGTCACACAGCCAGTGAGCGACCAACACAGATTTGAAGGTAACTTTGCCAGGGCTCAGAATCTTATATTCTTTTCACTTTGCATCCATGTCAGTTTTCCCCATGTTGCTTTCTTTTCATGCTGTGTGCTGTCATCAAAGATCAGTACACAGCAATTCCACTCAGCAATATTGTATTACACTGTCCAAGATGCTAGTACCAGCATTATTACTTGTTATTACAAATATTGTGTTATTCCATATAAAGGTTGACAATATTCACTGTGTAATGCAACAATTCTACCCATCATCAACTTTGGGATTATAAGTCTGGCCATTCTATTTCCAAGGAGCATTCCAGCTATACTTCCTCCAAGACAGATTGGTTTGTTCTTCTAGAAGTCCATGGTACATTCAGAATTCTTCATCAACACCACAATTTGCACACTATTTACTTTTTCTTCCAGTAATGCTGTCCTCCCATAAACTTAATCTCATATAATTATATACTCTCCTACCTTATTTCTGGTAATGATAATATTACAGCTACTATTTTATGCAGCTTGTAGTTTTAGCAACAATAAAATTAATGTGCCCACTACTCTATACCATATGAAACCACAGTTGTGAATGCAGCCTTATAGCACAACAGTTAAAGGGACATTAATACCAAAAAAAAAATTAAACACACTGCCATCCAGTTGATTTCAACACACAGCAACCCTACAGGACAGAGGAGAACTGCCTGATAGGGTTTCCAAGACTGCATAACCTTTATGCTAGCAAACTGGCACAACTTTCTGTTACAAAAGAGACAATGTTATTTTTATTAGGTGCCATCGAGTTGGTTACAACTCACAGCAACCCTGTATACAACAGAAAGAAATACTGCCTGGTCTTGTGCCATCCTCACAATCGTTGCCATGCTTGAGCCCAATGTCCCAGCCACTATGTCAATCCATCTTGTTGAGGGTCTTCCCCTTTTCTGCTAACCCTTTACTTTACCAAGCAGGGTATCCTTCTCCAGATACTGGTCCCTCCTGATAACATGTCCAAAGTATGGGAAATGTAGTCTGGCCATTCTTATTCACAAGGAGCATTCCAGTTATACTTCCTCCAAGACAGACTTGTTTGTTCTTCTGGCAGTCCATGGCACATTCAATATTCTTCGCCACCACCACAATTCAAATGCGTCAATTCTTCTGTGCTTTTCCTTACTCACTGTCCAGCTTTCACATGCATATGAAGATACTGAAAACACCATGACTTGGTTCAGGGGGAGATTCAATTTTGCTCTTAAACATTTTAAAGAGGTCTTTTGCAGTAGATTTGCCTAACGTAACACATTATTTAATTTCTTGACTGCTGCTTCCATGGGTGTGAATTGTACATCCAAGTAAAACAAAGTCCTTCACAACTTCAATTTTTTTCTCCATTTATCATGATGTTGCTTCATATTCTAGTTATGAGGAATTTTGCTTTCTTTATGTTGAGGTGTAATCTACACTGAAGACTGTAGACTTTGATTTTCATCAGTAAGTGCTTCAAGTCACCTTCACTTTTAGCAACAAGGTTGGGTCATCTGCATATCACAGGTTATTAATGAGTCTTCCTCCAATCCTGATGTCATGGTCTTCTCCATGTAGTCTAGCTTTTTGGCTTATTTGTTCAGAATACAGATTAAATAAGTATGGTAAAAGGACAGAACCATGACACACACCTTTCCCGATTTTAAACCACACAGTATCTTCTTGTTCTGTTCCAACAACTGCCTCTTGGTCTACATAAAGGGTACTCATGAGCACAATTAAGTATTCTGGAATTCCCATTCTTTGCACTGTTACCCATAATTTGTTTTGATCCACAGAGTCAAATGCCTTTGCGTAGTCAATGAAACACAGATAAACATCTTTCTAGTATTCTTTGTTTTTGGCCAAGATCCATCTGACATTAGCAATGATATCCCTGTTCCATGTCCTCTTTTGAATCTGCCTCAAATTTCTGGCCAATCCCTGTCCCTGTACTGCTGCAGCAATTTTTGAATTATCTTCAGTAAAATTTAATTTGTGTGTGATATTAATGATACTGTTCAATAAGTTCTACATTCTGTTGAATCACTTTTCTTTGGTATGGACATAAAAATGGAATTCTTCCAATCAGTTGGCCAGGTAGCCATAAATAAGTGCTTCCAGCATTGCACCTGTTTTCTGAAACATCTCAATGGGTATTTTGTCAATTCCTGCAGCCTTGTTTTTCACTAGTTCTTTCAGGGCAGCATGGACTTATTCCTACAGTACTATCAGTTCTTGATCATATAATGCCTCCTAAAATGTTTGAATGTTAAACAGTTCTTTCTGGTATAGTGACTGTATTCCTTCCATCTGCTTTTGATGTTTCCTGAATCATTCAATGATTTACCCATAGAATCCTTCAATATCCCAGCTGGAAGCTTGAACTTGTTCTTCAGTTATTTCAGTTTGAGAAATGCTGAGTGTGTTCTTTCTGTTTCATTTTCTAACTCCAGGTCTTTGCAGATTTCATTATAAAACTTCACTTTTGTACTTTCGAGCTGCCCTTTGAAATCTGTTCAGCTCTTTTACTTAATCATTTCTTCCATTCATTCACTTTAGCTAGTCTACATTCAAGAGCAAGTTTCAGAGTCTCTTCTGACACCCATTTTGGTCTTTTCTTCATTTCCTGTCTTTTTTAATGGCCTTTGGTTTTCTTCACGTATGATGTCCCTGATGCCATATAACAACTTGTCTGGTCTTTGGCCACTGGTGTTCGATGCAGCAAACCTATTCTTCGAATGGTCTCTAAATTCAGGTGAAAAATACTCAAGGCTGTATTTTGGTTCTTGTAGGCTTGTTTCAGTTTCTTCAGTAAAATTGCAGATGAGCAATTGATGGTCTGTTTCATAGTCAGCTCAGCTGTGGCCTTGTTCTGACTGCTGATATTGAACTTCTTGTCTCTTTCCACAAATATAGTCAATTTGAGTTGTGTGTATTCCATCTAGTGAGGTCCGTGTTTGTTGCTGTTGATGTTGGTGAACACAGGTATTTGCAGAGAATATGTCATCAGTCTTGCAAAATTCTATCATGCAATTTCCAGCATCATTTCTATCACTAAGGCTATTGTTTTCCAACTAGTGATGCTTCTTTGTTTCCAACTTTCATATTCCAGTTGCCAGTAGTTATCAATACATCTTGATTGCATGTTTGGTCAATTCCAGACTGCAGAAGTTGATAAATAAGAATCTTCAGTTTCTTCATCTCTGGCTTCACTATTCACATTTGAATAATAGCAATGTTAACTGGTCTTCATTTTAGGCCTGTGGATATTAACCTATCACTGACAACACTGTACTTCATGATAGATCTTGAAATGTCCTTTTTCATGATGAACGTGACACCATTCCTCTTTGCCATTCCACATAACTGCCGCTCAGAGACAAGACTGTGGCTTCCTTCCTATGTATCATTAACATCTTGCAAATTAGCTAATTATACATATAGATTCCATGCTATCTCATACTGCAAGTAATACCTTCATTACACCACTCTTTATGATGTACCTAGAATTTCAGCATTTTAGAGGATATTGGTGCTAAGCCATGTTATCCTTGCTTTCAAAGTAGAAGGCATTTTGCCAATATAAAAAGTAATAAATATTATCTGTAATTTACCAAAAATATACAACCATGCTATACTTAGCTACCACGTATTCACTGAGAATGTATACTATTTAAATATTTACTGAATGGATATATTACTGCATGGTTTAAAATCAGGAATGGCATAGTCCAGGTTCTATCCTTTTACCATACTTATTCCATCTATATGCTGAGCAAATAATCCAAGAGGCTGGACTAATGAAGAAGAACACAACAACAGAACTGAAGTGAGAGTCATTAACAATCTGCATTATGCAGATGACATAACCTTGCTTGCTGAAAGTGAAGAGAACTTGAAGCACTTACTGATGAAGCTTAAAGACCATAGTTGTCTGTATGGATTACACTTCAACATAAAGAAAGCAAAAATCCTCACAACTGGACCAAGGAGCAACATCACAACAAACGTAGAAAAGATTGAAGTTGTCATGGATTTAATGTTACTTGAATCCACATTCAACATCCATGGAAGCAGCAGTCAAAATATTTTTCTATTGTTAATATATGGAACAAAATAGGTTATCTTCCAATATTTACTGTGTCACATTCTATTAGACTATATATCCTGATACTAAATTTCCTACTGTATTTATCATATTATACTTAGTATGTTGTGTAAAATCATACCACATTCAGTCTTACTGGACTTTTTAGTAACACTTTCAGTAGCAACAGCAACAAATTCTTTTTAGTGGCAGTGTATACAGTAAATTTATACTGTTATACTAAATTTATCATTTTATAATAACAGCTAAAGTAAAACTTTCTTATTTTCAAAATTAGTTACAAACCAGATAGCAGGGTCACTCGATTTAAAAATTTTATAATGGATTTCATCATAAGAAAACCCTCTGTGCCATCTATCTGCATGTTTACTGATAATGGGTGACATTGACATGGTCAATTATACGTTCAAAACATTTTAGTTCTACCAAACTCCACCATAATTCATGTAGTATTTCAGAGAACCCTTAGGGAATTTGAAAGTTCTCTTCAATTCTCTATGCAACTTTAGGAGATCCCCTAGGTTACTGGATCCCAGGATTAGATATTGAGGTTTAGTCCATCCATGCCTTGGACTGAATCAAGTTAACTTCAAACTGCTCTTTACCAAACAGACCACTGTTGGGAATTGTACATTGAAGACACAAATTTCTGATGCCACACTTGCGTCACTAAAACCTGTGATCAGATTCAACTTCAGTTTCAGCAAAGAGAATGGAGTCTGTTACAGCCTAGAGAGGTTTATATGTATGGAGAACAAATAAAGTTCAGATTCAACCAAATGAGTCAATGATTTAAGATAGTTGCCAAAGTGACTTCATTAGATTCAAAATTTATAAAGGGTATTCTGGCCTTACAGAAGAGAAAGGATGGGAGAGGGGCAATAGTAGAAGGTATATATCCAGTTATTAGGTGTTGCAATAATCCAGCAGTGGACATGGACAGATATGGACACACTTATAATACACCTAAGAAACACTTGATCATAGGGCCCTTTATCTACTTTCTGGTCAGACATGCCCACTTACATGTTTGTCAGAGAAGTGGGCCTGAACATAAGCTTTCCCAGGGATCAACAGGTGCACCAAGAGTTTGGAAAAGGCTACAGAATTTAAAGAGGAGCAGTTGGGACTGGACTTTCAGGGGCTCTAGCACTGAAGAGCTAAGGAAGGGTGGGCTAAGGGACCAGGAAGCAGCAGCCACAGCCACGTGGAGGAAAATCAAGAGTGTCCTATCCTGGAAACCACAAGACACATAAGCCTTCAAGAGGAAGGGAAATTTAGAAGTGTTGATTGTGTCATAGGTCAAAAGTATAAGGAATGAAATCTTTCTCAGCATTTATTTAGTAACAGTTAATAACGTAGGAAGAGGAGGAAAAGAGGACATTATAGATGATAAATAGGTCACTAGGAGATGAGGAAGAAATGAACTTGATTTACAAAGTTCTCAGTTAATTCATGATGCAATAGAAGCTGAACATAACATCTTAACCTTTTTCCTTTAATAAAATATTGGGTTTTAAAAACAGTTGTTTTAATAAGTATCTTAAAAAAATGTGGCATACAGCATCAACTCTCATGTTTTCTTGATTTCTTTAATGATAGGCCCAACTAATGTATATATGCAAAAAAATGAGGTAAAATAATATTTCTAAAAATTAAAGGAGTGTAGGAGCGTGTCACTTTTGGATATTTTCTCAGTACCACACAATACCAATTGTTACTGTTGACCACCATGTTCATGCTTTATGTCTGTGAATGAAATTGTGATGCTGGCATTGTTCTGTTTTATAGATTCAAATAAAAAAATGAGGCTAGGAAATAAATAATTTGTGAAGGTTGCACAGCTGGTTGAGTGGCAGAGACATGATTCCCCCTCAGGCTACCTATGCTGTGGGTGACATACCAGACACACTTGTTATTATATCATGATACACTCAGTGGTTAAGCTAACCAAAAGGCCACAGTTCAATCCCACCAACTGTTCTGTGGGAAAAAAGGCCAGGTGATTTGCTTCCATAAATATTTCAGCCTAGAAAACCCTGTGGGGCCGTTCCACTTTGTCCTACAGAGTTGCTATGAGTCAGAATCAATGAGGCGGCACAGAACAATATGCTCAGCTGTAGGTGGCTAAGGCAGAAAGCACACATTCTAGTAAATAAAAAAAAGAAATTCAAGCAAATGCAATCAATGAATATTTTAAAAATATTTTTAAAAAGAGAGAAATAAATAAAAGAAGGCTGGTATATAATATTAAAAAATATAACGTTGAATTCAAGGAAAAAAGCATTAACACAAAAATGAACAATCATTAGCAAATGAAACCCTCAAAAAGCCCAAAGTAAAATTACAAGGAGTATAATCAGTAATAGGTATTAAGATTAAAGCAGGGGAAGACCTGAATTCACCTCCCTCAGAACATGACAGGTCAAGTGGAAAAAAGCTAAGTAAAGATAGATAGAGACGAATTAACTCAATTAACAATATTAATCTAATTAATATACCTTAAAGGACATACTCTGAAAATCCTCTCTTCCAGTGCCAAAGTATCATTTCACAACATAAGCACATGCCTCAGTTTCCTCTAGTTGCCCATCTTTTCAAGGGTTCATTGACTGAAGAGTACCTGCAGCAGATTCCAAGGAAACCCCACATCACCAAGGGCCACTTGGTTGCATGGGAAACCATAGTCAGCACTCTTGACTAGGGTCACACAGCACCCCAACTTCATTGCTCATCATGATAATAATTAAAGTCATGCACAAACTCCCTTCTCTCCCTTGATTACACCACCTGATAAAGCCTCCAATCTGCCTCTCCCTGAGCAGCTGAACGTCGTTCGAGCAAAACGCACAACCAGTTCACTTTGTCCTGTACTTTAAATTCATGAAAATAAATCTCAACTGGGCACTAACCCCAACTACATTTCCACTCTGTTTGCTTTTCTGATCTCCACAACAGTAATACCACATCTTCTCCATTCTCCAACCTTTCAGCTGATGAGCTTCTCTCTCCTGGAGAAATAACATCAAGTTGGTACACTGTTATCTTCTCAGGAAATCTACTGATTGCCTCATCTGTACACATTTACTCTGCCTCTCACCTCTGGGATCATCACAAACTGTCCCTGTCCTTCTATTGGTGCCCTGCCTCCCATCCTCTCTCACCTCCTCCAGACTCTGCTCCTGGGTTTACACCTCCCTCTCTTGCAATATTAGTTGCCCCTCTCTATAGAATCATTCTCATGCACAAGATAGCCTTTAATGGCTTCCATTCTAAAAGACCCTCTCAACTCTCCAGTCACTCACATTTGCTCCTTTCCTGCACAATAAAACTTCTGAAATTATTTGTCATTGCCCTCTGTCACGAGTTTCTCATCCGTCATTCTTCCCTCAACACATGTCAGCAAGAGTTCCTTCCTCTCCACTGACAGGGCTCTTCTCAAGATCATCGAGAGCCTCCATGGCGTCCATGTCCAAGGGTTACTTTTCTATCATCACTTTACTCACCTTCTCAGTCATGAGTTCTTGGAAATCTTTCTTCTCTCATTTTCCCTGGCATGGTCTCTCCTTAATTTCCTCCCTCCTCGCCACGTGTTTTTCTCTCCATAGCTGTGTAGTCTTTCACTCCACCTTCCATGCTGGCATGTCCTAGTGCTTGGTATTGATACACCTTTTCTCCTCCATTTACCCTCTCTCCTTAGGTCATCTCATCCAGCCCCCCATCTTTAAAAGCCATCTATGTGCCCAGGACTCCCAAGTTCACCTCTCCTGTCCTGACTCCTCTACTGAGCTCCAGACTCACATATCCAGCTGTTACTTTACTTACCCACCTGGATAGATTAGGAAAAAAGCAAAAAAACAAACTCACTCCCCATCAAGTCAGATCCGACTCATAGCGACCCTTCCTTGGGTTTCCAAGGCAGTATCACGATGGAAGTAGACTGCCCAACCTTCCTTCCTAGGAGTGGCAAGTGGGTTTGAACTGCACTACGCCACCAGAGATAGAGAGATTAGAAGCATCTCAATTTGAACATGCCCCAGACAGATCTCTATATTTCCCCTCCAGTCCTGCTCCTCTCTGCTTTCTCATTTCACTATCACCATCACCTAAGGGCATAAGCCACATGCTTATGAATCATCTTGGACTTCTCTTTTCCTTACCCCATATACCCAATCCCTCATGAAGTCCTATTAGTCATCCCTCTGTATCAGGATTCTGCAGAGAAACAGAACCAACAGGTAATACACACACACACACACACACACATGTACGTAAAGAGAGAGAGATTATGCAGTTGTGGGATTGACAAGTCTAAAATTTGTAGGGTAGGCTGGAAATTCAGACAGGATATCTATGTTACAATCTGTGGCAGAATTCCTTCAACTGATTGGATGAGGCTAATCTATATTATCAAAGGTAATCTCCTTTACTTAATTATGAACATTAATCACATCTACAAAATACCTGCACAGCAACATCTAAGACTAGTGTTTAATCGAGCAATTGGGCACCATCGACCAGCCACAGTGACATATAACCACCACCAGCACATTCACCAACACATTCCGCTTTTCCAATATATTCCATCTTCACCACAGGCCCTAATACAAGCCATAAGAATCTCCCACAGAACAACTGAAATTAGCCTCAGAATTCTGTGTGCTGCTTCCCATACCACCCCCCCGCCCCGCACCTCTCTGAATCCATTTTCCTCATCAATGACAGATCAAACTGCGCCACTGTGATACTCTTCCCATTCCAGGTGTTGTCTTGTCACTAGCTTCCTATGAAATGCATAAAAACCATATTATGGATCGAGGGATAGACAGAAAGATAGATAGCTAGCTAGGTAAGCAACGAAGAAGGCATAGTAAAATGTTCATTGTAAATCTAGAGAGTGGCTAATATGGGAGATCAACTTCAAAATTCTTTTAACTTCTGCATGCTTGAAAATTTTCCTAATAAAATACTGGGGAAACAAACTTTAAAACGAATCTTCTTACTGTCCTTAAAAGGAGCCCTGGTAGCACAGTGGTTAAAGCACTCAGCTGCCAACCAAAAGGTCAGAGGTTTGAACCCACAGCCGCTCTACAGAAGGAAGACATGGCAGTCTGTTTCTGCAAAGATTACAGCCTTGGAAATGGGTTCTAGGAGCACTAGTGGTGCAGTGGTTAAATACTCAGTGGCTAAACAAAAGGTCAGTAGTTTGGACCCACCAACTGCTCCACAGAAAAAAGATGTGGCTACTTGGTTTGTTTTTTTTTATTCTATTCTAGGTACCGGTACAACTTTTAATTTAGCCTCAGAAGGCTGCTTTATCATTTTACAGAAGAGAATGCTCAGGCATAGAGAGGTGATGTCAAGTGGCCAAGGTCAGACAGCTAGTCAGCCTCAGAGCTGGGGCTCATACCCAGCTCATACCCATTCTCCCTGCCAGGAGCCTCTGCACTCAATTTTGCACTGTGCTCAATGTCCGCACGTGACAGTAGATGTGACGGATGCGTGCTTTTGCCTCGTCCCTGTTTTTTCTCTATCCCGGCCCAGGCTCCTCTGCTGCCCTTGCCTAGCCTTTTTATTCCTTTCTTGAACAATGTTCCTTGCATCTTGCTTTAACCCATCTCTATCTGCACACAACTGAGTCTCAGAAACCGGAATCCTCTCAAACACTTTGCACAGATCTTTAAGGTTTTGTTTGGAATAAAACCTCTTTCTCAGTACAATTCAGTATGCAGTGATTCTGGAAGACTGGAAAGACAGTTCTAGATGAAAGCAACGGTGAGGCAAATCAGCTTCTCCTTTGGAATGATAACAAAAGAAATAATAAGAAAAGTAGGAACCAACATTTATATGATTATAATGTAACCAGCATAGCACTGAGTTCTTTGTTTACAATGGCCAACATAGTGGCAGGGCAGGGTGTGAAGTAGTTGGGCTGGTTTTAAAACCAACTGTCTTATCCACCTCCCATATTGACTTCACAGGACCTACTTTTCCAGTTTGTACTATCTCTCTCAATCATTTGGACCTAAATCCAAAGAACCCACAAGTACCTCCGGAAGAAAGGCCTGGTGATATGCTTCTGAAAGGGCATAGCCTTGAAAACACTAGGAAGCACAGTTCTACTCTGCAACACATGGGATTACCATGAGTCAGAATCAACTCGACCTCAATAGCAACTGGTTTGGTTTTCGGTTTGATCCCATCCCAGTCCTAGAGAGGAAGTACCTTGAGGGGTAAAGGTAACTCTTGATTTTGTATTCCTGTTTCTCAAGTGGTAGGTAGAAGAGAGAGAAATATCTCAAGGCCCCTTCAATCACCCTGTCCTATCTATCCGTCCCCTACCCTGTCTCCCACATATGGCCCCTCCCCTTCCATTCCACCATTCCCAGTGCCTCCATGTGCTTCAACCATTATCATCTGTCACAGAGAGGATGGTCTCCAGGCCTTGCCACCACAGCACCATCTTCTGGACTAGTTGTTGCTGTTATGTGCCGTCGAAAGATGTATAAAGCAAATCTTTAGGTTAAATAGATGGAAATGTGAGTTCTAGGTTTGTAGCTTGCAAGCTGAGTAGCCATGGGTCATTTCCTCAATCTATTTGAAATGCAGTCTTCTCACTTGTAAACAGGGATAATGAAAGGCCTGCCTACAGAATAGTAATAGGGAGTAAACACAACCTCATAGGTCAAGTGTAAAGATGCCACCTGTTGCACAATAAAACCAACCAGTTGTTGAGTCAATTCTGACCCATGTGTGTCAGAGTGAAACTGTATTGCATAGAGTTTTCAATGGCTGATTTTTCAGAAGTAGACTACCAGGCCTTTCTTTCCAGGTGCCTGTGAGTGGATACAAACCTAACAACAAAGCTGTTTAGCAGCTGAACATGTTAGCCATGTACACTACCTGCACAGTAAGAACTCACTGATATCAATTATTTGAAGTCAGGGTATAGATCCTATACAATAAAAGTCCATTTTATAAACAGACATCTTAGATAATTCCACTTTCCAGTTTAAAAACCTCAAGAGGCTCCAGGGTCTACCAAATAAAGCCAAAAAGACCCTTAGCTTATAGTCAGATTCTGGCTCATCTTACCCTTCAAAAATTAATACTAGAACTGGCTTCTAGAATTGTCATCCATGCTGCTCACAGACACAAGTATGAGCAGAGAGGTCATTGTTCCTTTTCCAAATCTCGAATAAAAAATGCCCAAACACATGGAAGTCATCTTAACTGAATGCAGACATGGTCCCATGGAAGCTTATGAAACCCATTCTGGTGAAGGCATGTGGCACGAGGCCTCACAAACACCAAGTAACCTCTCCTAATGAATTGCAGTTTGGAACTAGGAACCACTTTTTGGTTTTAGAAAAAATAAAGTTATTCTAAGATCTGATGACAGAAAATTAGCTGGTGTGGGGAAGGTGAAAGGTACTATTATTCTTGAACGGACAAGATCTTTGGAAGAAAATTTCCAAACAAAAGTGCAACCTTTGTTTGTAAGCTCATAAGATTGTGGGTTCAGAATTAATTTGAGTTGAGCCGCTTCCAGTTACCAGTAACCTAACACTTGGGTCCATTATGCAATCATGACTCAAGCAGTCCTTTGGAACACCACTTTCAAACATGACCAGAATTAAAGGACAAACTTTGTAAATATTTGAAGTTGCTGGTTTAAAATTAATTTGACCCATTTGCTTGCCAGTTTCCAGTAACTTGTGACACTTGGAGCATTTTCTGTAATCATACATATCACACTTGAGTCTTTGAAAATAATTTATTTGGAAAAAATAAAGGTTCATGGAATTTAGTAAATACATAGCTGAAAATAAAGGAGAATTTCCTGGTGGTAGACGAGAGAGGAGAAAGAAAGGAAGAGAGACAGGCAGGGAGGGGAGAAGGGCGGGGTCTAGGGAGGGATGAGAGAAGAGAGGCATGCTAGGGGAGAAGGAGAGAAGAAAAGAGATGGTGGTATTTTTCCTTGATGTGTAAGTTTTAATTTTAAGTCTGAAGACCATAATTCAGTTAAAGATATAGACTCTTGCATTTAGTTTTGTTATTTTTCCTGAGTTTTGTAAACAGCTTTATTCAGAAATAATTCACATAAAATTCATTCATTTAAAGTGTATAATCTAATGGTTTTTGTATGGTCACAGAATATAAAACCATCACCTCAATTTAATTTTAGAACATTATTATGACCCCAAAAAGAATTAGTATAGGGCCTGAGGCACTCAACTGCTAACCAGAAGACTGGCAGTTCAAACCCACCAGCCACTCCTGGGAAGGAAGGTTGGGCAATCTACTTCCGCGGTGATGCCGCCTTGGAAATCCAAGGAGGGGTCATTATGAATCGGGTCTGACTCGACGGCACAACAACAACATGAAACATGGATTACTTCTCCCATTTCTATCCCACACAGGTACCCAAACAAGCCTTTTAATCAGGAGTCCAGACAGATGTACTGAAAGCTTTCTTTCACTGCTCTGGTGTCACCTCCCTGTAACTCAGCGGCTGGAGCCGACACAGCCCGCGGGCCACCTGCTTTCATCTCAAATATGTGATGAAGAAGCTTTCTGGTAACAGATCTCTGGATCCCACATTTCACACTGGTGGTGTCTTTGGATTGACTTGGGCCAGATCTCAGGGTCAGGCTGCCAACTGAAGAGTGGCTGCCAACTTTCTACTCAGTTGACCTGCCAATTTCTGTAACTCAAACCAGTAGGTCCTTGTGCTCTAGTTCCTTCCTGGTCATTCCCCAGATAACAACAGAGACATAGTGCAGTAGTTAAGGTTATGTGTCAACTTGGCTGGGCCTGGTTTGGATTGCCTGGGCAGCTGGATATAGTTATTCCCCATGAGACCAGTAATCAACTCTGTGGTGGAACGTACTGGATCATCTGAGTCGGGATGTGGTCTGCTTCTGGTATAGAAGACACTCTGAGAAAGGTCTCTGAGCTTTTGGCACGCCTGCACCCTGAGTGTAGACCATTCTTCACTCGGCAGCCTACCAGGTTGTCTGCCAAACTTGGGACTGTTTCTGGACTAGAACTAGTGGCCTGCTGTATTGTGTGATAACCTTGGCACTGTGCCATTTTCCTGCTAGCCTCCTAAAAATTAGAGAGTAAATCCCTGTTTGTTAAAGCCACCCGTTTGTGGTGTTTTCTGTTAGAGTGGCACTAGAGGAGGAAAACAGATTACAATCAGTGTACGGAAACAAAATGTGTATGAAGTATTATATGGAAAATGAATTTGCTCTGTAAACTTGCACCCATGTCACAATATAAAAAACAAAAAAGCGCAACTTTTTTTTTCTTTCTGAAGAATAATAATATAAAAATAGTTTGTACTCAGTTTAAACATAACAAGAGTCAAAGTTAGGATACCTTCTTAGCCACAAACAAGCATCTTGAGGAGTAGGTGACTAGGCCTGTGGGCGGTGGACCATGGTAGCAGAGGACAGCAAGCTCAACAGGCACAACGTGGTATACAAAAACGTTGTTCTACATCTGCCTTAGGTGAGCAGCTACTGGGTTCTGAAAAGCTTGCGAGCTGCCTTCTCTGTGGCAACTATTGGCCTCTCCTCCTCTCCTCTGGAGCAAAGAAGAGTGAAGAAAATCCAAGACACACAACAATGGT
Source organism: Orycteropus afer afer (assembly GCF_000298275.1). Taxonomy (NCBI): domain Eukaryota; kingdom Metazoa; phylum Chordata; class Mammalia; order Tubulidentata; family Orycteropodidae; genus Orycteropus; species Orycteropus afer. The sequence continues at coordinate 2,911,701 of NW_006921628.1, forward strand.
CCAGAGGACCATGTGATTCTCAACCTATAGGACACATCCAATATGACCTATATGCCATTCTCAACCTATATGACCCAGAGACCAGAAGAAATAGACTGTGCCTGGCTACCCATACCAACCACTTGCAGGGGATCAAGATTGGAGATCCTGTGTAAATTGGGAGACAGATGTGGAGCAAAACTCAAAATCATAACAAAGACCAGGGTTACTGGTCTGATAGAGACCAGTGAAACCCTTGAAACTCTGCTGTGAGTCACTCTACAGGGTTGCTCACACTCCTGTGGTTTAACTCTCAGCCAAACAACAGACAGGCCTTGGAGCTGACCACCTACAGCAGGGAGATGCATTCCTCAGAAGAATCAGCCAAGGGAGATCAGAAGGGCAGCATTTGCACAGGGAGAAATGGAGGGAGGGAGGGATGTGGATGCAAGAAGGACCCAAGGAAGGAGTAACCACAGCAAGTGTGAGGTGGGATGTTACACTGTGGGGAATGTAACCAGTATCACTGAACAAAATGTGCATATGAACTGTTGAATGTAAAATGAATCTACTCTGTACAATTTCATCCAAATCACAATCAAAACTTGGATAAACAAAAGATTACTGCCAAGACAATCCCGTGACGCTCAGTTCCACTGTAACAAGTGAGCCCCCAGGAGATAGAGACCCATTCTGTGGCATCCCACAACAACAACAAAGAGAAAGAGAAAGACAGAGAGTGAGAGAACATCAGAGAGAGCTAAGTGATATTGTGCCACTTGGGGTCATTATGAGTTGAAATAGACTTCAGTAGCACCTAACACATTCTTAAGAAACAAGCTCTGCCAACACCCATTTCTGATCAAAACTCTCAGCAAAA
>NW_006921628.1:2926093-2927658 GCF_000298275.1 Orycteropus afer afer
CATGAATGTCTGTGTATAGGATAAATGGCAGGGGAGAGCAAAGGGGAGGTGGGAAGGGTCAGGACACAGTCCAGGTGTGCAGAGTGAGAGTTTGGAGAGAGGAAGGGGCAGACGATGTATGGGAACTGAAGAGGTGGGAGAGGCCTGGAGAACTCCCCGATGTTGGTCACAAGGAGTTAGGAGGGGTCCTGAAACAGAACTGGTGTGGTGAGTGGTGGTGGATGGGGTCAGACTTACTATGGGAAGTGAGAAGATGGAAGGGGCCAGGTCACCACCACCTGGTGAGAGAGTGAGGATATGGGAGGGGTGAGGAGGTAGTGCATAGGATAAATGGCAGGGGAGAGCAAAGGGGAGGTGGGAAGGGTGAGAACACAGTCCAGGTGTGCAGAGTAAGACTTTGGAGAGAGGAAGGGGCAGACAATGTATGGGAACTGAGGAGGTGGGAGAGGCCTGGAGAACTCCCAGATGTTGGTCACAAGGAGCTAGGAGGGGTCCTGAAACAGAACTGGTGTGGTGAGTGGGGGTGGATGGGGTCAGACTTACTATGGGCAGTGAGAAAATGGAAAGGGCCAGATCACCACCACCTGGTGAGGGAGTGAGGCTATGGGAGGGGTGAGGAGGTAGTCCGGTAATGGCAAGGCAGGAGGGGGGAGGAGTGAGGAGGAGCCATAGCTCCCAAGAAGGCACAGGTTTAGGAGGAAGGGTGCAGTGAGTGCATCCTTGTGAGCAATGAAGGTGGGGATTGCCAGGAAGCCACCCAGGTGTCAGGAGTAAGGAGGAGGTAAGTGGAGGTAGGTTGACAGAAGGCATAGGTGAAGGGAGTGAGGTTGTAGGAGGGGTCAGTGGAAGGCCAGCTGTGATTGCGAAGGAGGTGGGAGGGTTAGGAAGCAGCTCAGGTGTGGGATGTGAGAAGGCAGGCCTGGTCCGGATTTAGCGTGCGTGTGGAAAGTAAAGAAAAGGGAGAGGTTAAGAAAGCTCAGGTGAGGTTAAGAAGGAGTATAAAAGTTCAGGGAGTGGGCCAGTTATGGGAAGTTATGGGGAGGCAGGAGTCAAGAGAAGTCATGGGAAAGGAAGTCATGGGAGGAATCTGAGGGCAGCCCAGGTGTGGGAAGTGAGAAGGTGGAGGGGTCAGCAGCCAACAAAAGTTTGCAGAGGAAGGAGGTAAGAGTGTCAGGAGGAGGCACAGGTGTGTGCAATGAGAAGGTGGGATGGGCCAGGAGGCAGCAAATGTGCTGCAAACGACTGCTTGAAAGTGTTCAAAAGCAAAGATGTCACTTTGAGGACTAAGGTACACCTGACCCAAGTCATGGTAACTCAGTCACCTCATGTGCATGCAAGAACTGGACAATGGGAAAGGAAGACCAAAGAAGGATCGACACATTCGACTTACAGTGCTGGCAAAGAATAGTATAGCATGGTCTATCATGGTGAAAAGGATGAGGAGAGAGAATCAAGAGAAACATTATCCCATACTGATTCCTATGCAGTGGAGGTCAGACACATGAAAACACTTAGTCCAGGGGACTAGTGGACCATGGGACCTCAGCCTGAATGTCCCTGAGACC
>NW_006921628.1:2927888-2948379 GCF_000298275.1 Orycteropus afer afer
CTGGATAGAGTGGGAGAATAATGTGGAACAAAACCCCAATCCTTTAATTAAAAGAAAAAAAAAAAAAAATGGGGGACAAGGTTTGCTGATCTGATAGGGTCTGGTGGAACTACAGAGACTATATATAGTCCCTAGATGCCCTTCAGGTCTAGAATTGAACCCCCCACCCCCACCCCAATGGCTTTAAGCCAAACAAAAGACAGGCATATGAGCTGAGCATTTACATTAGATAAATACACTCCTTGGGGAGATTGCTCATGGGAGAATGGAAGGGCTGTGGATGCACAGGGAGACATCTGGTGAGGCTTGGGGGCAGGCATGCGCAGGAGGGAAGACAAAGGGAAGAGGTAACTATGAGGAAGAAGTGGGATCAAAGCTGTTGCACTGTGGGAAATTACAGTCAATGTCATGAGCCAAAGTGTGTGTGAGCTGCTGTATGGGAAATCAATTTGTTCTTTAAACTTTCACCCAAATCACAATAAAAATGAAAAAACAAAACAACAACAACAACAAAACAGGTTTACTGGTCATATAGAGACTGGTAAAACTCCTGAGCCTATGGCCTCTAGTTATCCTTGAGGCTTGGAATTGAACTCACTCCTGTGGCTTCCAGCCAAACAAGAGAGAGGCATAGACAGTGAGCATTTCAACCAGGTAGGCACACCCCTTAGAACAATCAACCATGGGTGATCAGAAGGGCACTATTTGCACAGGTAGACAGGTCAGAGGGCAGCAATGCATAGGAAAGAAGGACACAGAAAGAAGGTAACCCCAGGGAGGAAGTGGCAAGAGAGCTGTTATATTATGCGGATTGCAATCACTGTCATGAAATAAAATGCATATCAACTGCTGTATGGAAAATGAATTTTCTCTGTCAACTTTCCCTCAAATCACAATAAAAGAAAAGTTAATGAGGTCCTACCAGAGTAGGGTGGGTGTTGATCCTAATCCCCTCTGGGTGGCATTTCAGAAAAGAGCACAAACATAAAAACAAGATGTAAAAATGATGTGATGGAGACGTGAGACCTCCTCGTCTGACTTGAGAAAACATGAGGAGAGAGACTCAAGATCAACATCAACCCAAGCTGATTCCTGTGAGGTGGGGGTCGGATATTTCTACTCTCTGCGTCCTTTTGACCAATTTTGACAACAGCCGCCTCTTCCCTGGCACTCTCTCCTTCTCTGCCGGATGTGATACTTCATTGCAGTGGCCACACAGAACTCTTAGACCATGCTCACGGTTACAGGGTGTTTCAGGGGACTAAGGGGGTACAGCTCAGGTCAAGAATGACTAGGGTCAAGTTCTTTGGTCAGCACGGATACTTGGCCACGTGCGCAGGCAGGCCTACCTCTCAGCTCTAAGCCCCTCAGCCCCTTGGCCTGGTCTCTGCCCTGCTTGCGGAGGGCAAGTGTTACACAGCTTTCGAGCTCCACCAGTAAGTGCCTGGAGGCAAGCCACTCTGCCAGCAAGCCTCTAGCCCTAAGGCGCTCAGCTCTCGTGCTCCGTGGGTTACTGGCAAAGCCACTGTAGCCACCTGGCTCCCTGGGCCAAGAAGCCCACTGTGCTCTCTTGCACTGGTGTCCTCGTTCTGCTGCCACTGCTTCTCCCTGTCTCCAGTGTTAACAACTCTCTCTGTGTCTCCTGGGTCTAGGAGGTTCTCAGTGCAGGGACCCTAGGTCCAAAAGATGCACCCTGCCCGTGGCTCTTCTTGCTGGTAGTGAGGTCCCCTGCCTCTGCTTCTGAGATTGGCTCCCTATGAGCCTAGCAGGATGGCAAAACTGACCAATCCCTCCATTAGGGTTCCACAGACCTTACTTGCTCTGTCCCACCCCCACCGAGGTGCCAAGTTGATACACAACCTTAACTAGCCCAGGTGCCAACTACCAACCTTTACGTTAGGAGCCTGAGGCAAACAGCTTGCTGCATCCAAGCTCTTTATCGGTACTATTTTGTGGATGAGGAAATTCAATTGATAGGAGAGCCAGGATTAAAACACTAATCTTTCTATTTCTGGTCCCCTTGTTTCTGGAATGACAGAAAATTGATGTTGGGAAAACAAAACACATGGTAGTTGAAAAGCTCAAGTTCCCTATCAGAAAGGTAAAACTCTCAAAAATTTTGTACCTGTGAATCCAAGGAGCTTTGGTAGTGCAGTAGTTAAGTGCTTGGCTGGGAACTCAAAGGTCAGTGGTTCAAACCCACCAGCTGCTGTGCACAACAAAGGGGTGGCAGTCTGCTTCCATCAAAGTTTACAGCCTTGGTAACCCTATGGGGCAGTTCTGCTCTGTCCTATAGGGTTTTTCACTGTGACTCAGAATCAACTGGATCGCATACCATAACAATGTGGATTTTAAATCTTTTTATATTGTTCTTAAAGGGCAGTGCTGGGAAGCCAGACAACTTTCAATAACCTATTTCACAAGAGATAACCTCATCCCTCATTTTTTCATATTGGATTTGAAATGGTAATAAACCAGGTGTATAAATTCTTACATTATGATACATGAAATTTAGGGTGTTAAGCTTTATGGGCCCCTGACATGCCTAAGGCACTTGACTGCTAACCAGAATGTTGGCGGTTCAAACCCACCAGCCACTCCTCGGAAGGAAGGTTGGGCAATGTACTTCCATAACGATACCTCTTAGGAAACCCAAGGAGGGTTTGCTATGAGTCAACGGCCCATAACAACAACAACAACAAACCATTAGCAGTCATTTTCAGTTTCTTCTACTTCCTGGCAATCGTTAATCTCCTTTTAATCTCTACACATTTGCCTATTCTGAATAACTTCATATAAATGGCATCATATAAAAGGTAATCTTTTCTGTCTGGCTTCTTTCTTAGCATGAGGTTTCTGAGGTTCATTCATGTTGTAGTAAGTATCAATAGTTCATCATCCGTTTTCACTGACAAATATTCCACTGTATGACTTGATCTCATTTATTCATTATCATTTGATGGACATCTGGGGTGTTTCTACTTTTTGGCTAATATGACTAATTCTGCTATGAACAATCATGTACAAATTTTTATGTGGATATATATTTTCATTTCTAGTAGACACCTAGGAGTAGAAGTGATAGAACATCTGGTAACACCATATTTAGCATAGAGGAACTGTCAAACTCTTTTCCACAGTGGCTGTACCATTTCACATTTCAACTAGCAATGTGTAAGGATTCCAAATTCTCCACATTCTTACTGACACTTGTTATTATTTGACTTTTTGAGTATAGGCATTCTGTAATCAAACAGTTGTGAAGTGATATCTCTTTATGGTTTTTATTTGCAGTTCCCTAAAGCTCTGGTGGTGCAGTGCCAAAGCCATTTGACTGCTAACCAGAAGGCTGGCTGTTCAAACCCACCAGTCAATCCTTGGAAGGAAGGTTGGGCAATCTGCTTCCGTAGTGATGCTGCCTCGAAACCCAAGGTGGGATCGCTATGAGTTGGATTTGACTCGATGGCAGTGAGTTTTTTAATGGCTAATGATATTGAGGATTTTTTTGGCAATACATATATTTCTTGTGAGAAATTATTCAGATCCTTTGCCCACTTTTTAATTTGGGCTCTGATTGAACAATTTCTCTTAGAAAGATCAGCACAAGGCCGGTCCCCATGAGGCGGAGGTCAGAGATGTCCCAAATGTCCAAACTACCATGCCACTCCATCATTTCAGACATTAACTCCTCCTCCTCCTTCTCCCAATAATTTCCCCAGTCTTGTTGTTGTTGTTGTTGTTATGTGCCGTCGAGTTGGCCCCGACTCATAGCGACCCCTCCTTGGGTTTCCGAGGCAGTATCACTACGGAAGTAGGATTGCCCAACCTTCCTTCCGAGGAGTGGCTGGTGGGTTTGAACCGCCAGCCGTCTGGTTAGCAGGCAAGTGTCTTAGCCACTACGCTACCAGAGCTCCTTCCCCAGTCTTAGGATTCTGTATTTCACTGTAACGCCTCACAGAACTCACAGACACCCAAGGGTTCGTCTCACGTAGTAGTGGTGGAGGCTGGCAGGCTGGCGAGTCCCGGGTCCGTGAATAGGTCTGGTGGATCCTCCCAACTCTCCGGGTTTGATGAACCTCGATCAGCAGATCAGATGATGGCTGCTGTCCCAAATCCAGGGGTGAGATGAGGATGATCCAAGACACAAAGCCAGAGCAAGAGGAGAGCAAATCTTCCCAGGAGATTCGTAGGTATACCCTCAGGGAAGCTAAGGGTGGTGATTTGAATCATACCCTCCAGCAAGGCAGGACTCAAGATACATTCCACCTGTGTTGCCCTGACAGAATTAACCTAAATCCCATCACAGAGTCGATTGCCAGTCATTATAGGGAATGACTACTACCAGCTGCCCAGCCAAGTTGATACCTGACCTTAACTACCACACCACCCCAAACAGGCATGGATAATGGGATTTACGAAACATCACAGAATGGAGGACAATGGCTAGAAGGGCCACATCAAGCAATTCACTGCAGGCTCTTTCTCTTCTTATTGTTGAGTTGTAAGGGTTATTGATATATTCTGGATACAAATCCCTTCTCAGATATATGCTCTGCAAATATTTTTTTATTATTTTTTTAATGATAAAGTATCATGATTTTCCCTAAAATTTGTTTCCAATAAATCAGCCTTTGAAAACCGTATCGGGTATAATTCTCTTCTGACACACATAAGGTTGCCATGAGTTGTAGTAGTGAACTTGACAGGAGCTGGTGGTATCTGACTTACAAAACAATCATACATCTCCCTATGAATGTTTCTAAGAACTATAGACCTCTTGTGTCTACATTTGAACTTATCCTCTTTTCTTCCATCCCAGACCTGCTTATCTTTCAAGCTTTTCTACTCAGCCAACTGGTCAACCAAAGAAGGATCTAACTCTTCCTAATTCTTTTTTCTCCTCATTATCCCCAAGGTTCTGTCAAACTCCAAGTAATGTCATTTCTGTCTGTACCAAGATTTCTGAAATTGCTCCAGCCTGCTATATGTACTACCAACCTTAGGTCAAGCTTTTATCATCTCTCTTCTGAACTCTTCCAACAACCTTGTCTCTAGTCAGGCCCTTCTAAATGCAAATCCAATGATGATACTTCAGTGGGAAACCACACATTGATGGTTACAAATACTGATTCTGAAGCTACACTTCCCAAGTTCCCATCCTGCCTCTGCCATTTAATCTCTCTCCTCCTCAACATCCCATCTGTAAAATAAGGAGTGATAATAATTCCTTAATAGGATTATGTGAGGATTAAATGTATTATTATATGAAAACTGTATGAACAGCAACTGGTATATAATAACCATTCAGTAAATGCCAGACAATATTACTGTAATTAATTTTTTAAAAAATTTACCATTAGTTAAAACTCTTCCAAGGTTCTTTTTATCCATGGGATAAAGCTCAAGTGTCTATGCTTGCAACACAAAGCACTCAATGATCTGCAATGTATGCTGAAAAGAATCTGCTGTGATCACAAAATCTTTATAGTAGTTTTATACCTTCAATTTTCAAAATGAATTTTCAAGTGTTACTGCTTTCTAGTTAAGTTTGCTCTACTACCACTAGCAAATATGCACTGTTGACTTACTCCTAACAAGGCAAAATGCTAAGCACTCTGTTTCTACTGTGTACTTTAATTTTCACCACCACCTTATAAGGGGATTAGTATTGCTCATTCCAACTCCATAGTTGAGATAAATCAGAGAGTAAGTCTATTGTCCACACAATGAGGACATAGAGAAACCTGGATATAGTCCCGAGACTCCTGGACATCAACTCCTAAGCTCTTGGCTCAGCCTCAGGAAGTTTCTGAAGAGGTGTCCACAGACAGACATTCTCAAAAGCAGCATGGAAAGGAATTTCAAGTGTTTGTTTCATGTTTCTAATTTCTGATCTAAATACATCTTCTGTCTGAGAAATCATCACAATGTTATCCAGACATCTGAAAATTCCTGAGACTAGGAACTTTTCAATGTAGGTTCTGAAAGCTCTTGCTCAGCAGAAATATTTCTCCTTGGGGGTAAATGTCTTCCTGTGCTGGCTGGACTGGACTCGATTAACTTGTTTGGTTGAAGCCAATGGGTCTTAGAACTGCTTCCTTCTTTTCCCAGACAGTCACTCACACATGGCGAGGGACTAGAGGAGAGTGTGACTAGAAGAACCATCTCCCTGTTAGAGAAACAACTCAAAGTATTTGGCCATAGGTGAGTGACTCAAGGCTACCATCTGAATATGCAAATGCAGCACATTCCTAACTATGTGCACAGGAGGTCCTCATTATCTGAAGATAATTGATGTTGGACAAATGCTTCATAGTAAGAATCCATCAAAAATAAAGACATTTTCAAAATTAATTGTATAAAACACTTGAGGACTTAACTTAGAAAACAAAAGTAGCAATTATGAAAACAAGCTGAATGCATTTAATATTTTAAAAAAATAGAGGGTGAGATTAAAATTCTGCCCCCTTAGAAGACATACAAAATGAAGTGAGTGTAGTTTTTCTTCAATGGCTCTGAAAAAAATTGTGTAATAGCAAAATAAGGGGATTTTTACTTTGCCTTGAACTTTTGTGACACTGCCATAAAGTCGGTTTCTCTCTCCTTTTCAAAAATAATCAATGATTTCACCAGTTTTCCTGAGGGTTTTAAAAATGGACCTCAGCAGATGGTGAATCAATTGCAAAGATGATGCAGGACCAGAAAACATTTTGTTTTGTTTACATGGGGATGTCATGAGTTAGAGCCAACTTGGCGGCAACTAATCACCACCACCACGATATGCAGAGATCTTATTTGCTTACTTTCCTATTTCTGTATCTAAGACCAGAACACAAGTTTCAGGAGGGCAAAGGAGGGCAAGGACTTTTTTTTCCCAATTTTCCTATGCATACCCAAAGCCTGGGAGCTCTGGTAGCATAGTGGATAAGACACTTGCCTGCTAACCAGACGGCTGGCGGTTCAAACCCACCAGCCACTCCTCGGAAGGAAGGTTGGGCAATCCTACTTCCGTAGTGATACTGCCTCGGAAACCCAAGGAGGGGTCGCTATGAGTCGGGTTTGACTTGACGGCACATAACAACAACAACAACAACAACAACAACCCAAATATCTAAAAGCAGCTGTTTTTGCCTTCAGTAGATGGACAATCACAGCTTACAGTTGCCAAAGAAGACTACAAGGAAAGCTTGGAGACAGAGCGTTCAATTTCCTTGATTGAAAGAATTTAATCAAATCTCCTCCTTCAGGTCATTGGAACAATCTTTGCTTCTTCCAAAAACACAGAAGCCAAGTGAAATATTTTAGACTACAGGAAGGCTTCACCGGAAATTTTCCAGGATTAGGGATTAGATACAAAGGTATTTCTTATGTACATTCCTCCCACCTAAGGATTTTTCCCTCGTTATCAAATTGATCACTTCATTTTTCCACTGAAGGGAAAGAAGGACAGTGAAGTGAGATAAAGGGCTCATTTGGTCATGATTTTTGTCAATGCCTGCTCTAAGGTCTCTATCTATAGTTTACTTAAAGAGCAAGCTTCCCTACTTTTAACTTGAAAAGTCTGCTGGTTCTAAAGGCTAAATCAAATTGGGTATATCATGAGAAAATATTCTCGTGTGACTTAAGGGCCCTATCTGGACAATGCAGATCAGGTTCTGGTTGGTCTCAAAGGGAGACAGTTCTCAGGTCTTGGAACAAACGAATGGTGATACTAAACAAGATACAGAAAGATCAGGAATCCATGTTTTCCATTGTTAAGACCTCAGAAACCTATAAATGCAGTTGTTTTATGGGAACACTTAACACAACACTGCCCCAGTCCATTTTAAAGGCCTGAAATCCATTGACATATGGCAATCATTACGTGTGTTCAGCTATCTTGCACAATTCTTTCTTCTTCCCTGCCCCCAAAGAAGGCATTTCTGAGGCCCTACATTTATCATATTTTACAATAAGCACTTATTACAATAAGCAAGCAAGGTTCAGAAGCAGTCTCAGTAAGAACTGGCTGGGCCAAGAGCTCCAGAAACACTTGAGGCTTTTTGTCTCAGGATGGAATCCTTAAAGCAAAGCTATTTCAGATTAGGAGAAGGCATACATTCCTCACTGGGGTTTTACTTTGGAAAAAGGTTTGATGACTCAGATGTCTTAGGCAGCAATATGGAATACATTGCCTTGCTTGGTCCTTTCCAAAACAGGCAGATATAGGAGCCTCATTGGTCTGATTGGATATGCTGGAGTTTCCTAAAGACCAGGCAGTGGAAGTGGCAGAAAAGAAGTGAAGTGGACCCTCACTATGTCTCTGTGGCTCCCTTTGCTTCATGTGTCATGCTCCTCAGCACCAGCACCATTAGGAGGGATTTTGGAGCTCTTGGAAGAGCAGGTGGGCACTTTCCCCATAGCCCTCCTCCTCTACCTTCACCATGGGAACACTTGGTAGAACATATCCGTATTGTATTTTGGGAAAAACCTACCCAATGCTGTTTTGATGTGTTTCCCAGGAAAACCATCCTAAATGTCCCAAGGAAATAAAAATAGTTGTATCCAACTGTATAAGACGGCATAGTCCAAACTCACCTCAACTATGGAAGCCATGATATGTTCTCCAAATTCCACCTTGACCTTGCCCCAAACCAGGATGGGCGAGACCTATAAGAAACAACATGAGGCCCCACTTTAGAATTTGACAATGTCCATAAAATCCATCTTCCACACTAAAATGCATGGAGAGAAATTCATGTGAACATTTGCTTTCCCAAAATGTTAAGGATTTCTATAAAAATAACCTCACTATCACTGGTGGTGCAGTGCCTAAGGCATTTGACTGCTAACTAGAAGGCTGGCGGGACAAACCCACCAGCCACTCCTCCAAAGTAAGATGAGGCAATCTACTTCCACAGAGCTACTTACTGCTTTGGAAACCCAAGGAGTGGTCACTGTGATTCGCAATTGACTCAAAGGCAATGAGGTTTTTTTTTTTAATCTTCCATGCTTTGCTAATTGAAACATAAATTTCTATACCCTTTCTAGTTGTCACAATAGTCTTTTAAAAAGGCCTACCTTTTCACTCCCTGCAGCTTAAGAATAAACCCACTGCCATCAAGTCAATTCTGACTCATAGTGACCCCCCCCCCCACACACACACATGTTGGGTTTCCAAGACTGTAAATCTTTATGGAAGTTGATTGCCTCATCTTCCTCCCATGGAGCAGCTGGTGGGTTTGAACCACTGACCTTCTGATTAGCAGCCAAACGCCTTACCCACTATGCTACCAAAGCTCCTTTTCTTCAGAATATCTAACCAGAAAAGATGGGGAACAGTAAGGAAGGTGGCTCTTACTTTTCTCATCTTCTGTCATATTCCGACTTCCAAAAGAAGAGTAAGTCCAACTCCAAAATCACCAAGTAATATGTCATACTTTTTGGAAGCTTCTTGGAGAGGTGGCAAGGGGAAAAGTGCTTCCTGCAACACAAAGCAAAATGCGTTACAGATCCTGCTTGGGTGGCCATCTTCCAACATCTCATGCATCACTTTAGCTGCTCATCTCTGAATCACTGTCCCCAAACCAACATCTCTACTCCAGCCAGTGCCTCTCAATTTTCCCTTGTTCTCTCTCAAGTAGCTATTTCACTTTTTTTTTAAAGTATATTAACTTAGATAATTTCTAATTCTTCTCTCATTCTTCATCCTCATCAGCATAATAAATCAAGCAGCAAAAACTTAACATAAGGTGGGGGAAAAAAGCCGTAAAAGCTCACACACATACACACACAAAATATACACACACACACACACACACATATACACATATACATATACACACACCAACCACTGGCAATTTCTTATTGCTGTTGTTGGATCTCATCAAGTTGATTCCAACTCATAGTGGCCCCATGTGACAGAGCAGAACTGCTGCATAGGGTGTCCTTGGCTGTAATCTTTATAGGAGTAGATGGCTAGGTCTTTCTTCTGCAGAGTGGCTCAGAGTGCTCAAATTGTCCACTTTTGATTAGCAGCCTAATCGTTGTACCACCAGGGCTACACACACACACACACATACACACACACTAAAGTAGACATACTTTCTTTGCAGTTTTATTTAAAATAGCAAAAAAATTAGAAACTAATGTCTTTTAATCAGAGATTTTTATTAAGTTACCCTAAATCTTTATGATAGAATCTTGTACAGTTGTTAAAAATCATGTTTCCAGGTAATTTTCATGACTTGGAAAATGTATAATGCATAATATTAATTGAAAAATTAAAAGCAAAATAAAACTTGATAAACTTTTTGCTGCCAACTATAAATAACTGTATGTATCTATACATGGGGAACAAAAAAGGAAGGGGCTACACCAACATTTTATGAGTTACTGTCTTTGGGCTATGGGATTAGAAACACATTTTACTATATTAATATTTTTTTCCCTAGTTTTGTATTTTTATCCCATCACTGTTTATTAAAGTCCCTCTATTTGCCAGTACCATTCAAGGTGCTGGAAAAACAGTTGTAGACAAGCTGAATACATTCCATATCCTTCTGCATAAAAGTATTCTTTAATGCATTAACTTCTTGAGAGTAGTGTCTCTATCTAGCATAATGTAATAAACATGTGTGTTCAATTTTTTGCTTGGCATCCATTAATCCTAATAAAACAATATTCTAATTTTGTCTTCAGAAACTACTTCTTTCCCACTCTCAGTCAGGTAGTTTATGTGGGATTGATCCAACTCCAAGCTCCAGCATAAGCCTTGACTGGCTTAACCTATCAGTTTCTCTTACTCATAAACAGACCCAATGACTGGCTTCAGGAGAAGCACTGACCTCATGTGATAAATGAGAGAAAGTGACTTTCAGAATGCCAAGGGGTGAGACAAAGAGATAAGATAATATTTATTCCTCTGGATCAGATGTTGTAAAGACATGAGCTCAGGAATTTCTGAAGCCACATGTGGACTTCCTGGGATGGCTAGGAGAACCACCGTTGGCTAATGAAAGTACAAAGGAAATGAGATCCTGAGCAATGACATTGTTTGATCACCCGGATTAAGCCTCGCCTGAAGCTATCCACTAAAGTTTTCCATTACCTGAGCCAATAAATTATCATTATTGTTTAATTCAATTGATATTAGTTTTCTGTTGATTGTAGCCTAAAGAAATCTAAGTGATGTACCATTGTAAAGCCAACTTCTAAGGAATGGTAATAAGCACACTCACTAGCTTAGGGCTCAGGGGACCTGAGTATATGATCCTGTTTATCCCTTAAAGGCAAAATTACTTTAGACAGTCCCTTCTTCCCTCTGATCCCAGCATCTGCAGAATGAAGTGGCTAGAGAAGAGTCTCCAAACTCTAGTCAGGCTGCGCAGGCTGGTCAATGAAAGTGTGTCTACCAGTCCTCAGTTTTGAATGGAAAATAAGTACACTGTAGTAAGTTCTCGTAATGTTAAATGCATTTCATTTAAAAGTCTACTCATTATTTTGATATTACAAAAGTATATGGTTAGTAGTTCATTTTTCTTGTATTTTGTGTCTTTAACTGGCAGAGTTAAAACTTAGAAAGTTTCTGAGGTGAGGTTCCCTTCAATCTATATTGTTGAAATGTTTCTGACCAATGTATTCAGAAATTTGGGTATCACTAGACCAAATAATGAGTCGAGGGGCCATTAGTCTATACCCATTCAGTAAGTTTTCTTATATTTTATAGAGATATGCTTTCAACAAATATAAGTAATTTCACATGAATTTTAAAAGTCTTTATAAAACAAAGTTTACAATAGTTATTAGGATGCTGAAGATGAATACACTAGAGAAACATGCTTCTGAGTATGAATACACTTACAATTTTTTAAAAAAATTTAATGAGGGGAGCCAGTTAATTGTGCTAATTTTATTAATTATGAGTAGCCAACTTGTAAATATTGCCAAAAGCTCTCCCACTGTAACTCTGCAAAATCCCCATTCTCATCAAAAGACTGAGAATCTATTCCCATTCTTACACAGTTATCCCAAGAGAATAACTGGATATTTTTCTTCACAAAGGAAATCCTCTACATGTCTACAAAATCAGAATCTATTTCTCCAAGGGTTTTAATCCACATTCCCGAAGTGAGTTATGATTGGTTTAGAAAGTTGTAAATCTTTCTTTCTTTTCATGAGGTCATTTTCTAAATGCTAAGATTTAATAATATGTTTGTCGGCATTTATCCGTGGCATGTAATCGTCATCCTGACTTGATGTGGAATTTCTTTTTAAGTCTTAGTGTACTTTAGAGGTAAACTACATTCCATGAGACAAGATTGAAATTATAGGAAGTTAGTAAGCAGTTACTCCTGAAGTGGCAACTCTTCCATTAAAAACCAAAATCACAACAGCCTACAAATAAGGAAAAAGACAGTTGAAACTTAAACATCTATTAGAGTTGAAAATTTAGTTTGATTTTGAGCCTGAAGAAATGAAAACTATATTTTAAAAATGTACATGTTTTTTGTTTTCATTTGACTTGGATCCAAGAAATCAAATATATTCTATTGGGCAAATACGCTGCAAAAAACCTCTTCAAAGTGTTAAAGAGCAAAGATGTCATTTTGAGGACTAAGGTGCATCTGACCCAAACCATGGTATTCTTTATCACCTCTTATGCATACGAAAGTTGGGCAGTGAATAAGGAAGAACAAAGAAAAATGGAAGTCTTTGAATTACGGTATTGGTTAAGAATACTGAATACACCATGGACTGCCAAAAGAACAAATAAATCTGTCTTGGAAGAAGTATAGTCAGAATATTCATAAGAAGTGAGGATGGTGAGACTGGATCTCACATCCTTTAGAGATGCTATCAGAAAGGGCCAATCCCTGGAGAAGGGTCTCATGCTTGGTAAAATAGAGGGTCAGCGAAAAAGAGGAAGACCTTCAATGAGATAGACACAGTGGCTATAATAATGGGCTCAAACCTAGCAACAATATGAGGATAGAGTAGGACCAGGAAGTGTTTCATTCCATTGTACATAGGGTCACTATGAGCTGGAACTTCCTCTACAACAACATTGATTTTAATTTTGAAACAATCACAAGTTTACAGAAGAGCTTCAAGTAGCATACAAAGAACTTTTTCCCCTGAATCCTTTCAGAACAGGTTTCTGACCTGATACCCCATTGCTCCCTAGTGTGTGTTTTCTATAATCAAGAACATTCTTCCTAGGGAAGGTCCAAGATGGAAGAATAGGAAGATAAAATATGCAGACCTAAAATAAAGACTCGAAAAAACAAGCAATGACAACAGATGACAATCCTGAATTCCAGAGCTTCAAAGAAGAGGATATAGAAGCAGAGCAAATACCAATAAGAGGACAAGACTGAACCGAAAACAGTGGACAAGGACAGTAAACTGCTAACTGGCACAATGTGGCCATTTTGAATTATTTCAAGTAGCATTCTGATCAGAGCAGGAACCCGATAACTGGCTCCACTTGCTCAAGACTGCACCAGCACCCACATCTGTAATCAGGTGACCAGAGAGGTGTGTCCTCCTCCCTTACCTTGCACAACCTCCCAGTGACCAGAGATGTGGACTTCCCCACCCCCACCAATTTGGTGGCTGGTCAAACTCACCTCACTGCCAGTGCTGGGTCACAATTTTTTTTTTTTTTTTCCAAATCTTTCTGCTTAGTTCTTTCATCCTTCTGCTTTTCCCAAAGAGTGAGAGCCCCATGTTCACTGCCCACTATGTTAGCCCCTGTTCCCACTCCTCCCTTATCAGAAGGGCACACTGGCAGTGAACACTGTATTCCTGAGCAGCTAAGTTTGCTGGCTGGAACTTTTGACACCACTGTGCTGTTATTATTCTTTCTTCTTTTTTTTTTTTTTAAATACTGTTTTCTGTCTTCTTAATTGTTTCTCCTTCTCCCTCTTGTTTTCTTCTCCTTTATTTTGTTTCTCCTTCTTCACCCCATCCTTTTTTCTCCCTTTTTGTTCCATCCCCTTCCGTGGTCAGCAGCACCTGCCGCCCACTCCTTTGTGGATAGCAATGTGAGCTCTTCTGGAGTGAGCCAGGCAGTTGTGTTTGGCAGCTAACACTTGCATCAGTGTTTTTTCCCCCTTTTTCTTGTTTTTTCTTCCCTTCTTCTTAGTCCTTTCCTGTCCCTCCTTTTTTTTCCCCTCATTTTTCCTTCATTCAACTTTTTTTTCCTTCTTCCTTCTTTCTTCTCTTTCTATCAGATGCAGTGAGTACCTTGCCCCCCCCCCCACCTCCATGTTCAATAATACTACCTCTGACCCTCTGTATTTGGTGATGCATACTACCATGGAGTGAATGTCACATTTCCACTGCAACCATATTTGGTGGCTATCATCTGCACCCATAGTGTGCCACATTTCTTTCTTGGTTTTTCTTCCTTTTCTCTTTTTTATTTTCCTTTTTCCTCTTTTTATTTCTTCTTAAGTCTCCTTTCTCACTGCCCACCCTCTGTTTTTTTCCCCATCCCTCCCCATTCCCTTTTTTTTTTTTTTCTATCATTCCCTAGCAGTTCGGAGCTAGTGACTTTACCCAACCATAACCACCCACACTTGATGTCCCATCCACTAGGCAAATGCCACCACCCACTCCAGCACTAATGGATTGAAAACAGACAATGGCCAACATGTACCCAGGCTGCTCTTATTTTCTCTGTACTATCAATGATTAGAGACTTATGCCCACATTTCC
This sequence comes from Orycteropus afer afer, assembly GCF_000298275.1. Taxonomy (NCBI): domain Eukaryota; kingdom Metazoa; phylum Chordata; class Mammalia; order Tubulidentata; family Orycteropodidae; genus Orycteropus; species Orycteropus afer. Next base: position 2,942,592 of record NW_006921628.1, read on the forward strand.
ACTTGCTACCAAATCAAAGAGACAGGTGGTGAGTACCCCAGTTCTGGAAATTAGCAACCAGAGTAATACAATTGCTCCATTGCCCAGATATATTATTGGAAACAAAATAAAACAAAACAAAACAAAAAACCCTCAGTGTGCAGCAAGCTAACATACACTCAACAAATTAATACAATAACATAACATCTCAGAGAAAACAGACAACTTCAAATCACATACACACACATACACACACAGGGCAAGATGGCTCAAGCAAGTAACCAAAATGCAGGGCCAGAAAATCTTCCAGAGGAAGAAATTTCAGTGGAAATACTTGCTAAAGAATTCCAAACAATTATATTTTGATACCTTCAGTGGACTGAAAGTTGGAGGAAACCACCAACAAAATCAAGGAAAAGAAACAAAACTCTAGAGGAATTTTTAAAAATCACAACAAATTGACAAAGTAAATGGAAAATTAGAAAACATACAAAATAGCAAACAAATTCAGAAGGTTAAAATGAAAATTTCAGAAATGGATGATGCATTTGAAGGACAAAGGAGTAGAAATGAATCAATGTAACAAAGCATTAGTGAGACTGAAGACAAAACCATCAATATCAATCTGTTGGTGGAACAATCAAAAAAAAAAATCAAACAAAATGAAGAAAGCTTAAGATTTATTTGAGACATCATCAAGTGTAATAACTTACATGTGATTTGAATTCCAGAATAGGAAGAGACCAAAAAAAAAAAGACAGACAAACAAACAAAACAAAACAAAAAAAACACGAAGAAAATTATCAAATATTTTCTCAAAGGAAACTTCCCTAATATGAAAGCTGAGAAGATATGCATTCAAGAAGCTCAACTTACCCCAAATAGGACAGACCCCAAAAGAAAATGAGTAAGACATTATAATCAATCTTTCCAAAACCAAAGACAAAGAACAAATTCTGAAAACATCTTAGGAAAAACAGAAAGTCACCTACAAAGGAGAAGCAATAATCCCAAACTCTGATTTCTGGTCAGAAACCATGCAGGCAAGAAAGAAATAGTATGACATATATGAAATGCTGAAAAAAAAAGCCAATCAAGAATTATATATTCAGCAAAACTGTCTCTCAAATATGATAGTGAAATTAGGACATTCCTGCATAAACAAAAATCAAGAGAATTTACAAAAGCAGACCAATCTCAAAGAAATGCTAAAGGGATTCCTCTGGACAGAGACTCCCCCCCCCCACCCCCCGGGTGCAGACAACTAGAAATTAAGATATATGGCAACATCACCTGGAAATCTACCCAGATCTCAAAGGATCAGAAATAAAATAAACTTATAAGATGGAAAATAGGGAACCAGAGATGTCAATTTATAAACAATGATAACTACAAAGCAAAAAGAGGGAATAAATAATGTAGTTACAGAACTTAGAAAATGGAGAGGAAGTCAAGATAGTATCTAAGTAGAATGCACTGGTTTAAACTTGGCAAAATAATAATAAATTACAGTATAACTTAAAAAATATTATTAACACACAAAGAATAAAGTCTCAGAAAACAGTAAAACAAAAGCAATAAAGGAAATGATAAGAAATTTTGTAAACAAAATGAGCTCAGCCTAGAAAAATATATGGAACAAAGAAACCAACAGTACTATATTTTAAAAATAATAAAACAAACAGCAAAATGCCAGCAGTGAATTCATACCAATCAATGATTACACTGAATACTGAATATAAATGGATTAAATGCTCCAGCCAAGAGACAGAGAATAGCAGAATGGTTTTAAAAAAACATGACCCATCAATATGCTGTCTGCAAGAGAAACACCTTAGACACAAAAACAAAAACAAGTTTAAAGGTAAAGATGGGAAGACATTTATCAGGCAAATGGCAACCAAAAAATAACAGGAGGGGCAATGTTCATTTCTGATAAAAGAGACTTTAAGACAAAAACCAGCAAAAGAGACAAGGAAGGGCATTATATAATGATTAAAGAGGAAACTGAATAAGAGGACATAACTGTAATAAGTATCTGCACACCCAATGAAAAACCCTCAAAATAAATAAATCCAACATAAAGAGAATTGAAAAGAAAAACAGACAACTCCACAATAGTAGGTGAATTTAATATACCACTTTTGATTAAAGACAGATCAATTAGAAAGAAACTTAACAAAGGTAGAGAAGATCTAAACAACAATCGACCAACCAGACCTCATAGATGCATACAGAACACTCCAACCAACAACAGCAAATAACACATCCTTTTCCAGTGCACATGAACTTTCTCCAGAATATACCATATGTTAGGCCACAAAGCAAGCCTCAATAAATTTAAAAACCAAAATGCAACAAAGAATCTTCTTAGATCATAATGCTATAAAATTTGAAATCAACAACAGGAAAATAAAGGAAAAAAAATAACATCAAATAGATGGAAACTGAATAATACTCTGTTTAAAATTGACTGTATAATGGAAGAAATAAAAAAATGTCTTTGAATCTAACAAGAATGAAAATACTACTAACCAAAATCTTTGGGACACAGCAAAAGCAGTGATCAGAGGCCAATTTATAGCAATAAGTGCACACATCAAAAGAGAAGAAAGAGCCAAAATCAACACTTTAAACCAACATCTCCAACAATTAGAAAAATAACAGCAAGAAAAGTCTAAGGTCACCAGAAGGAAATAATAAAGATTTGAGCAGAAATAAACAGACAAACAATAGAAAGGATCAATAAAACTAGAAGTTATTTCTTTGAAAGCATTAATAAAGTTGACAAACTCTGAGAAATTTAACAAAGGAAAATGAGGAGACACAAGTAACATGAGTAAAAAATGAAATAGGCAATGCCACAATAGAACCTACCAAAATAAAAAGGATAATAAAACACTATCAAGACTGGTAGTCCAATAAATTCTAAAACTAGAAGAAACAGACAAATTTCTGGAAATAAAGTACCTACCCAAATTAATACAGTCTGAAGTGGAAAATTTGAACAGACCCAACACAAAAGAAGAAAATGAATAAATCATAAAAAATTTCCCAACAAGAAAAAAAACCTGGTCCTGATGGCTTCACTGGCAAATTCTACCAGACAATCAGAGAAGAGCTGACACCAATCCTAAACAAATTATTCCAGAACATGAAAAAGGATGGAATGTTACTAAATTCATCCTAAGAAGTAAGCATAGCCCTGATACCAAAACCAGGCAGACATCACTAAAAAAGAAAATTACAGACCAATTTCCCTTATAAGGATTGACACAAAAATTCTGAACAAAATTCTAGCCAACAGACACCAACAAAACATCAAAAAAATTATGAAAGAAATAAAAAAAAATATTATGATCAAATGGGAATCATACCAGGTATCCAAGGATAGTTCAATGTTAGAAAAACTATCGACATGATCCAACACATTAAATAAAACAGAAGAAAATAACCATATGATCATATCAACTGAAATACAAAAGGCAGTTGACAAAATCTAACTCCCTCTCTTGATAAAAATGCTCAGTGAAATAGTAATAGAAAGGAAATTCCTCAACATAAATAAGGGCATATACCAATGACCAGTACTATTATCAATGGAAAGAGACTGGAAACATTCCCTTTGAGTCTTGGAACTAGATCAGGGCATCCTTTATTACAACTCCTATTCAATATTGTACTGGAAGTCCTTGCCAGGGTGATACACCAAGAAACGGAAATAAAAGGTATCCAAATAGGAAATAAAGAGTTAAAACTATCTCTATTTGCAGATGATATGATCCTATACATAGAAAATCCTAGAGACTCAACAAGAAAACTACTTGAACTAATAGAAGGCTTCAGCAAAGTGGCAGGGTGAAAGGTCAACATACAAAAATCATTAAGATTCCTCTACACTAACAAAGAGAACTCTGAAAACAAAATCAGGAAAACAATACCTGTAATGAGGCCCTTCTAGCCATTGTCCTCCATTCTATGATATATTTTAAATCCTATTTAATACCTGTTTGGGGTGGTGTGGTAGTTAAAGTCAGGTGTCAACTTGGCTGTGAAGCTGGTAGTAGTTATTTCCTATAATAACTGGCAATCGGCCCTGTAGTGGGATTTGCCTTGAGCTGCTGATTGTTAAAGTCATCCACTTGGGTTATTGCTGTTGGAGCAACTCAGGTGGAATGTATCTTGAGTCCTGCCTTGCTGGAGGGTATAATTCAAATCACCACCCTTAGCTTCCTTGAGGGTCTATGTATGAATGTCCTGGGAAGGTTTGCCCTCCTCTTGCTTCGGTTCTGTGTTTTGGCTCATCCTCATTTCACCCCTGGATTTGGGACAGCAGCCATCATCTGATTTGCTGATTGAGGTGCATCAAACCTCAAGAATTGGGAGGATCCTCCAGACACACTCACAGATGTGGGACTTGCCAGCCTACCAGCCTCCACCACTACTACATGAGATGATCCCTTGGGTGTCAGTGAGTTCTGTGAGGCATTACAGTGAAATACAGAACCCTAAGATGGGGGGAAATTACTGGGAGGAGGAGGAGGAGTTAAGGTCTGAAATGACGGAGTGACACAGTAGTTTGGACATTTGGGACATCTTTAACCTTTGCCTCATGGGGACCAACCTTGTGCTGGTCTTTCTGAGAGAAATTGTTCAAGCAGAACCGTTTTCAAAAGCCACCCAAAAGATAAAGTACTTATGTGTAAGTCTAACCAGAGACACAAAAGACCTATACAAAGAAAACTACAAAACACTACTACAAGAAACCAAAATATTCTTATATAATGGAAGAATATACTATGCTCATGGATAGGTAGACTTATCATTGTAAAGATGATAATACTACCCAAAGTAATCTAGAGATGTAATGTAATCCCAATCCAGAGTCTATCATTCTTTAAAAAGATGGCTAGTTACCAACTTTATATGGAAAGTAAAGAGACCGTGGATAAGCAAAACAATAGTAAGGAAGTAGAAGTAGCAGGCCTCATACTCCCTGATTTCAAACCTGTGATAACAGACACAGTAGCCAAAACAGCCTGGCACTGGTACAATGACAGACACGTAGACCAATGGAACAGAATTGAGCCCAGAAGTAAATACAACTGATCTTTGACCAAAGGCCAAACCCATTAAATGGGGAAGAGATATTCTCTTCAACAAATGGTGCTGACACAACTGGACACCCATTTGAAGAACAATGAAAAAGGATCAATATTCCATATCATCTTCAAAAACAAACTCTAGATGGTTTACCTAAATGTAAAATCCCAGACCATAAAAATGATCAAAGGAAAAATAGGGGCAAACTTACAGGCCCTAACATATGGCATAAACACACTATCAAACATAATTCAAAACACACAAAGAATAGAAGACAAACTAGACATGTGGGACCTCCTAAAAATTAATTATGTACATCAAAAAACATTGTTAAAAGACTAAAAAGAGAACCTACAGAATGGGAAAAAAAATTGGCATTGATCTATCAGACAAAGGACTAATCTGTAAAATTTATACAAAACTTCAACACCTCAACAACAACAACAAAAAGACAATCCAATTGAAAAATGGGTAGATGACATGAACAGATACTTCACCAAAGAAGATATTCAGGCAGCTAACAAACACACAAAGAAATGCTCATGATCATTAGCAATTAGACATGCAAATGAAAAGAATGAGATATCATCTCACTCTAGCATTAATGTTGTTGTTGTTTGTTGTTATGTGCCATAGAGTCAGACCCGACTCATAGCAACCCCTCTTTGGGTTTCCAAGGTAGTATCACTACAGAAGTAGCTTGCCC
>NW_006921628.1:2948479-2951312 GCF_000298275.1 Orycteropus afer afer
AAAAAAAAAAAAAACAGAAAACAAGGAATGATGGCAAGGGTGTGGAAACACTGGAACACTCATACACTGTTGGTGGGAATGTAAAATGGTATAACCACTGTGGAAACGAGTATAGCACTTCCTTAAGAAGCTGGAGATTGAAATACTATATGATCCAACAATCCCACTACTAGGGATATATGCTAGAGAAATCAGAGACATGACATGAATAGATATATGCACACCCACATTCATTGCAGTATTATTTACAATAGCAAAAAATGGAAACCACTTTAGTGCCCATTAACAGACAGATGGCTAAACAAACTATGGTACAATCACACAGTGGAATACTCCACAACACTAAAGAATAACAATGAATCATTGAAACACCTTATGATATGGCTGAACCTAAAGCACATTATAGGAGCTTTGGTGGCATAGTGCCTAAGGCATGTGACTGCTAACCAGAAGGCTAGAGGTTCAAATCCACCAGGCACTCCTCAGAAAGAAGGTTGGGTGATCTACTTCCTTGGTGATACCGTCTCAGAAACCCATGAAGGGGTTGCTATGAGTTAGATCTGACTCAAGGGCAGTGCATTGTGTTTTTGTGTTTTCAGAGCACATTATTGTGAGTGAAATTAGTCAGTCACAAAAGGACAAATATTGTATTAGTCCGTTATTGTAAAAGTTAAGGAAAGTTTTGTATATAGACACAATCATTCTTTGAAGGTGGGCAGAGCTAGGGAATAAATGTACACATATAAATGTAGTTATGTACACACACACATATGTATACACATACAGAGATATATACCAGGGCTGAGAGGAACTAGAGGGTGGACACATATTAACTAGGGTGAAGGGAAGGGCAGTATACAATAAGGGGGAGGTCAGCATAAAATGATCAAAGCAATGGAAGACATAGGGAAGAGCATAAGAGTTAAAAGGAAACAAAGGTGAATATTATTACATACACAATCCTGTAATAATAGTAATAATGATAGTCTATAAGTGGATACATAGATAGACACTCAAGCTGAACAGAAATAGTGAGGTGAATGAGATTACAGCCCAGAGGCTATCTATACCTATGTATTTACATATACTTCAAAGATATCCATGCATGTAGTTGAGCATACAAGGGACAAAGTTATGAAAACATCTTAGTCATAACCAACACCTTGAGGGAATGAGTCACTGGGCATGTAGGCTCAGGATCATAGTCTTGGGAGACACTAAGGTCAATTGGCATAACACAATCCACAAAGACAATGTTTTACATCCTACTGCTGTCAGTAGCAACTGGGACTTTAAAAGCTTGTGAGCCACCATCGAAGGTGCAACTATTGTTCTTTCCCTGTCTGGAGCAAAGAAGAGTGAAGAAAATCAAAGACACCATGAAACAATTAGTTCAAAGGACTAATGATGCATCTGAACCCCTCCTTCCATGATGCTGAGACCAGAAGAACTGGATGGTGCCCAGCTACCACTGGTGACAACTCTAAAAGGGATCCATAGGAGATCTGGGGTAGAGTAGGGGAAAACGTGGAACAAAACTCAAAATTATTAAAAAAAAAAAAAAAAAAAAAAAAGACCAGGATTACTGGGCTAATGAAGTCAGGGGCTCCCCAATACTATGGCCTTTAGACATGCTTCAAGCTAGGAACTTAAGCCTTGTGACTCAACTGTCAGCCAAACTATAGGCCTATAAGGTGAACAGTAATACCAAGAGGTATTCCTGTCATTAGAATAATCAAGCCCACCAGTCACTCTTTGGAAGGAAGGTTGGGCAATCCTACTTCAGTAGTGATACTGCCTCGGAAACCCAAGGAGGGGTCGCTATGAGTCGGGGCTGACTCGATGGCAAATAACAACAACAACAACAACAACACAACCAAGAGAACAGCATTTGCCCAGGGATAGAGCTACGAAGGCAGGAGGGTATGGGAAAGAAAGAAGAAGGGAAAGGAAGGGGCGGGCACATGGAGGAAGTGGGAAGAATGTTGTTATAGTTGGGGGTTGCATGAAATGTCACAAAACGTGTACGGATTGTTGAATGGAAAACCAATTTGTTCTGTAAATTTTCACCCAAATCACAATTTAAAAAAAAAAAAAAATAACATTCTTCCACAAAATCACAATACAACCATCAAAATCAGGAAATTAACATGATGCATCATTACCATCTAATTCTTAAAAACCATTGAAGTTCCACCAAGTGTCCTAATAATGTCCTTTATGGCAAATGGATCCATTTCAAAATCACACCTTAGATTTAGTTGTCACTAAAAGTTGCTCAAAGTCTCATATCTGACAAGGGAGCTATCTCTAGAACTTATAGAAAACACTAACATCTCAAAAACAAAAAGACAAATAATCCAATTACAAAATGGACAGAAGACATGAATAGACACTTCACCAAAGAGGATATTCAGGCAGCCAAAAACATATGAAGAAATTCTCACAATCATTAGCCATTAGAGAGATGCAAATCAAAACAACAATGAGATACCATCTTGCCCCAGCACTAGCAGCAAAGTTCAATGAGACAGAACATAACAAATGCTGGTGAGAATGTGGAGAGATTGTGACTCTCATACACTGCTGGTGGGACTGTAAAATGGTAAAACCACTGTGGAAAGCAGTATGGTGCTTCCTTAAAAAGTTGGAATTAGAAATACCATTTGACCAGCCATTCCATTACTAGGTATATATCCTAAAGAAGTGACATGTAGATATAATGAGGAACAAACGATATAAATAAAAGATATAAAGAGAGACATTTAGATATAACGATGGGTCTCTCCTTGTCCAGAGCAAAGAAGAATGAAGAAAACCAAAGATTCATGGA
>NW_006921628.1:2951412-2978714 GCF_000298275.1 Orycteropus afer afer
GGACCGAGTTGTTGATCCTGTGGGCTTGGCACCATAGTCACAGGGGACATCAAGCTCAATTGGCATAACATACTACACAAAACATTGCTCCACCTCCTACTTTGGCAAGTAGCGACTGGGATCTTAAAAGTTTGCAAGCAGCCTTCTAGATGCAACGATGGGTCTCTCCTTGTCCAGAGCAAAGAAGAATGAAGAAAACCAAAGATTCATGGAAACAATTAGTCCAAGTGACTGGTACACCATGTGATCTTCAGTCTATATGACTGTGAGACCAGAAGAACTAGATGGTGCCTGGCTACCATTGTCAACCACTCAGAGGGGGATCTATGTAGAAGGTCTAGATACAGTAGGAGAACAATATGGAACAAAATCAAAATCATTTAGGAAAAAAAGAAAAAAAAAAAGGGACCAGGTTTGCTGTCTGATAGAGCTTGATGGCACCACTGGCCCCTAGCTGCCCTTCAGGTCTGGAATGGTACCCATTCCTGTGGCTTCCACCCAAACAAACACAGGCATATGAGTTGAACAATTACCCAAAGTAGATACACTCCTTGGAGAGAACAATCATGGAGAATAGAAAGACTACGTATGCACAGGAAGACAACTCAGGGGGCAGGAGTTCACAGAGCGATGGACACAGGAAAGAGGTAACTATGGGGAGGAAGTGGGAAGGGAGCTGTTGCATTGTGGTAAATTGCAGTCAATGTCATGAGACAAAATATATGTGAACTGCTGTATGGAAACTGAATTTGTTCTTTAAACTTTCCCCAAAATCACAATTTAAAAAAAAAAAAAAGAGTAAAGGGTATAGCTGTGATACACTGCTCATCTGGCTTTGAACTTCCTGGCTACATGTCCTCAGACAACCTACTTCACTTCTCTAGGATTCAGGCACAAAAGTAGTAATGAGAATGTGCACCTGAGTATGGTTATTATGAAGATTCTAAGTAAGCATCAGTATAGCTTAAAATCTCTATTGCCATCAAGTTGATTCCAACTCATAGTGACCCTGCAGGACAGAGTAGAATTGCCTGATAAGAGTCTCCAAGGCCGTAATTCTTTACAGAAGCAGCCTGCCTCATCTTTCTCCCACAGAGTGGCTGGTGGGTTTTAACTGTTGAACTTCTAGTTAGTAACTGACCGCCTTAACCACTATGCCACTAGAGCTCCTAGTTTAGAATATCTTGGGAGAGTAATAAATCTCTCCCCACCCCACCCCCCACCGCCCATCCCCCAATGTAGTAACTGGAACTGTGAGATCAGCACTGGGCTTTGCAGAGTTTTCCAATATGATGAATTTATTTAGGCCTATTTGGGTTTCTGAGAACAGTACGGCTTGGTGTTCCATGGCTCAACATCCCTTTTGATCAAATCCTGTGTTTTCCTTTGAGAGCTAGAAGTGATCCCATCAATGAAAGAAAATCTTTCTGTGAATATTGCTGCATGAAAAATAAAGCTTCAAAATGAGGTACAAAGGAAAATGTGTTCCCTGGCCCATGTATGAAAAATTTCGAGGGCCAAGAGAGGCACTTCCATTTGATGCAGAGGGGATTTATCAAGCCAGACTAAGCAGAGACTGTAACACAAGAGAACAGAACAGAGAGATAGGAAGGAAGCCCCAAAGTTGGCCTGTCACTCTTGAATAGGTCATTCTGTGTGTTAACATGCAGCCTGTGGTAAGAGCCCTGTTTAGCTACATGTCAAAATTGCAGGCATAGGAGATGACCTCACTGGAAAACAGAATAGTGGGCCTCTCCTCGGCTTCAGGGTTATATGCACTAAACAAATTATCTCAACTCAGCTAACTTATGGATGATATAAGGCCAAGCAGTTCCCCATTTTTCATGCTACGTCACCCTGCGGAGGGGAGGAGGATGAGGGTGGCTGCTGGCCAAACTCCCATCAGAAGATCCACTGGCCAACACAATCTTTTGGTAAAATATTTTCCTGTCCCAGAGAGCAGCCAGCTTTTGCAAGCTTGAGCAACAGTCATTGCAACAAAATGCTAGGTCATAAACAGAATGCCTGGGAGTTTGTTGCTTTGGAAAGTAAGAAGAAAACCTGAATAACAGGTGGGGTTTAGGTGTGCAATATATTCAGAGATACTTCTTGAGGCCTGCCAGCCTGGAATCTCTGTGACTCACCTATGGCAATTCTTCCAGTTGTTGACACTTGAAACCTGACTGCATAAGAAATTGGCAAAATGATACAATTTGGGATTATCATCATCATGTATAGCCTTTTACAGTTTCAAAGTGTTTCCACATTTATGATCTCATTTGTTTACACGCTTGTGAGTTAGGCTGGGCATTATCATCCTTTCCCCTTCACACCAGAGATTAGGAAGTTGAAGCTTACAGAGGCTAAGTGATTTACCCCAGAATACACAGCTGGGTAATAGAGCTAGGATTTGAACTGAGGTCTACCACCACAGACAATGGCCTCTCTGGTATGGCAATAGTGATGTACATGTTAAGCTTTTGCCATCTCTCTCTAAAAAAAAAAAAAGAAAAAGAAAAAAAGAAGAAGAAGAAGAAGAAAAGAATTAGAGCACTACTGTCATCTGAAATCTCAGATCTAGCTGAAAAACCAAACTCTAAAGTAATCCCAGTTTGGGAGTCAAATGCCAAACGTTACTAAATAAAATCAGTTAGGACTTTGGGGGTAATCAGTTGTTATGGATTGAAATATATCCCCCAGAACTATGTATGGTATCCTAAACTCCATGCATGTGGTTTTAAGCTCATTTGGGAATGAACTGGCTTTGTTATGTTAATGAGACAGGATTCCTGTAGGGTGTATCTTGAGTCAACCTCATTTGAGATATAAAAGATTTAAAAAGCAGCAGAGGACAAATGGGGGAAGATTGATGCCAAGTTACATGGACATCTCCAAAGAACCAGGAAACAAGCAGAAGAGACAGCAATCTTCTGTCAGAGCCAACAGAGAGAGAAGGTCTTCCCCTAGAACTGGTGCCCAGAATGTGGATTCTAACTTCCTAAACTGTGAATAAATAAATTTGTTAAAGCCATCCACTCATGGTATTTCTGTTATAATAGCACTAGATAACTAAGACAGTCATCAGATACTTTGGTTCATCAAAAACAGCCACAGTATGACAGTTGCTTAGAAACTCAAAAGGAGGAAGGTGAGATTTTCTATTACAATGGAAACTGAGTGGAAGATACTAGCTGGGGTGTGCTCTTCCACATGCACCTCTTTGTTGCTGGAATAGCTTGCCCTTCTTTGAGGTAAATCCTCCAAGACATTGGTCAGACCCCCCAGAAAGTACACTCAACACATTCATTATCGTATGGGAAAGATGAACGTTTGCATAAAAAAGTCAAGTTCTTTAACTTCTTACAATTTCCTAAAGACCCTCAGGCTCTTTTTTGAGCTGAAGAACCAAATTAGGCTTAATATGATTCAACGTAAAGGTCTGAATTATGCCTTGAGTATACTTTCTGGGAGATGAAAGGACCAATATGCTTATAAAGTTCTATTACTCTTAAAAAGAAGTCTTTTAAAACGTTGGCATTACCTCCTGGCTAGGGAAAGGATTAGATGCCCGGCTTTCAGTTCATTACTTCTAATATAAACACTCCAGTATTCAGCATCAGTTGACTGTCTTTATACAAACTGTACAGATGGAAGGCCCTGGGCCTTTGTCTCTGAAGTCAGTTTAATGACTGGGGCAAAGTGAGATATTTTGTCTGATTAAAGGCTGTGTTCTTCAAAGCCATACCTTCTTCCATCTGGGAAATGACAATGTTTATGGTGTCTGTGCCCATTTGGTAAATGGATGGAGTAGGTAGTAAGCAAATCTCTCTCTGTGCCTTAAAACACCAGCCCTGGTAAAAACACGGGACAAATTACTCTCCACTCTTCAATAAGACTCAATTCCAAAGGCATATAAATCCTTGTTGAATGTGTGAGACATAAGTATCAGATATATGGGTAAAATAAGTGTATAAAAATGTTACTAACATTTAAAAATATATTTAACTTATTAAAAAATATTATCACAGAAATCTGGGAAATGTTATAGTTAGGGGATGTCAAGTTGGTTCCAACTCAAAGTGACCCTATAAAAACACAGAACAAAATATGTCTGGTCATACACCACCCTCACAATTGTTGCTATGTTTGAACCCATTGTTGTAGGCCCTGTGTCAATTCATCCCTTTGACGGTCTTCCTCTTTTTGCTAAGCCTTTACGTTACCAAGCATCATGTCCTTCTCCAGGGAGTGGTTCCTCGTGATAACATGGTCAAAGTATGTGAGACAATATCTTGTCATCTTCGCTTCTAAGGAGCATTGTGGCTGTACTTCTTCAAAGACATATTTGTTCATTCTTCTAGAAGTCCATGGTATATTCAATATTAGTTGCCAACATAATTTATATGCATCAATCCTTCTTCAGTCTTCCTTATCCATTGTCCAGTTTTTGCATGCATATGTGATTGAAAATACCATAGCTTGGGTCAGGTGCACTTTAATCCTCAAAATGGCATCTTTGGTTTTTTTTTACACTTTAAAGGAATCTTTTGTAGCAGATTTGTCCAGCGTAATATGTCATTTGATTTTGCGAGTGTTGTGTCCATGGGCAATGATTATGGATCCAAGTAAAAAGAAATCCTTAACAACTTCAGTATTTTCTCCCCTTATCATGATGTTGCTTATTAGTCAAGTTGTGAGGGTTTTTGTTTTCTTTATGTGGGGGAATAATCCATACTTTGATCTTCATCTGTAAATGTTTCGAATCATCTTCACTTTCTGCAAGTAAGGTTGTTGGGAAATAGGGAAGGGAAAATAAGAAAAATCACCCTCAATCCTGCAATCCAGAAATGAACATTACATCACCTTGTCATTTATGTTTCCATTCAGCTGTGCACAGGGTCGCTATGAGTCGGGGATGACTCGACGGCACCTAACAACAACAACTACAAACAAATTATATAAAATAAATAATGTAATAATGTATGTTATTGTTTTTAGGTAACCATTCAGTTGGCTCCAACTCATACTGACCCTATGCACAACAGAATGAAACACTGCCTGGGGTCCTGTGCCATCCTCACAATCGTTGCTATGATCGAGCCAGTCATTGCAAGCCCTGTGTAAATCCATCTTGCTGAGGGTCTTTCCCCTCTTGCTTTACTGATCTACTACTTTACCAAGCATATCTTTCTTCCTCCAGGGAATGGTTCCTTCTGACAACATGACCAAAGTAGGTGAGATGAAGTCTGGCCACTATTGCTTCCAAGGAACATTCTGGCTGTACTTCTTTCAGGACAGATTCTTTCATTCTTCTGGTAAATTCCATAGTATTTTCAACGTTCTTCGCCAACATCACAATTCAAAAGCATCAACTCTTCTTCAGTCTTTATTCATTGCTCAGCTTTCACATGCATATTAAGCTACTGAAAATACTGTAACTTGGGTCAGGCATACCTTAGTTTTCAGAGATACCTTTGCTTCCTAATACTTTAAAGAGTTCTTTTGCAGCAGATTTGTCCAGTGCAATACGACATCTGATTTCCTGTCTGCTGCTTCCATGGGTGTTGACTGTGTATCCAAGTAAAATCAAATCCCTGACATCTTCAATCTTTTCTCCATTTATCATGATGTTGCTTATTGGTCCAGTTGTGAGGATTTTTGGTTTCTTTATGTTGAGGTGTAAACCATACTGAAGACTGTAGTCTTTGATCTTCAGTAAGTGCCTCAAGTCATCTTCACTTGCAGCATGCAAGGTTGTGTCATCTGCATATTGCAGGTTGTTAATGATCCTTCCTCCAAACATGATGTTACATTCTTCTTCATAGAATCCAGCTTCTTGGATTAGTTGCTGCGGTGAATTGCTTGATGTGGCCCTTCTAGCCATTGTCCTCCATTCTGTGATGTATTGTAAATCCTATTATCCATGCCTGTTTGGGGTGGTGTGGTAGTTAAGGTCAGGTGTCAACTTGGGTGGGCAGCTGGTAGTAGTCATTTCCCCATAATGACCAGTAATCGGCTCTGTGATGGGATTTGCCTTGAGCTGCTGCTGATTGTTAAAGCCATCCACTTAGGTTATTGCTGTTGGAGTAACACAGGTGGAATGTATCTTGAGTCCTGCCTTGCTGGAGGGTATAATTCAAATCACTACCCTTGGCTTCCTCGAGGGTATACCTACGAATCTCCTGGGAAGGTTCGCCCTCCTCTTGCTCTGGTTTTGTGTTTTGGTTCATCCTTATCTTACCCCTGGATTTGGGACAGCAGCCATCATCTGATCTGCTGATCAAGGTTCATCAAACCTTGAGAATTGGGAGGATCCTCCAGACCCATTCACAGACCTGGGACTTGCCAGCCTACCAGCCTCCACTACTGCTACGTGGAGCAGTAGATGATCCCTTGGGTGTCTGTGAGTTCCGTGAGGCATTACAGCAAAATACAGAACACTAAGATGGAGGAAATTACCGGGAGGAGGAGGAGGAGGAGGAGTTAATGTCTGAAATGATGGAGTGGCATGGTAGTTTGGATATTTAAGACATCTTTAACTTCTGCTTCACGGGGACTGGGCTTGTGCTGATCCTTCTGAGATAAATTGTTCAAGCAGTTGCTCAGCATACAGATTAAGTATGGTGAAAGGATACAACTGTGGTGTATACCCTTCTGATTTTAAACCATGCAACATTCCCCTGTTCTGTTTGAACGATAGCCTCTTGGTCTATGTATAGGTTCCTCATGAGACCAATTAAGTGTTCTGGAACTCCCATTTTTCAAAATGCTATCTATAAATTGTTATGATCTACACAGTCAAATGCCTTTGCATAGTCAGTAAAACAGAAGTAGACTTCTTTCTCGACGGCACATAACAACAACAGACTTCATTTTGGTATTCTTTGTTTTCAGCTAAGATCCATCTGACATCAGCAATGATATCCTTCATTCCACGTGCTCTTTTGAATCCAGCTTGCATTTCTGGCAACTCCCTGTCAATACACTGCTTCAATCATTTTTAAATTATCTTCAGCAAAATTTACTTGTGTGTGATATTAATGATACTGTTTGATAATTTCAACATTCTGTTGGATCACTTTCTTTGGAATGGGCACAGATATCAATCTCTTCCAGTTAGTTGGCCAGGTAGCTGTCTTCCAAATTTCTTGGCATAAACGAGTAAGTGTTTCCAGTGCTGCCTCTGTTTGTTGAAACATCTCACTGGGCATTTCATCAATTCTTGGAGCCTTCTTTTTTGCCAATTCCTTCAGTGTATCCTCAGTTTCTTTCTTCAACATCTTTGG
Source organism: Orycteropus afer afer (assembly GCF_000298275.1). Taxonomy (NCBI): domain Eukaryota; kingdom Metazoa; phylum Chordata; class Mammalia; order Tubulidentata; family Orycteropodidae; genus Orycteropus; species Orycteropus afer. The sequence goes on from NW_006921628.1 coordinate 2,958,699, forward strand.
CTCTTGATCATATGCTACCTCCTGAAATAGCTGGACATCAACCAATTCTTTTTGATACAGTGATTTTCTGTATTCCATCTTCTTTTGATGCTCCCTGCACCACCCAATATTTTACCCATGGAATCCTTCAATATTTCAACATGAGGTTTTAATATTTTCTTCAGTTCTTTCAGCTTGAGAAATGTTGAGTGTGCTCATCCCTTTTGGTTTTCTTACTCCAGGTCTTTGGACATTTCATTACAAAACTTTACTTCATCTTCTTGAGCTGCCCTTTGTAATCTTTTATTTCACCATTTCTTCCATTCCCTTTAGCTACTCTTCATTCAAGAGCAAGTTTCAGAGTATCTTCTGACTTCCATTTTCGTCTTTTCTTCCTTTCCTGCCTTTTTAATGCCTGCTTGCTTTCTTCATGTATGATGTTCTTGATGTCACCCCACAACTCATTTGTTCGTTGGTCACTGGTGTTCAATGCATCAAATCTATTCTTCAGATGGTCTCCAGATTCAGGTGGGATATAATCAATGTTGTATTTTGGCTCTTGTGAGGTTTTTTTTTTAATTTTCTTTAGCTTCAGTTGAACTTGCATATGAACAATGCAAGTTATGTTCCACAGTCAGCTCCTGGCCTTGTTTTGACTGATCATATTAAGCTTTACTTAAATAAATCATAGACACACACAGAGAGAAAGAGAGAGAGGGAAATTCATTTCAAGGGGAAGTTGCCAAATTCCAAATCTTGTTGCAGGTGTCAGGGAGGATGCTTCTCCTGACTCATTTGGTTGCAGGGGCCAAAGAATCCCCCAAAAATTTGCACCTGGGTCCTTAATGGTAATAGTGAGTTGATGTCACTCCCATTTCTACCTCTTGATTCCTGGACCCATGAATTCTGGCTATGGGAGAAACACCACCACATATTGGATGCTGGTTTAGAGCATATACAGTCTGCTAGAGAACATTGCCCCAACCCTGAAAGGTACTGCCACCTAGCTGGTGCTGTAATTGCGTCTTTCAAAGGCCAGTCCATCATTCTATCAAGACAGCTGCTTCAGGATAATGGGGAACACAGTACAACTAGCGAATTCTGTGAGTGTGGGCCCATTACTATACTTCATTTGCTGTGAAATGAGTTCCTTGATCCAAGATAATACTGTGTGGATATCATGTTGTTGAATAAGACATTCTATAAGCTCAAGGATGGTAGTTTTCATAGAAGCACTGCATGCAGAGAAAGCAAACCCATATCCAGAGTAAGTGTCTAATCTATTAAGAATAAAATACTGCCCTTTCTATGACAGAAGTGGTCTAACATAATCAACCTGCCACCAGGGTGTTGCTGATTGCCCCTAGGAATGATGCCATATCAGAGACAGTGTTGGTCTCTGCTGCTGGCAGACTGGGCACTCAGCAGTGGCTGTAGCCAAGTCAGTCTTGGTGATTGGAAGCCCGTGTTGCGGAGCCCATGCATAACCTCCATCCCTGCCACCATGGCTACTTTGTTCATGAACCCACTGGGCAATGTCAGAAGTAGCTAAGGAAAGATGGTGACTGGTATCTATAAAATGTGTCATCCTGTCCACTTAATTGTTAAAATCCTTCTCTTCTGAGGTGAGCATTCATAAGAGATACAAATATCTTCACTTCTTTTGGCCCATTCAGAATGGTCAATCCACAGGTCTCTTCTCCATACCTCATCACCAATTTTCCAATTATGTTCCTTCTGTGTCCCTCACCACTGAGCCAAACCATTGGCCACAGCCCATGAATCAGACCATTTCTCCTTCTAAGTAAAATGAACAATCAGGTGCATTGTTCAAAGTTCTGCTCACTGTGAGCATTTCTCTTCACTAGTGTCCTTTAGGGAGGTCCTAGAAAGGGGCTGCTGTGTTGTTGCTATCCACTTATGAGTGGTGCTTGCATATCACATAGAACCATCTGTAAACCAGGCATGCAACTTTTCTTCTTCAGTCAACTTTATTGTAAGGAATTCCCCATGAAGCCGTAGGTGTAGACTGGTAATGTGAGAGGAGTGAAGATCACTGGCATTTTGGCCACTTCCTTATATAATTTACTTCTGCCTTTGTCTTGTTCAAGCCTGATCTCATGTATACCACTTCCATTTAATGGAGTGCTGCTGTGCACATTCGACTTTATGACTCTGTGGGTCAGATAACACTCAGTTCGTAACAGGCAGGTCAGACCATACAGTGTTTATTATTATTATTATTATTATTATTATTATTATTATTATTATTTCTACTAAGGCCCAGTAACAAGTCAAAAGCTGTTTCTCAAAAAGGACAGTAGTTATCCGCAGAAGATGGCAGGATTTTGCTTCTGAAACCATAGGGTCTATGCTGTGATTCACCAGTAGGGGCCTACCACAGACTCCAAACAAAATCTCTGTCACTGGCACTTAAACAACCACTGGATCAGCCAGATCATATGGCTTATGTGGCAGAGCAGCCCACACAGCAGCCCGCATCTATTACAAAACCTTCACTTGTTCTGGGCCCCTCACAAAACTAATAGCTTTCCAAGTTACTTTATAAATAGGTCAAAGTAGCCCACCCAAATGAGGGATACATTGCATCCAAAATCCAAAGAAGCCCACCAGGCATTGTGCCTCATTTCTAGCTATTAGAGGTACCAGAAGAAATAACTTATCCTTCATTTTAGAAGGAATAATGCCCCATCATGGGATCCCTAGAAATTCTACTGAGGTGGAAGGCACCTGATTTTTTGTCAGCTTAATTTCCCACCCTCTACCATGCAAATGCCTTACCAGTAAGTCTAGAGTCATTGATACTTCTTACTAAGTAGATCCAATCAGCATAATGTCATCAATGTAAAGGACCAATGTGATGTCTTATGGAAGGGAAAGGTGATCAAGGACTCTGTGGACTAAATTATGACCCACAGCTAGAGAGTTGATATATATTTGAGGTAGGACAGGCTTCTCTTGACTCATGTGGTTACAGGCAGATGACAGACTGCTAGCTCACAGGGTTATGGGAGCTGGCCAATCCCAAAATCTGCAGGTGAGAAGGCAGGCAGCTGGCTCACATCCCAAGAACCAGAGGACAGAGGATGACAAGTCAGATGTGGGACTGAGAAAGGGCAAGTTTTTCCAGAATCTCCATCCATATATACTGGATGCAGGCCACACCCCCAGGGAAACTCCATTTTCAAGTGCTTGAATAATTTCTTTTAGAAGCATCACCACAAGGCTGGTCCCTATGAGGCAGAGGTTAAAGATGTCTCAAATGTCCAACTTTTACAAGCTGCTGTGCATCTCTAACATCAACTCCTCCTCCTCCCCTTAGTACTCTCCCTCCTGTCCTAGGGTTTCCTTTTGTGCCATAACATCTCACAGAACTCACAAACTCCCAAGGAAATGGCTCATGTGGTGGTGGAGGCTGAGAGGCTAGAAAGTCCCAAGTCCATGGGTAGGTCTGGAGGATTCTCCCAACTTGCAAGGTTGGGGGGCTGGAGAACCCAAATTGGCAGCTCAGATGACCAGCTGCTGTCTCAAGTCCAGGGGTGAAATGATGACAAACCAAATGCAAGATGGGAACAAGAGAGGGAACTTTCCAAGAACATTCACATATATACCCCTCAGGGAAACTAAGGTTAGTGACTCAAGTCACACCCTCCAGCAAGGCGGGACACAAGATACATTCCACCATAAACAGTTATAAAGACTAGGATTTACAATATATCACAAAATGGAGGACAATGGCTAGAAGGGACATATTAAGCAATTCACTGCACTGTATCAACGGATTAGTTGGTCACATCAGATCATAAAATGGAGGATGATTACATAGTATCTGCCAAACCATTGAAAATCATAGCCTAGCCAAGGTCACACATAATCTTAACAATTGCAGAATGCTAACAAGAGGAACGATCAGTTTTACTATCTTGCTAGGCTTAAAGGGACTGATCCCTAAAATGGAGAGGGGATGACCTCACTACCCTCAAGAAGAACCAGGAGCAAAGTGGGTCTTTTGGACCTGGGATCCCTGCCTCAAGAACTTCCTAGTCCCAGGAGACAGAGAGAAAGATGTAACACTGGTGATGGTGAGCAGTGTGGTAACAAAGAAATGGTGGCACCAAACCTAGAAGACTAGTGCAAGACGGCACAGTGGGCTTCTTGGCCCATGGAGTGAGTTAGCTAAAATGACTGTACCAACCCAATGAGCGAGAGAGCTGAGTGCCTTCAGGCAGGAGGCTTGTTGGTAGAGTGGGGTATCTCCAGGCTCTTAGTAGGGGAGTTAAAGAACTTTGTAACTTTTGCCCCAGTAGGACAGAGACTGGGCCAACGATCAAAGGGCCAAGAGACCAAAGGGCTGAGAACTGAGAGAGAGGTCTACCGGTAGGCATGGCTGAGAAGCTGTCCTGACCAAAGAACTGGACCCCGAGGCATTCCTGATGCTAAATTGTTACTTTCTGTTACTTCCTAAATAAACCCTGTAATTATGAGTATAGTCTGTAAATTCTGTGTGGCGACTGCAATGAATTTATGTAACCCAGAAGAGTAGAGAATGCTGTAGGTGGAATGGCTGGTGTCTAAATTGGTAGAAATTTGGAAGGTGGAGGTATGTTTGAAATCATCAGCCTTGGGCTGATGTTGATTTTTGATTATCCTTTCCCCTTCTTGAAGTTAGGCGAGGCTTGATGCCACACCACACTGCTATTTTTACAGTAGGACCACAGGATAAAAAGAATACACACTTCTGATCTTAACATTTACTGTTGTAATACCCTTCAAAGTACCCTAACAGGAACATATCTGGGAGCTTATTCCTTTGCATTCTGATCCATATCAGATGTTTTTAATGTATTTTTCTCTGTTAGAGCAAAAGTAACTCTGTATTCTTTAAATAATTGTCCTATCTGAATCCACATGTATATGAACATGCATTGACTGTGGTGCATGACCATTAATGTTGTTAGTTGCTATTGAATTGACTCCAACTCATAGTGATCCTACTGGACACAGTAGAACTGCCCCACAGGGTTTCCTAGGCTGAAATCTGTATGAGAAGAGATCATCAGGTCTTTTCTCACTCAGAGAAGCTGGTATGTTTGAACTGCCCACTGATAAGCACTTAACCACTGTACTACTACCAGTGCTCTGGATCATCAATAACCCATTGATGGCAAGTCAATTTTGACTCATAGTGACCCTATAAGATAGAGAACTGCCTAATAGTATTTTTAAGTTTGTCATCTTTGTAGAAGCTGTCACTTCTTTCTCCTACACAGTGGCTGATGGGTTTGAACAACTGACCTTTTGGTTAGTAGCTGAGAGTTTAATCACTGCATCAGAGCTCCTCTGACCATCAATAGCCATACACATGTCCACCATTTGTAAATTTATTTTTCAAGTCTTTTCTTCATTTTCTATTGGTCAAAGAACTGGCTGCTTGAAAAGTTTTAATTTTTATGTCACAGATATATATTTTCCCTAGTTTATCACTGTCATTTACTTCTGCCTGTAGTGATTTTTTTTTTTTTTTTAATGTACCAAGTTTATATATACATCTCTCTCTATAACTGTACATTTCTTCTTGGTTCTGTATTTGTTCCTGTGCTGAGAAAGGTCTTCACTATCCCGAAGTCACTTTTCCAGTTTTTTTTGTCTTAACAAATAGGAGTTTATTCTTACAATTTGGAGGCTTTGAGCCCAAGTCCAAAGTGCCAGGCTCTAGGGGCTGGGTGAAAGCCCCTCAGCCTTGGGCTTCAGCTCTAGCTCCTGGCCCACTGAAGCTAGAGGTTTTTCTTCACTCAGACAGCTGCTGGCCGCTGAGGCTGCCAAGTCCAAACTTTTCCAGCTTTTTAATTTTTCTTTTAAGGGTTTCTTTTTCACAGTTTAATTCACTTCAATCTTATTTTTGGCATTATTTAAAGTGTAAAGATGACAAGACATTTTTAAATTCCATACATTTGTTAGTCAATGAAGATGGGGTAGAGTCCAATTATCTATTTTTCTAAAAGTAGAGAGACACTATCATGACGATAATGGGAAAGAGAACTGGACTGAATATGCTGTCCCTACTGCATGATTAATGGCTTTATATTCTTTCTGAATAAATACTTTTTTAAAAAATAATATTGTGTTTTCAGTAGAAGTTTACACAGCAGTTTAGAGGTCCATTCAACAATTTATACACAAGTTGCTCAGTGACAATGGTTAAGTTCCTCATAATGGCACAGTGCCTAAGGCATGTGACTGCTAACCAGAAAGCTGGCAGTTCAAACCCACCAGCCACTCCTCCTTGGAAGGAAGACTGGGCAATCTACTTCAGTAGAGATGCCACCTCAGAAACTCAAAGAGAGGTCACTATGAGTCGGAACTGACTTGATAGCAGTTAGTTTGGTTCATTTTTTTTAATGCATGAATATTCTCATTATTTCCATTCTGGTTGTTCTGTTTCCATTAATTTAATTTCACTGCCCCCTTACAGTCTCATCTTTGTCTTAAAATAACAACTCACCATTTGGTCTCATATATGTGATTTTTTAAACAGCGCAGTATTTACTGGTGATATTAATTATTATTATTATTTTTAGCCCATTTGTTATTTAGTTACAAGGTTAGTTACAAGCCACTCTTGAAGGCTATACCTGGGCTTTTCTATTATTTCTATTTTCTAAACTTAGGGATTATTTTCGGTTCAAGGTCTGAATTATATCTCAGGGTAACAGTCTCAGGGAGTCTTCCACTCTTAACCAGTCCAAGAGGTCTTTTTATTTATTTACTTATTTTTGGAATTTAAGGTTCTATTTCCCATTTTTCTCCCATTCTATCAGGGTCCATCTATTGTGGACCTGATTAGAATAGTCAGTAGTGGTAGTTGGGCAGCTGAATTAACTCTTTTTTTTTTTTTTTTTAATTAATTTTGTTCTTTTTGTTGGGAATAAACACAGCAAAACATACACCGATCCAACCATTTCCACATGTACAATTCAGGGATACTAAGTATATTTTCAAGGTGTGCAACCACTCTGACTCTCCTTTCCAAGATGTTCCTCCCCGACTGACAGGAACTCACTGCACCCTAAGGTTCCTATCTAAACTTTACATGCTGTTTTAACTTTGATCCCATACAGCTACTTTTTAATAGGTCATAAGGCTCAAGGCAGACAGTTTTACTAGTCAAGATAAACTATTGTTTAGTTTTAAGAAGGCTTCAGGGGATTTTTTTGGTTTCAGGTTTAAATATTATCTCAGGGTAATAATTTTGGGGGTTCATCCAGGCTCCATGGCTCCACAAAGTCTGGAGTCCATGATTATTTGAAAATCTGTTCTGCATTTTCCCTTTTTGGATCAGGATTCTTGCATAGAATCTTTGACTAAAATATTCTGTAACGGGAGCCAGGCACCATCCAGCTCTTCTGGTGTCATGGCAAAGGAGGAAGTTGCTCACGGAGGCAATTAGCAACACATTCCATATCTTCCTCCTATTTCTGACTCCACTTTTTCCTCTGTTGTTCCAGGCAAACAAAGGCCAATTGCTGTGCCTTGTATGGCTGCTTGCAAGCTTTGAAGACCCCAAGAAATACACAATGAACCAAGAAGTAGAACAGAAGCACTAAACATGTTATTAGGGCAATTAACTGGGATGTTCCACAAAACCATGACTCTAAACCTCCAAACCAAGAAACCAAATCCCATGAGCTATTTGGTTGTACATAAGCAGCCTCAGAAGCTGCTCTTTTTATTTTTTTAAAAAATCATTGTTGTAACGAATTAATTCTCAATAAACTCTTCTTGTTAAACATCATTTTAAACATGGTGGCTGATACAGTTCAATCCATCAGGGGGGAAAAAAGTGTCAAATTTTACCATGAGGAGCAGAGAACTGCAGGGCTCAAATCCCTTTCACACCTCTGAGCAACTTGAACAATGATAGTGAGATACCGTGTCTTCAAAATGAGAGAGGAGTCAGAAGTTAAAGCTGTGTAACAATAAAGCTTATGTGGGAACAGAACTTGAGCTGAACTTGGAAGACTGGGTGGATTTAATTTGGTGGAACAAAGAGAAGGAAAGCAAGGCAGGGGAACCAGAACGGGCAAAGGTGCAGAGAAGGAAAGAGAGCTTGGCAGAGACGAAATCCGTAATTAGTCAGACAGTTTTCACTTTACCTAGTGCTCATATACTTGTTACTTTTCATCTCTGGATCTTGGTTTCTCCACCTATAAAATGTTGGTAAAATGTGAAACCAGGTAAAAATTTTCCTTTAAAAAGCCCAACTAAGGTTATTCAGAATACTGTTTGCAAATACTCTGCCCACTTAAATCATGTGCACACTTAGATAACAAGTGGAAATGATGAAATTATGTTAAAAAGTTCTGGCATAGTGTGCCCATGCATACACTGTGCCTGGCTCATGGCACCTCCAAAGGTGAATTTTGGCCTTTTTTACCCTCAATTCAACAGACCAAAAATGTTACTTGTGATTATACTTGTATAATAAAGGTGTAAGCTATGGTCAAGAAGTCATGGATCAAGTTTGATAGCACCCTTGTAATCAGAAAATAAATAATTAAAAGTGCGGTTCACTCTGGGGCAGTTTGCAACCGGGCCTCAGAGTGGTGGAGTTCTTTGTAGCTGATCTGTGTCAAGGTACACTGCACTGGAGACAGATAGAGGGGTCAGGCAGAGGGCTGTGAAGAGATGCCACAGCCTGAGCATGGGCTGGCCCTATGGTGGCTAGGGATGCATTGTCTGTATGTTACTGGGTCCTGTGGTGCTGGCCCCACGTGAAGCTGGGTGGCAGGATGGAGTGGGCACACACTGTCCTGGCCTATGGGGCCCTGGGCAGCCAGTCAGACCCATCTGTCCAAACAAGAAATGCACGACCTCTCTACACCCAGCTCTCGCATCTGCCCCGTGGCATCTGTGTGGGCAAGGGATTCAAATGACCTGATTCCAGCAACTGGCCAGCCAGATGGAAGGATGGAATGTGTACAGCTGTGGAACAGCAACCTCATATGACTAAGTGGTCACTCCAGTCCAGAGTGCACAGATCAGCACATCTTCTGGGTTACAGCTGGCTGCTCTGGTAAGGGTTGTTTCTGGGTTGTAACAATGATTTCTTCCTGCATTGGAGAAAGCAGTTTGCAGAGCAGTGAAGGGATCCTGAGGGGAAAGGGGGTGCTCTAGAAACTCAAGGGTAGGCTGGGGAAGAACTGCTGGGAACCAAACCTCTGCATCAGTAGGTATTAAGATGAAGACTTAACATTAAATCCATTGGACAATCAATCAATCAGTCAATCAATGGAAGTCAGAACATTAAAAAAAAAAAATCCATAGAACAGATTTATGAAAATAATGTGTAGGGGTTGGTTGTACATTATGGAAAAACATAACATGCATGTTATTTGCAAAAAATATAGTACTCAAAGAAGGACATTTATTGGCTAAAAAATAGAAATAATAGCAAAGTCCAAGAACAGCCTTCAAGAGTGGCTTGATTCAAAAGACCAAATAATCTCAAGAGTATCTGATCCTATCTATTTCAACTTCTCTGTCATCTCCACTACATTCACATCCAGGCTCCAAGTGACAGCAGGTGGCAGACATAAGCTGCCCAACTACATCCTTCTAGGTTCAAGTTCAGGATTCAATCTGATTATGTACCTCACATGCTTATCTATAAACCAATCATCGTGGACTGTGGTCAGCATGATGGAATATGCTAATAATTAAGTCAGATCTGGATTGTATGCTTTATTCCTAGAACCATGAAAAGAGGCCAAACTGAATCCCATAACCTGACTGCAAGAAATGATGTTTCTTCAAAGGAAATGTGAGGTCTACTCCCCAGATGAGAGGGAATTGATGCTAGTCAAGCTGATCAATGCTTCTTTAGACCACAGGTCGTAATATTTTATAATTCTATATATTAACCCTCTAAGGTTAATAAGTTAGGCATAATTCATCCCCACTTTAGAGATGAAAAAAATTGAGTTTCAAAGAAACTTAGTAATTTTTCTAGCTGGTAAAAGGCATGGACACAACTCACATTTGGTCTTACAACTCCAAAGCCAAACTTCAGTGAAAGACTATTTTAATCAAAGATGCTTTCCTTAACAAGGCTCTTTAGCTACAAGCCAGGTCCAGGTAACTACTCTGTGGACTTCTGACTGGCCAATTGGGTCATACTGTGGCCATCTTCACCTTGGCCCCCTACTGGCTCTATTCTAAGGACTGAATGAGCAGCCAGCTCTGTGTCTCCCATGGGTCTGTAGGGATTAATGACCCTGAAAAACGATCCCAATGGGTGTGGAAGAGAAGTCTGTAAATGTAAACTGCCTTCTGCCACATGCAATTAGATATAACTTAAAAAGAAAAGAGAGATGACAAATTGGTCATTTTCTGCCCCCTGTACCATGAAGGTAATAAATCCAGTTTCTCTCACAGCTGGTTCTGCCTGCTAAAAACAGAACTAATCATTTAAATGGCTGGTGTTATGGTTTTATGCCATTAGAGGTTGAAATCTCTTATCTCCCATGAAAAGTCAATTCACAACGGAGCCTAATATGGAAATGCTAGCTCTGGATAGTCAGGCCCTCTTGTTATCAAATATAAAGCTTATGTGGTACTGTCATGGGTGGTCAAGAGCACTTATTTGATAATCAGACAGAGAGCTATCATTGACCAGCTCTATGATCTCCCTGGGCTTCAGTTCGGTCATCTGTAAAACAGGAATAGCATTGGTATCTTTCTCACATGTTTGGCTATATATCTATTTCAATTTGTCCCTTCAGTGATATTTATTATCTGCTAGCATATGTTACTACCAGTCTTCTGTCAGTTTGTCATACTGTTGTGGCTTGAGTGTTGCTGTGATGCTAGAAGCTATGCCACTAGTATTTTAAATACCAGCAATCACCCATGGTAGACAGACTTCAGTGGAACTTTCAGATTAAGACAGACTAGTAAGGACATGGTGGTCTGCTACTGAAAAAAAATTGGCCACTGGAGACCTTATGAATAGCAGTGAAACACTGATATAGTGCCATAAGATGAGACCCTCAGGTTGGAAAGCACTCAAAATAAAACCGAGGAAGGACTTCTAGCAAGATGGTGAAATAGGCAGTCAAGCTACATAGAACCTCTGCAAAAAAAAAAAAAAAAAAAATGAGAAACTAATTAAAACATACAGAAGATAATCCTGGAACCCTAAACTTTGAAGGGAAGGATAAAAAAGTTGATTAAATACCAACTAGTAGAAGAACCTGAATGAAAACAGTGAACAAGCAGACAAATGGAACTGTGGACTGTTGGCTATGCTGTTGGCACACTCAATTTGAGTATTTATAAGTTGACTTCCAATCCAGGCAGCAACCTAAGGATCAGCTATGCTCGCCAAGGATTGCATGGGCAACTGTACTGGTGGCTGAAGACTAGAAAGGAAAACAGTAAATAAGGAGACAAACAGAGCTGTGTACTGTCATCTGTCCAGAGGGCAGAGCCATTTTGAACATTTGCAGGTGGCATTCTGAGGTGGGCAGTAACCTAAGAATAGGCTCCACTTGCCAAGGACAGCACGGGCAACTACACTGGAAGCTAATGACTAGAAAAGTGTGATAATCGCCCTATTACTCTCATACCATGCAACATCTTGGTAAACAGAGATGTCGTCATCTACAACCTCCAGCCATTTTCTGGACCAGCAGGAATTTCGTCTCAGTCTGTGTGCCCTAACAGAGCCTATATGCCATGCCACCATCCAGTTTTGTTTGTTATTAAATTATTATTATTTTTCTTCCTTCTTTATTTTTCTCTTTCCCTTCCCTGGTTCTTGTTTTTTAGTTTGGCTTTTTTTCCTTCCATTTTCATGGTTCCCTTCTTTTTTTATTGGTTTTCGTCTTTTGGTTCTGTCACTTGTTTTTCTTTTTGCAGTTTTCTGATTTATTTTCTTTATTATATTTTTACTCTTGCTCTATTCTCTTATTCTCCTCCACAGATGCTGTGGGTTTTTTCCCTCTATTTTTCTCTTTATCTTTGCTTCTTTTATTATATATATGATAAATGTATATATGATTTATATATATTATTTAATTATTCTATTTATTTTATAATATTTTATTTATTTTTATTTTTTGGCAATTGTTCCTGTTTATGCAGTTTGTATTTTTTTGTTCTCATTTTTATATTTTTGTTCACTTTCTTGTCTAGCAGAGTGGGAGACAGCAACTATGCCCACACAACCCAACCACACCTGTACCTTCTGCATCCCCACCCACAGCAGACAATGATCAATACCATCCCAATTCACCCTCAACTGCTCTTCACAAACAGCTAAAATAGATCTGTGCACATACTCTCGTTGTCTCTCACACACACCAGGAGACAGGTGGTGAATGCCCAAGTGCTACCAACTAGTGAATAGTGGAGCACAGTATCCTGCTCAGTCAGATACATAAAAACAAGATAAAGGGGGAAAAATGTTGGGCAAAACACACCAACATACATTCACCAACTCACTGCCATTGAGTTAATTTTGACTCATAGCAATCCCTCCTTGAGTTTCTAAGGCAGTATCTCTATGGAAGTAGATTGCCCATTCTTCCTTCAGAGGAGTGGCTGGTGGGTTTTAACCACCAGCCTTCTGGTTAGCAATCAAGTCCCTTAGGTATTATACCACCAGAGCTCCCATACAATCACCAGTGAAATATAAATACAATGACATCACAATGTCTTGGAGAAAGCTAATCATCCCAGTTCACACAAAGAAGCAAGGTAAAAGAGTAGAAACAAAGGACCAGGATACCAACACAGAAAACCTCCCTGAGGAAGAAGCAGCATTGAAAATACCTGATAAAGAATTCAAGAGAATTATATTTAGGTACCTTCAATGGATTGGGAGAGAGCTCAAGGATAACACTGACAAAGTAATGAAAACAATGACAAAATTAAGGAAAAGAGAGACAAAACTCTAAAACAATTTAGAAAAACAATACAAGAACAATTTGGCAAAATAAAGAAAAAATTAGAAACCATACAAAAAACAACAAACAGAAATCCAGAAGATTAATTAAATCTCAGAAACAGATAACAGAGTGAACAGACAAAATAGCATCAAATCAATGGAACACAGAATTAGTGACAATGAAGACAATTACCTCAAGACTACTTTGTTAACAGATCAATCAGAAAAAAAAAAAAAAAATGAAGAAAGCCTAAGATTCATGTGGGATATCATCAACAGGAATAACTTATATATAATTGGAACTACAGAATAGAAAGAGGCAAATAAACCCACAGAGAAAATTGTCAAAGATTTGCTGGAAGAGAACTGCCCTGAAATGATGAAAGACAAGAATATATCCATTCAAGAAGTCCAACAAACCCCAAACAGGATACAAAGACAAAGAAAGAATCATAAAATCAATACAGTAAAATGAAAAGTAACCTATGAAGGGCAACCAATAAGACTGAGCTCTGATTGCTCAGCAGAAGCCACACAGGCAAGAATGGAATGTAATGATCTAGATAGATAGATAGATAAATACATGCCTGAAAGAAAAAAAATGCCAACCAAGAATTATATACCCAGAAAAATTATCTCTCAAATATGATGGTGAAATAAGGATATTTCCAGATAAACAGAATAAACATGATGACATAACCACGGAACCAACTCAGTTATAGAAGTTTCCAAAGTAAGATAAGCTTACAAGATATAAACAGGGAAGTGGGAAGTTCAGTCTGAGCTTCAGAGATGCAGCCAACTCCCGCTGCATCCCCCTGGCCTTCCTGCTCTTTCAAGGAGGAGCTGCTTTGTGCAGTTTGTTATGACCCCTTCTACAACGCTGTTACTCTGCGTTGAGGCCACAACTTCTGCCGCGTGTGCGTGACCTGCACCTGGGAGGTGCAGGTGGTGCCCACCTGCCTAGTATGCAAGGATTGCGCCTCCCTAGCTGACCTCCACACAAACCACACCCTCAACAATCTAGTGGAGAAGCTACTGCGCAAGGAGGCAGAGGGTGCATGCTGGACTGGGCACTGATCCCCACGACTCTGTTGTTGGCACTGCACTCATTTCAACCTCTTCTGTGTCGAGGACAAGGAACTGCTGTGCTGCTCATGCCAGGTCGACCCCCGGCACCAGGGCCACTGAGTGCAGCCAGTGAAGGACACTGCCCACAACTTTCGAGCCAAGTGTAAGAACATGGAGCATGCACTGTGGGAGAAAGCCAAGGCCTTCTGGGCTATGTGGCACTCATATGAGGCCATTGCCAAGCACAACCAGGTGGAGACTGCCTGGCTGGAAGGTTGAATCCGACAGGAGTTTGATAAAGCTTCAAGAGTTCTTGAGGGTGGAGGAGCAAGCCATCCTGGATGCCATGATTGAGCTGGCCAGGCAGAAGCAAGTTCTGGCAGAAGAGAAGATGAAACAGCTTGCGGAAGAGACGGAGACACTGGCACATGAGATTGAGTGGCTACAGATGGAGATGAAGGAAAATGATATTTCTTTTTCTCATGAAGCATAAGAGTTGAAAACAACAGTAAGTTGCCAAAGCCAATGAAGGGGTCAGGGGAAGAACAGGCAGAAATACCAGGGTACAGTCTCTGGTGGCTCCAGGGCCAACAGGTAATGAAGTGCGATGGGTATAACACAAGAAGAGTGGTGGGGACCTTGGTAAGATGGCAGAATAGGCAGGCAAGCTACACAGATCCTCTTCAACAAAGAAAAGAGAAACCAATTGACAGAGATACAGAAAATAATCCTGGAGCCCTGAGCTTTGAAAAGAAGTATACAGAAGTGGATTAGGCACTAATTAGTAGAAAAATCTGAATGAAAACAGTGAGTACAGAGATGGTTGGAGCAGTGGACTGTCAGCTACTCTGACAGGATCAACAGTCTGAATATTTCCAAGTGGTATTAGGACCTGAGAATAGACCTGAAGATCAGCCCTGGTTCCAAAGGGCTGCAGGGACAACTGCACTGGTGGCCTATGACTAGGAAGGGAAACAGCAAGGAGGGAGACAATCTGAGCTGTGGACTTTTTCCTATCTGGATGATGCAGCCATTTTGATTGTTTACAAGTGGTGGCCATTTTGGATATAAATTGACTGAGGTCGCAGTCATTTTGAATGTTTACAAGCGGTGGCCATTTTGGATTTTAAAGTGACAGCATCCTCATTCCAGAGACCTAAGAATAGGCTCTGTTTGCCAAGTTCAGCAGGGATATAGGGAGGCTGACAATGGGAAAGGAGACAGGTGGTAAGTGTATAAGTGCTGCCAACTTACAAAGAGAGGAGCACAGCACATTACCCTGCTTATGTAGATAACATCCAAACAAAATAAAGACAATGAAAATCGTGGGCAAGTTACTCTAACATACCAATTAAATATAAACACAAAAATGTCACAATGCCTAGGAGACAAGAGAGCACCACAGTACACACAAAGAAGGAAGATAATGTAGGAGAAACAAGAGACCAGGATACAGACCCAAACACATCCCTGAGGAAGGTGCTGCATTGGAGCTCCCTGATAAGGAATTCAAAAGAATTATATTTAGGTACCTTCAACAGATTGAGAGATGGATCAAGGAAAACACTGCCAAATTGAGGAAAACACACAGAAAACCCTAGAACAATTCTGAAAGACTATAAAAGAACAAAATGACAATATAAGTGAAAAATTAGAAATGATACAAAGTCTATACACAGTAATCCAGAAGATTAATACCAAATTTCCAGAAATAGATAACTCATTGAATAGGCAAAGGAGTGGAATTGAATTAATGGAAGACAGAATTAGTGAAATCGAAGGTAAACACCTCAATACTTCTTTGGCAAGGGCTCAATCAGAAAAAAGATGAAAACAAAGTGAAGAAAGCCTAAGGTTCGTGTGGGATACCATCTAAAGGAACAGGAGGAGAAAAATAAAACCACAGAAAAATTGTCAAAGATTTATTGGAAGAGAATTTTCCTGGTATGATAAAAGATGAGAATATATCCATTCAAGAAGTCCAACAAACCCCAAACATGATAGACCCCAAAAGAAAGTCACCAAGACATATCGTCAAACTCACCAAAACCAAAGACAAAGAAAGAATCCTGAAAGCAGCACAGGAAAAACAAAAAGTTACCTACAAGGGGCAACCAATAAGGCTAAGCTCAGATTTCTGGGCAGAAACCACGCAGATGAGAAGACAATGAGATGGTATATATAAAACCCTGAAAGAGAACAATTTCCAACCAAGAATTATACCCAGCAAAACTGTCTCTCAAATATAACAGTGAAGTTAGGAGATTTCCAGATAAGCAGAAATTAAGGGAATTGGTTAAAACCAGACTAACCTTACAAGAGATGCTAAAGGGAGTCCTCTGGACAGAGAACCAACAACTACCAACAACTGACCATTAACACACATGATGACATAACCCAGAAACCAACCCACTTATAAAAGTATCCAAAAGTAAATAAACCTACAAGATTGTGAACAGGGAACCAGAGATATCAATTGACAAATGAGGACAACTGAAAACCAAACAGGGAAAAACTTGTGTAGTTACAGAACTTCTAAATGGTAGGGAAGTCAAGATGAGTGCAAGATAGACCGGACTGTTCTAAACTTGGGAAGAAAATTATAAATCACAGGGTAACCTCAAAGAAAAATGATAAACCTTCACATCAAAATAATAAAGAGGACCAGCAGAAATATTTAGCAAATACTAAAACAATAGCAATGAAGGAAGTGATAACATGATTCATAAACAAAATGAGCTCATCACAGAAAATTATTTGCAACAAAGAAATCAACACCATGAAATGCACATAACAAAATGACAGCAACAAATTCATACTTGTCGATAATTACATATCTGACAAGGGTCTTATCTCTAAAATTTATAGAAAACTCCAACACCTCATTTAAAAATGGGCAGAAGACATGAATGGACACTTCACCAAAGAGGATATTCATGCAGCCAGCAAATACATGAAGAAATGCTAATGATCATTAGCCATCAGAGAGATGCAAATCAAAACAATGAGATGCCATCTCACCCTGGCACTAATGGCAAAGTTCAATGAGACAAAAAATAACCAATGCTGGTGAGGATGTGGAGAGACTGGGACTCTCATACACTGCTGGTGGGACTGTCAAATGATACAAATACTTTGGAAAAATGTATGGCGAATCTTTAAAAAGCTAGAATTAGAAATACAATATGACCCAGCAATCCCATTACTAGGTATATATTCTAAAGAAGTGAGAGCCAGGATAAGAACAGATATATGCACACCCATGTTCATCATAGCACTATTTACAATAGCTGAAAATGGAAACAACTAGGTGCCCATCAACAAAAGAATGGATAACCAAACTATGGTACATACACACAATGGAATACTATGCAACACTAAAGAATAATGCAGAATCAGCAAAACACTACATAACATGGATGAACTTGGAAGACATTATGCTGAGTGAGATAAGTCAATCACAGAAGGACAAACATAGTATTAATTTCTTATTGTAAAAAGTCAAGGAAAAGTTTATATATGGAAGTAAACTCTTCTTTGTTGGTTACCAAGGATGGGAAGGTAGGGGAGGAAACACTGCCAAAAAAAAAAAAAAAAAAGTCACTTTAGTTTTGTGTATTTCACTGTATATATATTTCAATAAATTGCATTAAAAAAAAAAAAAAGATGTAAACAGGGAACCAGAAATATCAATTGGTAAATGAGGACAAGAACAAACCAAAAAGAGGGAATAAATAGTGTGGGCACAAAACTTCCAACTGGTGAGGATGTCAAGACAATTGCAATATAGAATAGACTGTGCTAAACTTGGGGAACAAAGTTATAAATCACAGGGTAACCTCTAAAAAAATAATAAACCTTGTAGCAGAATAAAAAAGAGGAGAGGCACAAATATTTAGTAAATACTAAAAAAGTAGCAATGAAGGAAATGGCAATACAACTCATAAGCAACATGAGCTCAGCACAGAAAATTATATGAAAAAAGAAATCAGCAACACCATGAAAAAACACATAACAAAATGACAGCAACAAATTCATACTTATTGATAATTACACTGACTGTAAATGGATTGAATGCACCACCCAAGAGACAGAGTGTTTCAGACTACATAAGAAAACATGACCCACCGATAAACTATCTACAAGAAACTCACCTTAAACATAAAGACAACAATAGACTAAAACTCAAAGGTTAAAGAGAGAGATTGTTCTGGTTACCTAGTGCTGCTCTGACAGGAATATACCACAAATGTGATGGCTTGAACAAACGAGTTTATTCTCTTACAGTTTGGGAGGCTAGAAATCCGAGTTCAAAGTGCCAGGCTCTAGGGGCTGTGTGAAAGCCCCTTGACCTTGGGCTTCAGCTCTGCCTCTTGCTCTCGGCCCACTGAAGCTAGAGGCATCTCTTCATTCAGGCAACTACTGGCTGCTAAGGCTAACAAGCCTAAGGTTGACAAATAAAATGGCACAGTCCCAATGATACCAACATGGCAGGCCATTAATTCAAGTCCAGTAAAAGTTCCAAGGTTGCAGAGCTGCTGAACAATGACATGGCTACATGCAGGGTTCAAACGTGCCATAAACTAGAGACTATTCCCAAAACTGTTTCTTATATATGGGTAGCAGACTACATACTCAAAGGCAGCTACTCAGCTGCTTACAGTAGATTCCACCATGGAGTTGTTTACCAGTCTTGTGATGTGGTTATTCCCATGATGCAATCAGATGAATGTTTGGAGCAGCCAATCCATTGAAAGGGAGTATCCCTAAGGGTGTGGCCTGCTTCCAGTATATTTATGGACATCCTGGGAAAAGAGACATTCTTCTGTGGATCAGGATTCTATTGTGCTGCCTACAACTGTCCATGAGTGAACAATTCACCATTTGGCCTGGAGATCTTGGATTCATCATTCGTTGGAGTCAACAGCCAGTATACTGCCTGCCAACCTTGAACTTGTCAGCCCCTACAGCTGTGAGATCCGGGAAAAGCCTTCAGCTTGACATTTGATCCAAGAACTTTGGACTTGTCAGTTTCTATAAGTGTGTGAGCCATTTTCCTAAGATAAATTTTTCTTTCTCTATATATATAAGCTTTACTGGTTTTGTTTCTCTAGAGAACTCAGTCTAACACAAGTCTCCTCATGGGGAATACATCCAGCTGCCCAGCCACTCAACCAGTCCTAGCCAAGTTGACACACAAACTTAACCACCACAGAGATATAAAGAAAATGGCAAACAAAAAGAGGAGTGGCAATATTAATTTCTGATAAAAGAGAGTTTAAGACAAAAACCACTATAAAAAACAAGTAAGGACATTACATAATGATTAAAGGATCAATTGAATAAGAGGACATAACCATAATAACTATCTATGCACTCAATGAAAGAACCCCAAAATACATAAATCGACTTTAACAGAATTAAAAAGACAAATAGATGAATCCACACTAATAGTAGGAGACATTAATACATCACTTTCAGTGAAAGACAGAACAACTGGAAAGAAACTGAACAAAGATGCAGAAGAACTAAACAATATGATCAACCAACTTGACCTTACAGACATCTACAGAGCACTTCACCCCAAAATAGCACAATATACATTTTTTTCCAAAACATGTGCAACATTCTACAAAACAGACCATAAGTTAGGCCACAAAGAAACTCTCAATAAATTTAAAAACACTGAAACACTGCAAAGCATGCTCTCAAATCACAATGCTATAAAATTAGAAATCAACCCCAGGAAGATCAACAGAAAAAGAGCAAAAACAAGGAAAATGAATAACATCCTCCTTAAAAACTAATAGGTAATAGAATAAATTAAAAATCAAATTAAAAAATCCCTTGAATCAAATGAGG
Source organism: Orycteropus afer afer (assembly GCF_000298275.1). NCBI lineage: Eukaryota > Metazoa > Chordata > Mammalia > Tubulidentata > Orycteropodidae > Orycteropus > Orycteropus afer. The sequence goes on from NW_006921628.1 coordinate 2,978,581, forward strand.
ATGAAAAGACAACATACCAAAATCTTTGGGACACAGCAAAAGCAATGACAAAAGGGCAATTTACACCAATAAATGTTGTTGTTGTTGTTTGCCGTCGAGTCGTCCCCGACTCATAGCGACCCCTCCTTGGGTTT
>NW_006921628.1:2979059-3011514 GCF_000298275.1 Orycteropus afer afer
AAAAAAAAAAAAGATAATATCAGGATACTAGGGAGCTCTGGTGGCATAGTGCCTAAGGCATTTGACTACTAACCAGAAGACTGGCAGTTCAAATCCACCAGCCACTCCTCAGAAGGAAGGTTGGGCAATCTACTTCCATAGTGATAGTGCTTCGGAAACCCAAAGAGGGGTCACTATGAGTTGGATCCGACTCGACAGCAATGAGTTTGGTTTTGATTATCAGGATACTATGAAGAACTGTACTCCCACAAATTTTAAAACCTAGAAGAAATGGACAGATATCTAGAAATACACTACTTACTTAAGCTAACACAGACTGAGTTCGAAAATTTGAACACACCCATAACAAAAGAAGAAATTGAACAGGTCATAAAAAAAAAAAACAAAAAACTGCCAACACAAAAGTCATGGCCCAGATGGTCTTATTGGAGAATTCTATAAAACATTCAGAAGACTTGACACCAATCCTACTGAAACAATCCTGGAAAATAGAAAAGGATAGAATCCTCCCAAACTCATCCTATGAAGCAAGCATAACCGTGATACCAAAACTAGGCAAAGACACCACTAGAAAGGAAAACTATGGACTAATTCCCTCATGAATATAGACACAAAAACCATCGACAAAATCCTAGCCAAGAGACTCCAACAACATGTCAAAAAAAAAAAAAACACTGTTACCAAGAGGAATTCATACTAGGTATGCAAGAAAGGCTCAACACTAGAAAAGCAATCAACATAATCCATCACATAAGTAAAATAAAGGAAAAGAACCACATGATCCTATAAATCAATACAGAAAAGGCATTTGATAAAATCTAAAACCAAATCCTGATTTAAAACTCTTAGAAAAATAGGAAGAGAAGGGAAATTTCTCAACATAAAAAGGCATATATGCAAAACCAACAGACAACATTATGCTCAATGGGAAAGACTAAAAGCATTCTGCTTGCAAATGAGAACAGGCAAGGATGCCCTCTATCTCCACTTATATTCAACATTGTTCTGGAAGTCCTACCTAGGGCTGCTAAAAGGGCAAGGAGGCCACATCTCCTGACCTCCTCTAACCTCACAAGAGGAAGACAGACTCACCATCAGTAGCCCAAGGCCTATCCCTGTGAGTCCAGACAGACTCCCTCCCTCCAGCCCTTCCACCAACCCTGACACCAACCGTTCCTCCCGCAACACTCACCACCTTTCTGCTGGGTTCGATAATTCACTGCATTGGCCACACATAACTCAGATTATGAGGTTTATTATGAGATTATGGGGTTTATCAGGGAACCACAAGGCTACAATTCAAGTTCAGGAAAAATGCTCAGTCTCTCTCCTAGCCCACCATCTCTCAGCCAACAGTCTCTCATAGTCTCTCTCCCAGCAGTGCGTGTCCCTTGATGTCTCTCTGAGCAATGCATGCCTCTTGTGTCTCTTTCCCAGCAGCACGTGTCTCTCAGGAGCACGTCCTTCCTCAGCCAGCAATCAGAGAGAGCCTTCTGCCTCTAGGAGGCCTCCTTTTAAGCCCGACAAAGTGGCCAAACCAACCAATCATAGCATCAGAATTCTAAGCACCTGAGAGAGAGCAGGAACTTCCCAGAACATTGCTTTGTGCCACTCCTAACAGAAATACCCCAGGTGGATAACATTTACAATCGGGAGCTCCTCAGTTGCTCACGGTAAATTTCAGACAGAGTTTACAAAGACTTACGGCTAGAAAAGTCATACCAGGTAAATTACTACATCACACGGGCAATAAGGAAAGAGACGGAAATCAAAGGCATTCAAATTGGTATGTTGTTGTTGTTGTTGTTATGTGCCGTCGAGTCGGCCCCGACTCATAGCGACCCCTCCTTGGGTTTCCTAGACAGTATCACTACGGAAGTAGGATTGCCCAACCTTCCTTCCAAGGAGTGGCTGGTGGGTTTGAACCGCCAGCCTTCTGGTTAGCAGTCAAGTGCTTTAGCCACTATGCTACCAGAGCTCCTAATTGGTATGGAAGAAGTAAAACTATTCCTATTTATAAATGATATGATCCTATATATAGAAAATCTGAGAGATTCAGAAAAAAAAAAAAAAAAAACCTGCTGGAACTAACTGAAAGATTTAGCAGAGTGGCAGGAAACAAAATCAACATACAATTATCAGTGGGATTCCTCTATACCAACAAAGAGATATTGAAAAGGAAATAAGAAATCAATAGTTTATAATAGCTAACAAAAAGATTAAATACTTAGGAATACATCTTACCAAGGACACAAAATACCTATACAAAAAAATTACACAACACTACTTCAAGGAACTATAAGAGATCCACATAAATGGAAGAACATACCATGCTCATTGATAGGAAGACTGAACATTGTAAAAATGTCAATATTTCCCAAAGCCAATCTATACATTCAATGAAATTCCAATTCAGATTCCATCAGCATTCTTTAAGCACATGGAAAAAATAATCACTAATTTTATATGGGGAGCTCTGCTGGCATAGTGCTTAAGGCATTTGACTGCTAACCAGAAGACTGATGGTTCAAACCCACCAGCCACTCCTTGGAAAGAAGATTGGGCAATCTACTTCTGTAGAGATACTGCCTCAGAAATCCAAGGAGAGGTCGCTATGATATGGGAAGGAAAGGGACCTCAGATAAGCAAAGCACTGCTGAAGAAGAAAAACAAAGTAAGAGGTCTCACACTTCCTGATCTTAAAACCAACCAACCATACAGCCACAGTTGTCAATACAGCCTAGTAATGGTACAATTACAGACATATAGACCAGAGAAACATAATTGAGAACCCAGAAATAGATCCATCCACCTATGGTCACCTAATCTTTGACAAATGGCCAAAATCCATTAAATGGGGGAAGAGATAGTTTCTTTTATAAATGGTGCTAGCAAAACTAGATATCCATTTGCAGAAAAATGAAACAAGATCCATACCTTACACCACACACAAAAACTAACTCCAGATGGATCAAAGATTTAAATGTAAAACCTAAAACCATAAAGTTCATCAAAGAAAAAATAGCAGCAAACTTAAGGGCTCTAATTTATTGTATAAATAGACTATCAAACATAGTCCCAAATGCATAAACAGTAGAAGATAAACTAGATGATTGGGACCTTCTAAAAATTAAAATATTGTATGCATCAAAAAGCTTCTCTAAAAGAATGAAAAGAGAATCTACAGATGGGGGAAAATATTCAGCAACAATATACCTTAAAAGGAACTTATCTCTAAAATTTATAGAAAACTCCAACACCTCAACATCAAAAATACAAACAACCCAAATACAAACAATGGTCAAAAGACATGAGCAGACACTTCAACAGAAGATTATTCAGGCAGCCAACACACACATGAAGAAATGGTCATGACCATTAGCCATTTAAAAAAATAAATAAATAAAACAAAAAACTCACTGCCTTCAATCCGATTCCAACTCAGAGCAACCCTTCTGTGGGTTTCCAAGGCAGTATCTCTACAGAAGTACATTGCCAAATCTTCCTTCCAAGTTTTTTGTTTATTAGAGAGATGCAAGTCAAAACAACAATGAGATACCATCTTACCCAGCACTAATAGCAAAGCTCAACAAGAAAGAAAATAATAAACATTGGCGAGTATGTGGAAAGATTGGGACTCTCATATACTGCTGTAAAATGATACAACCCCTGTGGAAATTGTGATGGCAATTCCTTAAAAAGTTGGAACTAGAAATACCATTTGCTCTAGCAATCCCATTATTAGGTATATATCCTAGAGAAGTGAGAGCCAGGAAACAAATAGATATATACACACCCATGTTCATTGCAGCACTATTCATAATAGCAAAGAGGTGGAAACAATCTAAGTGCCCATCAATGAAGGAATGGATAACCAAACTGTGGTACATACACACAACGGAATACTATGCAGCACCAAAGGATGATGTAGAATCTGCAACACTAAAAAACAATGTAGAATCCATGAAACACTACATAATGGGGATGAACTTGGAGAATGTTACGCTGAGTGAAATAAGTCAATCACAGAAGGAAAAATATTGTATAAGTCCACTATTGTAAAAGGTCATGGAAAGATTTATATATCAAAGGAAGCTTACTTGTTGGTTTCCAGGGGTGGGAGTATAGGAGAAGGAAAATTGCTAGATAGGTGAGAGGCAAGTATTGATTTGGGTATAGGGGGAGGTAATATACCAAAATCAAATGACCAACACAATAACATTTAGGAAAAAGAAGACATGGAGAGTGCGCAAGAGGTACAGACAACCAAGATAAATACTTTTATATGTACAATACTGCTTGGTCAGTAATGACAAACAATCTATAGGTAGACACATAGGTAGACAGGCTAAATGATCAGGTATGTCTAGGAAAAAGGGAATATACCTATGACCATACATAAGGTTAGCATATGATATTTCTACATACATATTTATATGTGCTATAAGAATATCCATATAAATAAAACTAACAGGGGCAAAGTTATAACAATTTCTTAGCCACAGACAACCCCTGTGAGGGAACAAGTTGTTGGTCCCATGGACTCAGGATCATGGTTTGCAGGGGACATCTAGATGGGGCCCAGTTAGACTGTCAACTACTCAGAAAAGCATCAGTGGAGGAGATACTGGGTAGAGTGGGAGAAAAATGTGGAACAAAAGTCAAAATTATAAAAAAAGACCAAGCTGGACTTCCACTAAGATGGCAGAATAGACAGGCAAGCTACACAGACCCTCTTCAACAAAGAAAAGGGAAACCAATTGACAGACATACAGAAGATAATCTTGGAGCCCTGAGCTTTGAAAAGAAGTACAGAGAAGTGAATGAGGTACCAACTAAGTGGAAAAACCTAAATGAAAACAAGACCTAAGAATAGGCTCCATTTGCCAAGGACGGCAGGGGCATATATAGGAGGCTGACAATGGGAAAGGAAACAGGTGGTGAGTGTATAAGTGCTGCCAACTAGCAAGTAGAGGAGCACAGTACAGTACCCTGATTATATAGATAACATACAAACAAAACAATGAAAATGAAAATTGTGGGCCAATTCACTCCAATATACAATCACCAATTAAATATACACACAAAATGTCACAATGCCTCGGAGACAACAGAGCATCACAGTCTACACAAAGAAGCAAGATAAAGCAGGAGAAACAAGGGGCCAGGATACAGACCGAAAACACATTCCTGAGGAGGCAGCAGCATTGGAACTCCCTAAGAAGGAATTCAAAAGGATTATATTTAGGTACCTTCAATGAATTGAGAGACAGATCAAGGAAAACACTGACAAAATTGAGGAAAACACAGAGGAAACCCTAGAACAATTTTGAAAGACAATACAAGAAAAAAGTGACAAAATAAATGAAAAATTAGAAATGATACAAAATCTACAAACAGAAATCCAGAAGATTAATACTAAATTATCAGAAATAGATAACACATTGAATGGGCAAAGGAGTAGAATTGAATCAATAGAACTAATGAGATTGAAGGCAAATACCTCAATACTTCTTTGGAAAGGGATTGTGGTAGTTAAAGTTGTATGTCAACTTGGTTGGGCCTAGATGAGTGGCTGGGAAGCTGGTGGTAGTTATTCCCTGTGTGAGACTGGCAATCAACTCCATGGTGGGTGTGGTAGTTAAATTTGAATGTCAACTGCCCGGTCTGGAGCCAGCTCCACGATTCTTGCTACACTTGAGCCCATCGCCACCACCACTGTGTCAATCCACCTCGTTGAGGGCCTTCCCCTCTTTTGTTGATCCTCTACCTTACCAAACATGACATCCTTCTCCAGGGAATGGTCCCTTCTGACAACACGACCAAAGTATGTGTGATGAACTCTGGCCATTATTGCCTCCAAGGAGCATTCTGGATGCACTTCCTCCAGGACACACCTGTTAGTTCTTTTAGCAGTCCATGGTACTTTCAGCATTCTTTGCCAACACTACAGCTCAAAAGCATCAACTCTTCTTTGGTCTTCCTTATTCATTGTCCAGCTCTCATATGCATATGAGGTGATGGAAAATACCATGGCTTGTGTTAGGCACACCTTAGTCCTCAAGGATACATCTTTGTTCTTCAGCACCTGAAAGATGTCCTTTGCAGCTGATTTGCCCAGTGCTATATGTCGTCTGATGTCCTGACTGCTGCTTCCATTTGTGTCAATTGTAGAACCAAGCAATGCGAAGTCTAATAATTTCAATCTTTTCTCTGTTGATTGTAATGCTGTTTATTGATCCAGTTGTGAGGATTTTTGTTTTCTTTATACTGCAATGTAATCCATACCGCAGACTGTATTCTTCAATCTTCATCAGTAAGTGCCTCAAGTAATCCTCACTTTCAGCAAGCAAAGTTGTGTCATCAGCGTATCACAAGTTGTTAATAATTCTTTCTCCAATCCTGATGCCATGTTCTTCTTCATATAGTCCAGCTTCTAGGATTATCTGCTCAGCATAGGGATTGAATAAGTATGGTGAATGGATACAACCCTGATGCACTCCCTTCTTGATTTTAAACTGTGCAGTGTTCCCTTTTTCTGTTTGAACGACAGCCTCCTGGTCTATGTACAGGTTCCTCATAAGTACAATTAAGTGTTCTGGAATTCCCATTCTTCTCAATGTTATCCACAATTTATTATGATCCACACAATCAAATGCTTTTGCATAGTCAATAAAGCACAAGTAAACATTTTTCTGGTATTCTTTACTTTGAGCCAAGATCCATCTGACATCAGCAATGATATCCTTTGTTACATCTCCTCTTCTGAATCTAGTCCACACCTCTGTAACTTCTCTGTCAATATACTGCTGCAAGCATTTTTGAATTATCTTCAGTAAGATTTTACTTGTATGTGATACTAATGACACTGTTCAATAATTTCCACATTCTGTGGGATCATCTTTCTTTGGAATGGGTACAAATATGGATTTCTTCCAGCCAATTGGCCAGGTAGCTGTGTTCCAAATCTCTTGGCATGACTGAGTGTGTTAGATTGGGTTCTCTAGCGAAACACAAAAACCAACAAAGTGTGTGTGTGTGTGTGTGTGTGTATGTATATATATATATAAAGAGAGAGAGAGAGAGAAATTTATCTTAGGAAAACGGCTCACAAATGTATAGAAGCTGGCAAGTCCAAAGTCCCTGGAGGAAACTTCAGGCTGGCGGCAGCCTTAGCTTCTGCAAGTGCAGGGGGCCAAGAAATTCAAGGCTGGCAGGCAGTACACTGGTTGTTGACTCCAACAAAGATGAATCCAAGATCTTCAAGCCAAGCGGTGGGCTGCTCACTCACAGAAGCTTGTAGTCTGCACACCAGGGTTCCAATTCCTCAAAGAATGTCTCTCTCTTCCCAGGATGTCCCTGGATATCTTGGATGCAGGCCACACCCCTAGGGAAACTCCCCTTGGGCAGATTGGCCACTCAGAACACAGTCATCTGATCCCATCATGGGAACAACCACACAGAACTGGGGTCCAGCCAAGTTGACACACAGCTTCAACTATCACACTGAGTGAGTGGCTCCAGTGGGGCATCCACATGTTGAAACATCTCAATGGGTATTCCGTCAATTCCTGGAGCCTCATTCCTTGCCAATTCCCCCAATACCCTTGGTTCTTGAACATATGCCACCTCCTTAATTGGATGAAGATTGACCAGTTCTTTGTGGTACAGTGACTCTGTATTTCTTCCATCTTCTTCTGATGTTTCTAGCATCATTCAATATTTTGCCCATAGAATCTTTCAATATTGCAACTTGAGGCTTAAATTTTTTTCCTCAGTTCTTTCAGCTTGAGAAATGCTGAGTGTGTTCTTCCCTTTTGGTTTTCTAACTCCAGGTCTTTGTACATTTCATTATAGTAATTGACTTTGTCTGCTCAAGCTGCTCTTTGAAATCTTCTGTTCAGATCTTTTATCTTGTCATTTCTTCCATTTGCTTTAGCTACTCTCCATTCAAGGGCAAGTTTCAGAGTCTTTTCTGACATCCACTTTGGTCTTTCTTTCTTTCTCGTATGTTTAATGACCTCTTGCTTACTGCATGGATGATGATCTTGATGTCATCCCACAATTCTTCTGATTTTTGGTCATTGGTGTTCAATGCATCAAATCTATTCTTTAGATGGTCTCTAAATTCAGGAGGGATATATTCAAGATCATATTTTGACTCTCGTGGACTTGTTTTAACTATCGTCAACTTCTAGTTGAACTTGCATATGAGCAGTTAATGGTCTGTTCTACAATCAGCTCCTGCCCTGGGTTTGGCTGAAGATACTGAACTTTTCCATCACCTCTTGCCACAGATGTAGTCAATCTGATTCCTGTGTACTCCATCTGGTGAAGTCCATGTGTATAGCTGCCATTTGTTGTTGAAAAGGTATTTGCAATTAGAAGTCGTTGGTCTTGCAACCTTCTACCCTGCAGTCTCCAGCATTATTTCTGTCACCAAGGCCAAATTTTCCAACTACCGGTGATTTTTCTTTGTTTCCAACTTTTCCCTTCCAATCACCAGTGATAAGCAACACATCTTGACTGCATGTTCAGTCAATTTCAGACTGCAGAAGTTGATAAAAATCTTCAATTTCCTCATCATTGGCTTTGGTGGTTGGTGCATAAATTTGAATAATTGTATTAACTGGTCTTCCTTGTAGGTGTACAGATATTGTCTTATCACTGACAGCATTGTACTTCAGGACAGATCTTGAAATATCTTTTGTGATGATGAATGCCATGCCATTCGTCTTCAATTTGTCATTCCCAGCATAGTAGATCATATGGTTGTCTAATTCAGAATGCCCAAAACCAGTCCATTTCAGCTAACTAATGCCTAGGATATCAATATTTATGTGTTCCATTTCATTTTTGACAACTTCCAATTTTCCTAGATTCATACTTCATGCAGTCCATGTTCTGATTATTAATGGATGTTTGCAGCTGTTTCTCCTCAATTTGAATTGTGCCATGTCAGCACATGGAGGTCCTGAAAGATTTACTTTATCCATATTATTAAGGTTGGTTCTACTCTGATGAGGTAGCTCTTTCCCAGTCCCATTTTGAGTGCCTTCCAACCCAAGGGGCTAGTCTTTCTGCACTGTGTCAGACAATTTTTCCAAGCTATTCATAACGCTGCCCAGTAACGTATCAGACAGTGTTTCTCTGCTATTCATAAGGTTTTCCCTGGCCAATTTTTGAGAAGTGGATGGTCTCCTCCTCATTTCTAGTCTTTCTTAGTCTGTAAGCTGCATTGAAACCTGTGTACCTTTTCTGGCATCTGAAACACCAGTGGCACAGCCTCATGCCTCACAGCAATGTACAAGCCTCACAGGATGACAAACTGACAGACAAGCTTGTCTCCCTTAGCTGTTGGAAACCTCTGCCCCCTCCTCTTACCTAATTTATACCTGAAACCTGCCACTCTGTTGTCGCCAGCTGCTCCTGATCCCTCCTTTTCCTGGCTCTAGGGGGCTTGGGGCTTAGCCTTGCCTCTCACCCCTTTCACCTGGATATCCTGCCACTCCTGAGGTCCCCAAGGCTGCTCCTGGCCCCTCCTTTTCCTGGATCTTGGGGGTTATGGGCCTAGCTTTGGCTCCTGCCCCTTTTTACCTGGATATTCTGCCACCCTTGAGGTCCCTGAGGCCACTCCTGGTCCCTCCCTTCTGGCTCTAGAAGGTTTGGGGCCTAATTTTGCTTCCAGCCCCTTTTAAACTGGATATCCTGCCACTCCTGAGGTCCCCAAGGCTGCTCCTGGTCCCTTCCTTTCCTGGCTCTAGGGGCCTTTAAGCCTGGAATTAAACTCACACCCATGGCTTCTACCCAAACAATAGACAGGCATATAAGGTGAACATTTATACCAGGGAGGTACATCCTCTAGATCAATCAATCATGGGAGACCAAAAAATACCAAACCAAACCCACTGCCATCGAGTCAGGTCTGACTCATAGTGACCCCTCCTTGGGTTTCCGAGGTGTTATCACTACAGAAGTAGATTGCCCAAGCTTCCTTCCGAGGAGAGGGTTTGAACCGCCAGCCTTCTGGTTAGCAGTCAAATGCCTTAGGCACTATGCCACCAGAGCTCCCCCTGGAAGACCAAAAGGGCAGTATTTGCACAAGAAGATAGTTCAGAGGGCAGGAAGGACACAGGGAAAAGGTATAACAGGGAGAACTTGGGAGGAAAGCTGTTACATTGTAGGGATTCCAATCAGCGTCATGAAACAAAATATGTATGAATTGCTGTATGGAAAATTAATTTGGTCTGTAAACTTTCACCCAAATCACAATGAGAAAAAAGAAAAAAAAAAGAGAGAGAGAGAAGAAGAAAAAAAAAAAAACTGGGGAAGAGCTGCCTTCTCAAAGCAGAGTCAACCTTAATAACATAGAGGGAGTAGAGCTTTCAGCACCTTTACTTGCTGATGTGGCATGACCAAAATGAGAAGAAACAGCTGCAGTCATTAGTCACTGGAATGTGGGATATACAACGTATGAATCTAAGAAAATTGTAAGTTATCAAAAATAAAATGGAACACATAAAGATCGATATCATAGGCATTAGTGAGTTGAAATGGACTGGTATTAACCATGTTGAATTGGACAATTATATGGTTTACTATGCCAGAAATGACAAATTGAAGAGGAATGGCATTATATTCATCATCAAAAAGAACATTTCAAGATCTGCACTGAAATACAATGCTGTCAATGATAGGATAATAGCCATAAAGGGTACAAGGAAGACCAAAAATTATTACTATTATTCAAATTTATGCACCAACCACTAAAGCCAAAGATGTAGAAACCTAAAAGTCTGATCAACTTCTGTAGTCTGAAAGTGATGACAGATGCAATCAAGAACTGATAATTAGTGGTGATTAAAATGTGAAAGTTGAAAATAAGGAAGAAGCATTAGTAGTTGGAAAATATGGCTTTGGTGATAGAAATAGTGCTGGAGACTGCATGATAGAATTTTGCAAGCCCAACAACTCATTTGCTGCAAATACATTTTTTTTCAAAAACATAAACAGTGACTATACACATGGAACTTGCTAGATGAAATACACAGGCATCAAAATGACCCATAAGTGGAAGGAGACAATGGAGCAGCTCAATATCATCTGTTAAAAACAAGTCCAGGAGCTAACTATGGAACAAACCATCAATTGCTCATATGCAAGTTTAAATTGAAGCTGAAGAAAATTAAAACAAGTCCACGAAAGCCAAAATACAACCTCGATTATATTCCACCTGAATTTAAAGACCATCTGAGGTACAGATTTGACATATTGGACACCAGTGACAGAAGACCAGATGAGTTGTGGGAGGACATCATACATGAAGAAAGCAAAAGGTCATTAAAAAGACAGGAAAGGAAGATAAGACCAAAACGGATGCCAGAAAAGACTGTGAAACTTGGTCTTGAATGGAGAGTACCTAAAGTGGATGGAAGAAACGATGATGTGAAAGAGCTGAACAAAAGATTTCACAGGTCAGCTCCAGAAACAAAGTAAAGGATTATAATGAAATATGCAAAGACCTGGAGTTAGAAAACCAAAAGGGAAGAACATGCTCAGTATCTGTCAAGCTAAAAGAACTGAAGAAAAAATGCAAGCATCTAGTTGAAATATTGAAGGATTCTATGGGAAAAATCCACCACTCATCTCTCAGTTTGTTGTACAGATGTGGCTTGCATGTTGCTGTGAGGCTGGAGACTATGCCACTGTTATTTCAAATACCAGAAGGGTCACCCATGGCAGACAGTTTTCAGGGGAGCTTGAATGCTTGCTAAAACTGAAGATGACTTGAAGCACTTACTGATAAAGATCAAAGACTACAGCCTTCAATATGTATTGTACTTCAACATAAAGTGAAAATCCTCACAACTGGACCAGTAAGCAACATCATGATTAATGGAAAAAAGATTGACCTTGTCAGGGATTTCTTTTTACTCAGATTCACACTCAACACCCATGGAAGCAGTAGTCAAGAAATCAGATGTCATACTGCACTGGGTAAATGTGCTACAAAGACTTCTTTAAAGTGTTAAGAAGCAAAGATGCCACTTTGAAGACTAAAATGCACCTGGGCCAAACCATGGTATTTTCAATAGCCTAATATGCATGTGAAAGCTGGACAGTGAATAAGGAAGACTGAAGAAGAATGGATGCCTTTGAATTATGGTGTTGGTGAAGAATACTGAAAACATCATGGACTTCAAGAAGAACAAACAAATATGTCCTGGACAAAGTGCAGCCAGAATGGTCCTTGAAAGTGAGAATGGCCACAGTTCATCTCACCTACTTTAGTCATGTTGTCAGAAGAGACAATTTCCTGGACAAGGATACGGTAAAGTGGAGGGTCAGAAAAAAAGGGGAAGATCCTCAACAAGATGGAGTGACACAGTGGCTGCAACATGAGCTCAAGCATAATAAGGACTGTGAGAATGGTTCATGACCTGACAGTGATTTATTCTGTTATACATAGGGTTACTATGAGTTGGGAGTCTACTTGATGGTACCTAACAACACCAACATAAGCAAAATATTTAATGATTCAGGTAGCATCAAAAGAAGATGGAAGAAATTCACAAAGTTAACATACCAAAAAGAATTGGTTAATGTTTAACCATTTCATGAGGTAGTATATGATCAAGAACTGATGGTATTGAAGTAAAAAGTCCAAGCTGCACTGAAGAAATTGGCAAAAAAACAAGGCTCCAGGAATTGACCCAATGGAATATTTCAACAAACAGATGCAATGCTGGAGGCCTTCACTCTTATGCCAAGAAACTTGTAAAACAGCTACCTGGCAAACCAAGTGGAAGAGATCCATATTCTTACCTATTTCAAATAAAGGCGATCCAATAGAATGTTGCAATTATTGAACAATATAATTAATATCACATGCAAGTAAAATTTTGCTGATCATAAGTCAAAAATGTTTGCAGTAATACATCAAGAAACTGTCAGAAATTCTTGAACAATATAATTAATATCACATGCAAGTAAAATTTTGCTGAGCATAATTCAAAAATGTTTACAGCAATACATCAACAAGGAACTGCCAGAAATTTAAGCTGGATTCAGAAGAGGACACAGAATGAATGATATCATTGCTGATTTGAGTTGGATCTTGGTTGAAAGCAAAAAATACCAGAAAGAAGTACACCTGGTTTAACTTTAACAACTAAAGAAATCAGGAATGAGTACCGGTAAAATTAGCTTATTGCCTGTCTTCCACATATGAATGTAAACTTAAAAATGGCAGGAATCAACTCTGTTTTCTTCACTGGTATAACCACAAGCATAGTGCCTGGCACAAAGTAAGAACTCAAAATATGTTTGTTAAATGAAAAAACATATTTTTAAATTATTAATTTTCTGTTTTTGTGATTGTGGGGTATGCATCTCAACCTCCCTAAGACTCAGTTTCCTGGTCTGTGTAATGGATATAATAGTATCCATCCTTTTTACTGTACATGGTCATTGTGGGAATCACATGAGAATATACGTATATGAATGATTTTTGAAAACTGCCCCACAGTCATAAGGCAGAGATAATTACAATACTAGGAATTGATGTTACTATTTAATTACTATGTGCCAGATATTGTGCTTTCTGTCTTATAATCATTTCTCATTTAGTCCTCACTCCAAGGGCTTACATATTCTAACCCTTGTGTTTTTCCAGCTTCTCATGGATTGCATCCTATTGTCTATAGACGTACATACTCTAGCTGCATCAGCTGTGGTTAGTAGACTGCAAAGAAGCTCCAATCTATAACCTCTCTGTATTCTTGGAAACCACATGAAGCAGTTCTGCTCTGTCCTGTGCGGTTGTGAAGAGTTGGAATGGACTTGATGGCAACAGGTTTTTTGTTGTTTGTTTGCTTTGGTTGTATCTCTGCCCATTTAAAGGGTAATTTGTAACCCCTCCTATCAAGCTGTGGAGTCTGTTTACCCACATCATTAATACGGGTTGGTCTTATGACCTGCTTTGACTAGTAAATTTAAGTATATATCAAGATGTACAAGTTCTAGGTCTTAAAAGCTGTCAGGCAGCCATTTAAGATGTAGCCAATGGTCTCCTTTCGTTGAAGAAGAGTGAAAAAAAAAAAAAAAAAAAAAGGACATTTGGAAGTAATCACTCCTACGACATGATGGACCTCAAGACCGAAAGAACTAGATGGAGCCTGGCAAGAAATTCCAAACACCTGGGAAAGGAACAAAAGTGGAGAACCTGGATATAGTGGGAGGAAAAATGTGAAACAAAATCCAAAAACACAATAATGACCAGAATTACTGGTCAGATGGAGTCTGGTGGGACCCCCAATACTGGGACCCTGGGATATACTTCAGGCTTGGAATAAAACTCACTCCCAGGGAATAGTTCTCAGCCAATAGTAAACCAAGATGTACATGCAGACCACTCCACCCAAGGTGATGCACCCACATACTCTATGGAGATGCATCCCTTGGAGCAATTGGCAATGGGGCACCAGAGGGGCAACATCCGCATGGAGGAAATGCAAGACACACAGGAGTGCAGAACTATGAGGGGCATGGAGTGGGGTTACTGGGCAGGGAGGGAAGGAGACTGGGTTAGGGTTGGGGATGGTAATTAGGGAGTGAAACCAAATGTAAAGAAATGTTAAATGTAAAACAACCTCTGCTCTGTAAACCTGCACTTAAAGCATAATTAAAAAAAAAAAAAAAAGATGTACCAGTTCTGAGTCTTAAGACTAAAATGGCATTTCATGAATCCCTGATACCGTCTTGAGGAAAGTCCTATTGAAGGATGTGAGAACATGTAGAAGACAGCTGACGTACCCAGCCAACAGCCAGTAAGATCTAAGAAGCAGAGAGCCTAGGACAGCAAAACTACCTAGTCAAGTCTATGGGATTTGGGAGCAGAAATTAATATTTATTGAATTATACCCACTGAGATTTTGTTGTTGTTTGTTACACAGTAGTACTGTGGTAATAAGTAACTGATACACTGACCTTCTTTTGTGCCTGCAGCTCCCTCTGATTAGAATGTCCTTCCCTTCCCCTTCTGCCTGGGTGATTCCTTAACTCAGTTTTATGAGGCCAGCATAACCTTAATATAAACACCTAACAAGGACATTATAGGAAAGTAAAATTACAGGCCAGTCTCTCTCACGAACATGGAGCAAATATCCTAACCAAAATATTAGTAAACCAAATAAACTGATTTATGGAAGGGGTAACATACCACAGCTAACTGGGGTTGGTTTCAGGAATACAAAGCTGTTTTAACATTTGAAATCAATCAATATAAGCCAACATGTTTAGAAAAATAAATGGAAAAATTAAATGACCATCTCAATTTATATAGAAAAATCCACAATCCATTCATGATTAAAACTTATAGCAAACTAAAATAGAATAAAATGTCATTTGATAAAAGCTACACATATAAACACATTGGGGGTTCCCAGTCAAAGATGGCAGACGAGGCAGGCACACTTTTCAGCTTTCAACAAAGACTTGAAAACACAAGGAAACAAACAGATGACAATCTTGGATCCCAGAGCTTCAAATGAATGGATAAAGTAGATCAAATACCCATAAAAGGAAGAGACTGATCAAAAACAGTAAATAAGGAGTGGTAAACTGTTAACTGCCACAGCATGGCTATTTTGAATTATTACAAGCAGTGTTCTGATTGGAGCAGGAACCAGATAACTGGCTCCATTTGCCCAGGACTGCACCAGCACGCACATCGGTGATCAGGGAACTAAAGAGGTGTACCCTCACCCCTTACCTTGAACAACCTCCAAATGACCAGAAACACAGCTCTTGCCATCCCCACCCACCCTGTAGCTTGTCAAACATCCCCCACTGGCAATGGCAGGCCACTCTTTTTTTTTAAAAAAAAAATCTTTCTGCTTAGTTCTTCTGTCCTTCCATCTTCCCCAAAGAGAAGAAGCCCCTCCCTCCAGACAGTAGTGCCTGTCCCTGCTCCTCCCTGGTCTTCTGGCACAGCTGTGTTTGGTAGCAGGCACTTTCAACAGTACTGCGATGCTTTTTTTCTTTATTCCTTTTTTCTTCTCGGTTCTTTCTCCTTAGTTCTCCCATTTTCTCTCCCTTGTTTACCTTTTCCTTATTTTCTATTGTTTCTTCTTCTTCACCCTATTTATTTATTTGTTTATTTATTTCATCTCCTCCTTTTATTTTTGTTCTTGCCCCCACCTCCAGGGTCAGCAGCACCTGCCCCCAACCCTCCATAGGTGGCGATGTTAGCTCTCTTGGCATGAACTTCATGTTCCTGTGAATGGCAGCTAACACTTGAACATTTTCTTTTTCTTTTTTTCTCCTCCTCTGTTTCTTTATTCCCTTCTTAGTCCTTCCCTCCTCCCTTGCCTTATGGCCTTTTCTCCTTTTATACCACTTCCCTACACCATTATTTTTCTTTTCTTTCTTCTCCCTCTTTTTTCTTTGATCCAGCTAAGTGAGTTCCTTGCCCCACCCCTAACCTCTGTGTTCTGTAGTGCTGGCCCAGACCCTCAGTATTGAGTGGTGCATGCTTCCACAGAACAAGTGCCACATTTCCACTACAGCCACGTCTGGTGGCCATCACTTGCCACTTGTTTTTTATTTTATTTTATTTTTGTTGTTATTTTTCTTCCTTTCTTCTGTTTTCTACTTTTTCCTCCTTTTTATGTCTCCTCTCTCCCCTCCCCCAATTTTTTCCTTTTTCTTTTTTCTCCTCTCCTCTCCCTACGCCCATCTGCCCTCCCACTTTCCCTCCCTCCATCTATCCATCTTTCCTGAGCAGTTGGAGGCCAGTGACCCTACCTAACTATAACCACAAACACACTCCTGCTGTCTTACCCACTGAGTGAGTGCCATCACCCACTCATGCACTACTGGACCAATGACAGACAGTTGCCAAAACCCACCCAGTCTTCCCTCAGCTGCTGTGCATGATCAGTTATCAGAGACTCATGCCCAAATACCCACCTGCTACCAAATGCCCAGAGACAGGTGGTGAGTACCCTGGTGCAACCAAACTAGCGGCCAGAGTAACACAAGCACCCTGTTGCTTGGGTATGTTAAAATAGAACAAAATTCAAAGTCAGGGTGAAGCAAACCAACAACGTCTTGGAGACAACAAATACCTTCAAATTACACAATAAACATGGTGTGGTTCCTCAAACAGGGGAGCAAAGTACAGGGCTAGAAAATCATCCAGAAGAAGAAATGCTAGTGGGACGGTTTGATAAGGAATTCAAAAGAATTATATCCATGTACCATCAATGGATTTAGAGAAAATATGAGGAAATCATGGATAAAATCAAGGAAAACAGACAAAACTCTAAAAAAATTGGAAAAAAAAAAAAAAAAAGAAACAAATTGACAAAATAAGTGAAAACTTAGAAACTACAGAAACCACAATGGAAATCCAAAAGATCAATACTGAAATTTCAGAAATGGATAATGCATTAGAAAGACAGAGGAGTAGAATTGAATCAATGGAACACAGAATTAGTGAGACTGAAGATAAATCTGTTAATACCAAACTGCTGGAGTGGATTAAGCAAAATGAAGAAAGATTAAGTATCATTTGGGAAACTTTAAGAGGAATATTTTATGTGTGATTGGAATTCCAGAACAAGATGAGACCAAAAAAAAAAAAAAGTATCGTAACTTGTTGAAGATTTGATGGAAAAAATATACCCCTAATATCATGAAAGACAAGAACTTACACATTTAAGAAGCTCAACAAACCCCCAAATAGGATAGACCCCAAAAGAAAATCTACAAGACATATCATAATCAAACATTCTAAAACCAAAGACATAGAACCTTGAAATCAGTTCAGGACAAACAAAAAGTCACCCACAAAGGAGAATCATTAAGACTAAGCTCTGATTTCTCACCAAAAACCATGTAGGCAAGAAGGCAATGCAATGACATATATAAAATGCAGAAAGAAAAAAATCTGCTAACCAAAAATTACATATCCAGCAAAATTGTCTCCCAAATACAATACTGAAAGTAGGACAGTCTCAGATAAACATATTAAGAGGATTTGCAAAATCCAGACTAACCTTGTAAGAAATGCTAAAAGGAGCCCTCCAGAAAGAGGACCACCAATGACAGTAACTAGGGAGTAAGACATAAAGCAACATAATCTGGAAATCAACCCAGAAATAGAACTATCAAAAATAAAATGAACCTACAAAACAGAAAACAGGGAACCAGAGATACCAAGTTGTAAATGATGACAACTACAGAGCAAAAGAGGGAATAAATGATGTAGCCACAGAGCTGCCAAAAAGAGAGGAAGTCAAGACAGTATCAAGATAGAATGGACTGCTTTAAACTTGGAAAGACAATAAAAATAATACAGGGGAACCTCAAAGAAAATTAATAAGCTTTCACACCAAACTAAAAAAGAAGAAAATCATAAAGCCTCAGAGAACACTAAAACAATAGCATTGAAGGAAATAAGAAAATGCATAAACAAAATGGGCTATGCAGAGAAAAATATATGGAAGAAAGAAATCGTCAGCACCACACATACACACACACAACAACAACAACAACAACAACAAAATGGCAAAATGGCAGCAGCCAATTCATATCTATCAATAACTACATTGAATGTAAATGGATTTAAATGTACCAGTCAAGGGACACAGAGTAGCAGAATGGATAATAAATCATGACCCATCAATAAGCTGTCTACAAATAGATATATGCACACCATGTTCATCGCAGCACTATTCACAATAGCAAAGAGATGGAAACAACCTAAGTGCCCATCAGCAGAGGAACTGATAGCCAAACTGTGGTATACACACATAATGGAATACTATGCAACCATTAAGAATAATGTAGAATCTGCCAAACACTGCATAACATGGATGAACTCAGAGGACATTATGCTGAGTGAAATAAGTTGATCACAGAAGGACATATATTGTATTAGTCCACTGTTGTAAAAAGTCAAGGAAAGGAAGGAAAGTGTTGGTCACAGAAGGAAACTGTTGGAGAGGAGGGGAAGGAAAATTCCCAGATATGTTGGGGGGGAAAAAAAAGAAAGAAACCAAAGATTATTATGGTTACCAGGGGTTGGAGGGAGGGGAAAAAGGGAAACTTTTGTTTGTGGGACACTGACTTTATGCTAATGGTGATGGAATATTTTGGAAAAGGATAGCAATAATGGTAGCACAACAAGAAAAATGTCATTAATATCCCTGAGCTGTAAATGTTTAAGTTGTGTCAGTCAATGTCTTATGTGTTTTCACCACAATTAAAAAAAAAAGAAAAACTGCTGTCTACAAGAGACACACCTTAGACACAAAGACAAAAATAAGTTAAAAATCAAAGGATAGAAAAAAGTATCAAGTAAATGGCAACCAAGAAAGATTAAAGAATGGCAATAATAATTTCAGATAAAATAGACTTTAAGACAAAAACCAGCAAAAGAAATAAAGAAGGGCATTATGTACTGATTAAAGGGTCAATTAAAAAGGAGGACATAACCATAATACAAATATATGCACTGAATGCAAGAGCCCCAAAGTACAAAAATCAGACTTTACCAGACTTGAAAAGAGAAATGAGTAGCTCCAGAGTAATAGTAGGAAACTTTAATACACCACTTCCAATGAAGCACAGAACAACTAGAAAGACCCTTAACAAAGATATGGAAGATTTAAAAACACATTCAACCAACTAAACCTCATAGATGTATAGAGTGCACTCCACATAACAACAGCATGATATACATCCTTTTCCAGAGCAACTTTCTTCAGAATACACCATATGTTAGGCCACAAAGAAAGTGTTGATAAATTTAAAAACACAGAAATACTACAAAGCATCTTCTCAGATCATAATGCTATCAACTTAGAAATCAGCAACAGGAAGATTAAGGGGAAAAAGTCAAATACATGCAAACTGAATAACATGCTGTGTAAAAATGACTAGGTGATAGAAAAAATAAAAAATGAAATGAAAAAAAAAATCCTTAAGTAAAATGATAATGAAAACATAAAATATCAAAATCTTTGGAACTTAACAGAAGCAGTGCTCAAAGGAAAATTTATAGCAACAGACATACACAACAAAAAGGAATCAAAATCAACACCTTAAACCAACATCTTCCAGTATTGGAAAAAGACCAGCAAAATAGCCTACAGACATGAGAAGAAAGGAAATAAAGATTTGAGAATAAATAAACGAAACAGAAAAACAACAGAAAGAATCACTAAGACTAGAAATTAGTTCTATGAAAGTATTAATAAAATTGGATATCCATTTGTAGATATTATTCATGCAAAAAAATGAATAAGAAATGGAATAAGTGATGTCAGAATACAATCTACTGAAATAAAAAGATAATAACAGAATACTATGAAGTACTGTACTCTAACAAATCTGAAAACCTACAAAAAATGAACAAATTTCTAGAAACACACTGCCTACCCAAATGAACAAAATCTGAGGTAGAATATTTGAATATGTCACAAAAGAAGAAAATGAACAAGTCATCAAAAAATCTCCCAAGAAAAAAGATTCTTAGGCAGATGGTTTCATTGGCTAATTCTACTATACATTCAGAGAAGAGCTGACACCAATTCTACTCAAACTATTTCAGAACTTAGACAAGTGTGGAATACTACCAAACTCATTCTATGAAGCAAGTATAACCCTGATATTAAACCAGGCAACACCACCACAAAAAAAGAAAACCATGGCCCAATATCCTTCTTGAACATCAATGCAACATTTCTTAAAAACAAAAAACAAAAAACCCTAGCCATTGTTGTTGTTATGTGTCATCGAGTCAGACTCGACTCATAGTGACCCCTCCTTGGGTTTCCAAGGTGGTATCACTACGGAAGTAAATTGCCCAATTTTCCTTCTGAGGAGTGGCTGGTGGGTTTGAACCACCAGCCTTCTGGTTAGCAGTCAAATGCCTTAGGGACTACTCCACCAGAGCTCCCAGACTCTAACAACACATCAAAAAAACAATATATCTTGACCAAGTGGGATTCATACCAGATATGCAAGGATGGTTCAAAGTTAGAAACACAATTAATATAATTGAACACATAAATAAAACAATAGAAAAGAACCACATGATCATATCACTCAATACAAAAGAAGCATTTGACAAAATCCAACACACATTCTTGATAAAAATGCTTAGCAAAATAGGAATGGAAAAGAAATTCCTCAACATAATTGTGATAGTTGAGTTATGTGCCAACTTGGCTAGTACTTGGTTTTGAGTGGCTGGGTAGCTGGATGTAGTGACTCCCCACGATGAGAATGGTTATGAACTCCATGGTGGAATCTGCTGTGAGCAGCTAAGTAGCTGCCTTAGGGATGTGGTCTTCTTCCAGCATACAAGCAGCAGCTGTGAGAAAGTTCTTGCACTTTTTGGCACACTTAGATCATGCATGTGGCTGAGTCTTCATTCAGCAGCCTGTCATGTTGCTTGCTGATCTTGGGACTGTTTCTGGATTTGAACTAGTGGCCTGCCATGTTGCTTAATGATCTTGGGATTGTGCCATTTTACTTGTTGACCTCGGGTTTGTCAGCTTCAGCAGCCAGCAGCTGCCTGAGTTAGGAGAAGCCTCCAGCTTCAGTGGGCCAGGAAAAAGAAGGAAATCTGAATCTCAAGGTCAAGGGGCCTTCACCTAGCCCCTAGAGCTGGCACTCTGAACTCAGACTTCTCATCTCCTAAACTGTAAGAGAATAAATCCCCATTTGTTAATACTTGTGGTATTCCTGTCATAGCAGCACTAGAGAACCAAAACAGTAATTAAGGCCATATACACAGAACTAATAACCAGTATTATGCTCAATGGAGAGAGGCTGAAACCATTTCCCTTGAGAAAGGGAGATGAGGATGCCTTTGTTACCATACCTATTAAATATTATATTAGAAGTCCTAGCCAGGGCAATAAGGCAAGAAAGGGAAATAAGACACATCCAAATAGGCAAGGAAAAAGTAAAACTATATTTACAGATGATATGATTCTATATACAGAAAATCCTAGAGAATCAAAAACAAAACTATTGAAACTAATAGAAGGCTTCAGCAAAATAGCAGGGTACAAGATCAATACACAAAAATCAGTAGAATTCCTCTATACTAACAGAGAACTCTGAAAAGGAAATCCAAAAAACAATACCATTTTTATTAGCCACCCAAAAGATGTAGTACTTAGGCATAAATCTGACTGGACACACAAAAGACCTATACAAAGAAAACTACAACACACTACTACAGGAAATCAAGAGAGATATACATAAATGGAAGAATATACCATGCTCATGGATAGGAAGACTTACCAATGTAAATATTTGTTGTTAGGTGCCATTGAATCGTTTCCAACTCATAGCAACCCCATGCACAGTAGAACGAAACACTGCCTGATCCTGCACCAACTCCATGATCCCTGCTATACTTGAGCCCATCATCGCAGCCACCGTGTCAATCCATCTTGTTGAAGGCCTTCCCCTCTTCCGTTGACCCTCCACATTGTTTTCTCTGGCCAATTCTTTGAGAAGTGGACGGGCTTTTCCTTCTTCCTAGTTTGTCTCAGTCCGTTAGCTGGGCTGATATCTGTGCACTATATGCATCCCGCTGGGTTTGAACACCAGTGGTTCAGCCTCAAAATTCACATCAACACGTCACCATGGTAGGACAAACTGACAGACAAGTTTGTCTCCCTGTTGGATACCTCTCCTACCACTCTTACCTGGGTCCCTGTGGCTGACTTCTCCTCTGTCCCGGTTCCTGGGCCTTTTAATCCCCTTTCTCCTGCTCTCCCACCTCTGTCCCGGTTCCTGGGCCTTTTAAACCCCTTTCTCCCACTCTCCCACTCTCCCACCCTTCTGCTTTGGGCACGCCTGGGTTCCCCTCCTCACCTGGATCCCTGTGGCTGACTGCTAAAGGATCTATACACATAATAAAAATAAATAAAGCAATCTAAACACATAATAAAATTCTGATTCAGATTTCCTCATCATTCTTTAATGACATGGAAAAATTAATTACCAGCTTTATACAGAAGGGAAAGAGGCTCTGCAAAAGCAAAACACTAGCAAAGAAAAAGAACAAAGTAGGAGGTCTCATACTCCCTGATCTCAAAACCTACTATACAGCCACAGTTGTCAAAACAGCCTGGTATTGGGACAAGGACAGACATATAGACCAGTAGAAGAGAACTGAGAATCTTGAAGTAAATCCATCCACCTATGGTCAGCTGATGTTTGAAAAAGGGCCAAAATCCATTAATTGGGGAAGAGATAATCTCTTTAACAAATGGTGGTAGCAAAATTGGATATCCATTTATAGAAAAATGAAACAAGATCCATACCTCACATCATACACAAAAACTAATTCAAGATGGATCAAAGACCTAAATATAAAACTCCAAACTATAAACATGATCAAAGAAAAATTAGGGGCAAACTTTGGTACCCTAATATATGGCATGAATAGAGTATCAAACATAACTAAAAATGCACAAAGAGCAGAAGACAAGCTGGACAATTGGGACCTTGTAAAAATTAAATATTTACTTGCATCAAAAGACTTTATCAAAAGAATAAAGAGAGAACCTGCAGACTAGGAAAAAAAAAATGGCAATGACGTATCAAAAAGGGACTAGTCTTTATATAAAATGTCAACACCTCAACAACAACAACAAAGACAAGGAATCCAATAAAAAATGGGCAGAGAACACGAACAGACACTTCACCAAAGATGACCTGTAGGCAGCTAACAAACACATAAAGAAATGCTTGAAATCATTAGCAATTAGAGAGATGCAAATAGAAGCAACAATGAGGTATCATCTCACCCCAGTATTAAAAGAAAAATTCAAAAAAAGCAGAAAACAAAAAATCCTGGCAAGGGTATGGAGAGACTAGAACTATCATACACTTCTGGTAGGATTGACAAATGGTACAACCACTGGGGAAAGTGGTATGGTAGTTTCTTACGAAGTTGGAAATAGAAATACTCTATGATTCAGCAATCCCATAACTAGGTCTGTATCTGAGAGAAATAAGAATCATGACATGAACAGATACATACACACTCATGTTCATCCCAGCATTATTCACAACAACAACAAAAAAAGATGGAAACAATCTAAGTGCCCTTCAATGGATGAAATGATAAACTGTGTTACAAACACACAACAGAATACTACTCAAATTTAAAGAATAATGATATATCTGCAAAACATGGATGAACCTAGAGGGCATTATATGGAGTGAAATTAGTCAATCACAAAAGGACAATTATTATATGAGACCACAATTATTAAAAATTTAAGAAAAACTTTACACAGAAAGAATGCTTATTTCAAGGTTACTTAGAGTGGGAAGGGAAAGGAGGGTAAATCATCAACTAGAGGGTAGACATGTTTTAACTTGGGTGGAGGTAAAGGCAATATGAAACAAGGAGGAGGTCAACAAAAAATGATCAAAGCAGTGGAAGACACAGGAGAAGCACAAGAGTTAAAGGCAGCAAAGGTAAATACTATTACATACACAACCTTGCAATAATTTATGAGTGGCTCCATAGATAGATACTCAATCTGAACAGGGGTGGGTAGGTGAATAGAACTCCGCCAAAGAATACATACAGGTTTGGCAGAGACTATCTCCACATATATATTTATATGTGCTGCAAATATATCCATGAACGTAGAAGAGGATACAGGGCAGAAAGTTAGGAAAATGCCTTAGTCATAACCAAACACCTTGAGGAATGAATTGCTGGGTATAGAGGCTCAGGACCATAGTCTCAGGGGACACTAAGTCAACTGGCATAACAGTCCACAAAGACAATTTCTACACTCTACTTTGGTGAGTGGGAGCTCTGGTGGTATAGTGCACTTTGGTAAGTAGGGACTGGGGTCTTAGAAGCTTGTAAGCAACCATCTAAGGTGCTTCTCCCCAACCAGGTGGTCTCTCCCCAACCAGAGAAAACAAGAGTGAAGAAAATCAGTGATGCAGGAAACAAATCTGTCCAGAGGATTAAAGGAACCTCAGCATCCATGACCCTGAGACCAGAAGAACTAGATGGTGCCCAGCTACTATTGCTGACCGTTCTGAAAGGGATCACAATAAGAGGTCCCAAATAGAGTGGGGGAAGAATGTAGAGCAAAACACAAAACCATAAAAATGGCCAGGCTTATTTGCCTGATGAAGACTGGGAGAACCCCAGAGACCATGACCATTAGACACGCTTCAAGCTAGAAACTGAACTTAACCCCTGTAACTCAACTATCAGCCAAATGATAGACAGGCTTATAAGATGAACATTATTACCAGGAAAGCATGCACTCATTAAACAATCAAGTATATGAGATTGAGAGGACATTTGCCCAGGGAAAGAGCTAGGAAGGTGGGAGGGGATGGGAAGGAAGGATAAAGAGAAGGGGTGGGTTTAGGGAGGAAGTAGCAAGATTGTGTTATACTGTGGGGATTGTAGTAAATGTTACAAAACAGAACGTGTAAGGATTGTTGAATGGAAAATCAATATGCTCTGTAAACTTTCACCCAAATCATAATAAAAGCAAAAATAAAAATTTTTACACCTTCCACTGCTGGTGGGAATGCAAAATGGTACAGTCACTGTAGTGGTTCCCTAAAAAGTTAAACAAAGAACAACCATATAACTCAGCAATCCCTTTCCTAGGTATACTTAAAATAATTAAAAGCAAGAATGTTATCACACACTTGTACATCAATCTTCATTGCAGCACTACTCAAAATAGTCAAAAGGTATAAACAACCTAAAGGTCCAAGAGAAGATGAATGGATCAACAAAATGTTACACAAAAATACAATGGAATACTACTCAGGCATGAAGTGAAATGAAGCCCTGATACATGCTAAAACATGGATGAACCTGAAAACATATTGAGTAAATAAGTCAGTTACAGGTGGACAAATATATGATCTAATTCACATGAAATAAGCATGCTCAGCATTTCTCAAGCTGAAAGAATTGAAGAAAAAATTGAAGCCTCAAGATGCAATATTGAGAGATTCTATGGGCAAAATATTGAATGATGCAGGAAACATCAAAAGAAGATGGTAGGAATATAGAGTCACTGTACCAAAAAGAACTGGTCGATCTTCATCCATTTCAGGAGGTGGCATATGATCTAGAACCAATGGTATTGAAGGAGGAAGTTGAAGGTGCAATGAAAGAACTGGCAAAGAACAAGGCTCCAGGAATTGATGGAATACCCATTGAGATATTTCAACAAACGGATGCTCCATTGGAGGCAGTCACTCGGTTATACCAAGAGATTTGGAAGACAGCCACCTGGCCAACTGACTGGAAGAGATATATATTTGTACCCATTCCAAAGAAAGGTGATACCACAGAATGTGGAAATTATAGAACACTATCATTAATATTGCACACAAGTAAAATTTTACTGAAGATAATTAAACAACAGTGCAGCAGTATATTGACAGAGAACTTCCAGAGGTGCAAGCTGGATTCAGAAGAGGTGCAAGGGATATCATAGCTGTTGTCAGATGGATCTTGGCTCAAGGCAAAGAATACCAGAAAGATGTTTACTTGTGTTTTATAGATTATGCAAAGGCATTTGATTGTGTGGATCATGACAAATTATGGATAACATTGAGAAGAATGGGAATTCCCGAGCACTTGATTGTACTCATGAGGAACCTGCACCTTGACCAGGAGGCTGTCGTTCAAATGGAACAAGGGGACACTGCATGGTTTAAAATCAGGAAGGGAGTGCTCAGGGTTGTATCCTTTCCCCACACTTATTCAGTCTATATGCTGAGAAAATAATCCGAGAAGCTGGACTATATGAAGAAAAACGTGGCATCAGGATTGGAGGAAGAATCATTAACAACCTGAGATATGCAGACGATACAACTTTGCTTGCTGAAAGTGAGGGTGACTTGAGGCACTTACTGATGAAGGTTGAAGAATACAGTCTGAAGTATGGATTATGTCTCAATATAAAGGAAACAAAGATCCTCAAAGATCCTCACAACTGGACCAATGAGCAGCATCACAATAAATGGAGAGAAGATTGAGATTGTCAAAGAATTCATGTTGCTTGATTCTACAATCGATGCCAATGGAAGCAGCAGTCAGGACATTAGACAACGTGTAGCACTGGGCAGGTCAACCGTGAAGGAACTGTTTCAAGTGCTGAGGAGCAAGGATGTCTCCTTGAGGACTAAGGTACGCCTGACTCAAGCCATGATATTTCCAATAGCCTCGTATGCATGTGAGAGCTGGACAATGAATAAGGAAGACCAAAGAAGAGTTGATACTTTTGAGTTGCAGTGTTGGCAAAGAATGCTGCAAGTGCTATGGACTGCTAAAAGAACTAACAGATCTGTCCTGGAGGAAGTGCACCTGAAATGCTCCTTGGAAGCGAGAATGGCCAGACTTCATCTCACCTGCTTTGGTCATGTTGTCAGAAGGGACCATTCCCTGGAGAAGGATGTCATGCTTGGTAAGGTGGAGGGTCGACGAAAGAGGGAAAGGCCTTCAACAAGATGAATTGACATGGTGGCCATGACAGTGAGCTCAAGTATAGCAGGGATCATGAAACTGGCATGGGATGGGGCAGTGTTCTGCTGTGCATGGGGTCGCTATGACTCACAAACAACTCAATGGCACCTAACAACAACTATAACAAAGCAAATATACAGGGACCAAAGTTTATGACTAGTTACCGGGGGCAGGAAGAAAGAGGAAATGGGGAGTCATTCCTTATAGGGCAGTGAGTTATTATTAATGATGGTAGAATAATTTGGAAAAGGACAGTAATGGTAGCAATACAACATGATGTATGCAATCAATGTCACTGAATTGTCCACATACATATAAAAATTTTTGAATTGGCAAATATTTTGTTATATATATTTGTATGACAATAATAAATAAATAATTGTACCTACAAAAAGTCTGTAACAAACACCATCACCCATGGCAAAATGTTACAATTTTTCTCCTGTGCTGGCAAAGAAACAGTGAAGCCCATGAGTACCACTGTGTTCAAATTTGCCCTGGAATCCGGGCCAGTGCAAAATTAAAAAATAATTAAATAATAAACAATAAAACAAAAAACAGATTTCTAATCAAAAGATGATGTTGTTGTTAGATGCTGTCAAGTTAGCTGAAACTCATAACTATCCCCAGGTACAAAAGAACATCGCCTAGTTCTGTGCCATCCTTATATTTGTTGCTATGTTGGAATCCATTGTTGTACCCACTGTGTCAATCCATCTGCTGATGGTCTTCCTTTTCTTTTTTGCTGACCCTCTACTTTTCCCAGCATAACGTCGTTCTCCAGGGATTGCTTCCTCGTGATAATATATCCAAAGTCTTACCATCTTCACTTCTAAGGAACATTCTGGCTGTACTTCCAAGATAAGTTTTGTTGTTGTTGTTCTAGCAGTCCATTGTATATTCAATATTCATTGTATATTCAATATTGGTAATTCATATTCATCAATTCTTCTTTGTTCTTCCTTATTCATTGTCCAGCTTTTGCATGCATATGAGTCAAGTGAAAATACCACGGCTTGGGTCAGGCACACCTTTGTCCTCATAGTGACATCTATGTTCTTTAACACATCCAAGAGCTCTTTTGCAATGGATTTACTAAATGCAATATGTTTGATTTCTTGATTGTTGCTTCCATAGACATTGGTTGTGAATCCAAATAAAATGAAATCATTGATAATTTTAATCTTTTCTCAGTTTTTCATGATGTTGATTATTGGTCCATTTGCAAGGTTTGGTTTTGTTTGTTTGTTTTGTTTTTATGTTGAAGTGTAATGAAGGCTATAGCCTTTAATCTTCATTAGGGAGTGCTTCAAGTCCTTTTCATTTTCAGCAAACAAAGTTGTGTCATCTGCATATCATAGGTTGTTAATGAATGTTCTTCTAATCCTGATGCTGTAATTTTCTTTATATAGCACAGTTTTTCGGATTATTTCTTCAACACACATTGACTACGAAGGGAGAAATGATACAACTCTGACACACACCATTCTTGATTTTAAACAGTATCCCTTGTTGTGTTCAGATGATTACCTCTTACTCTAAATGCAGGTTCCCCATGAGTAAAATTAAATATTGTGAAATTTCCATCCCTTTAAATTGTCTTAGTTATCCAGAGCTGCTGTAACAGAAATATCAGAAGTGGATGGTTTTAAAAAACAAAAATTTATTGTCTCAAAGTTTAGAAGGCTAGAAGTCCGAATGTAGGGTACCAGCTGTAGGGGAAGGCTTTCTCCCTCTGTCAGCTCAGGGAATGGTCACTGTCTCAATATCTGTGAGTTCCATATTCCTTGGATATCTTTATGTTCGTTCTCTCTCTCTCTCTCTCTCTCTCTCTCTCTCTCATATAAACCCTAAATGGAAACAATTCCAAAAGACCATCAACATTGGTGGTGTTGTTATTGTCAGGTGCCATGAAGTCACTTAATGACCATATGCACAACAGAATGAAACACTGCCCAGTCCCGTATCATCATCACAACTGTCAACATTAGGATGGATAAATAAATTGTGGTATATTTATAAAAGAGAATACTCAGTCTAAAGGATTGACAATGATTAACTGTAACAAAGAAGATGAGTTAACATGGATGAATATTCCAAATCTAATGCTGAGTGGCAGAAGCTGGACCCCAAAGAATACATACTATATGGATCCTTTTAAATGAAGCATGGAGGGAGGCAAAACTAACTTATAGTGTTTAGGAATGCATGCTTAGATGACAAAATCATAAAGGAAGGCAAGAATGTTATTTCCATAAAAAGTCAAGACAGGGGTCTCCCCTAGGAGAAGAAAAAGAAGGATATAAAGTTGGTCTCCAGGGGGAATGGAATCCTGATGTGATGAGGGTTGCTCAGGTATTCACTTAGTAATAAATCAATGATCTGAACATTTCAAATTTATGCACTATTCTGCATATATATTTTATTTCACTATTAAGAAGTTGCAAATATGCCTATGAGCTGAACATTTACATTAGGTAGATACACTCCTTGGAGAGATCAATCATGGGAGAATAGAAGGGCTGTGTATGCACAGGGAGATAGCTCAGGGGGCAGGACTGCACTGGAGGGAAGGACACAAGGAAGAGGTAACTATGGGGAGGAAGTGAGAGGGGAGATGTTGCATTGTGGGAAATTGCAGTCAATGTCAATGGCAGTGAGTTTGGTTTTTTGAGTTGGTCATGAGACAAAGTGTATGTGAACTGCTGTGTGGTGAATGAATTTTCTCTGGAAACTTTCACCCAAATCACAGTAAAAAATAAAAAAAAAAAAAAAAGAAGTATTTGCAAATATGCCACCAATGTAGGATGGATAAGAAGTACTAGCCGAAATATGGAAGACGAATTTGTTCTGCAAACTTTCACGCAAATCACAATTAAAAGAAGGAGGAGAAGCACTAGCTGAAATGCAGACAAAGAAGGTAAAATGTTTGGGAGGAAGTCATTCTAAGGGTAACATATTTCCAGAAGGCAAGAGTAGAGGGATCCATCATCAGTGCTTGACACAGGTCCTGGAGGGGTTGTGGGAACCCAGTGCCAAGTGCTTGCCATCCACTTCCAGCTTTACCAGTCTATTTTCTCAAATACTCTGCATCTCCCCAATTGCATGGACTCTCATAGGAGATGGCAGAGAGTAAGAGGCAAAAATGCAGGCTTCAGGGTCTATCTTTCCGAGAGCTGTCGCTTAGACTCTGACTGTGAATACCGTATCTGAAGCAGGAGCTGTCTGTCCCCCCTCTCACATCCCCTTGTCACCAATAAAGACTGTTCGCACCATAAAAAAAAAAAAAAAAAAAGCAAGCTTCAGGGTCTAATGGAATTACTCCTTGGTCAACTTCTTGCTAACTATGTCACCTCTTGCAGGTTACTAAGTCTCTCATGGCCTCTGTTTCCTCATCTGTAAAGTGTGGATTATGAAGGCCCCATCTCTTCAAAGATGTGTTGCAAAATAAAGTAACCTGGCCCAGAGAATGGTATTACACCCGTACTCTATGAACACTGGCTATTCTCTAACTGCCCAAATACCTTTCTCTCAAGATAGAGCTCCTGCCTATCAATAAAAACTAATTTGTTTCATCTCCGTGTCTCTCAATGTCATGACATTTGTGTCTCTATTGTGTGTACAATGGTGGCACATCTGCACAGACTAACCTCATTGTATAAGGTGAAAACTGCATATAATTGGAATTATCTTTGAACATTTTTAAGATTCCCAAGAAAGTATATTACACATAGCTTTGGGTATCAAATGGGAACTGCAGTCATTTAGTATTAGATGTATCTGTATATCTAGAAACTAAACCCTCTCCCTCTAAGGAACATTACTTCCTTAGTGGTAAGTAGGGGATAGGTGGAGAATTCTAAAGTGTTCTAGCATGCCTGTAAAAGTAACTTCATTCTGTTTGATTTTATTGTGTTTTTGGTGAAAGTTTACATAGTAAATTAGGTTCTCATTTGACAATTTCTACACAAATTGTTCAATAACATTAGTTACGTTTTCCATAATGTGTCATTATACTGCATCCTGCTTGCTGTGTTTCCAGTACTATAGTGTCTGCTCTCTAATCTTCTCATCTTTGCTTTACAGTAATTGCTGAAATTTTAGTGTCATATAGGTTGTTTTTAATGGCACACCACAGTCATGAGTAATATCCTCTATTTTGTGTGCCAATCTGTTATTTCACTAAAAGGTGTCCTCAGGGGATAATTTCATTTTAAGGTTTAAAAAGGATATCAGGCAATAGTCTCAGACACTCTTCTAGTTTCATCCGGTACAAGAAGTCTGGATTTTCAAGAATTTGCATTCTTTTCCATGTTTTTCTCCCATTCTTTAGGGCCTATCTATTCTGGCCCTGATCAGAACAGTCAATAATGGTGGATGGGAAACATCAAGTCCTTCTAGTAGAAGGTAGATGAGGGAATCCCTCAATAGGTCATAGATACTTTTTTTTTTTTTTTTGTGATGAGAAAGGCAGTACAAAATGAGGGTAAAATGAGGGTATAATGATCATAGCCTGACCACAGTTATTGACACCACTAAGAAGTGCATGTAAGAAAAGTATATTTGTGCTAATGAATATAACCTATATAGTTTAGAAACACCAATAATAACCAAAAAAAATGAGTGTATGGTCACATGGGTAGGTGTATAAATATGTATGTTCATGGGTAGGATGAGGTGAGTTCAACTATTTTAGGAGGTAGCATATGACCAAGACTGATGCTACTGAAGGAAGAAGTCCAAACTGCACTGAAAGCATTGGTGAAAAACAAGGCTCCAGGAATCGACAGAGTACCAAATGAGATGTTTCAGCAAACAGATGCAACACTGGAAGTATTCACTTTTCTATGCCAAGAAATTTAGAAGACAGGTACCTGACAAATCGAC
>NW_006921628.1:3018508-3038476 GCF_000298275.1 Orycteropus afer afer
CTCTCTCTCTCTCTTTCTCTCTCTATAAATAAATATATATATATATATATACTTTGCTGGTTTTTGTGTTTCTCTAGAGAACCCAATCCAACACAACATGCAAGAAAAATTTTGCTGAACATAACTCAAAAATGGTTGCAACAGTTTATTGACAGGGAACTTCCAGAAGTTCAAGATGGATTCAGAAGAGGATGCAGAACCAGTGATATGAATGCTGATGCTGTGAGATGGATCTTGGCCGAAAGCAGGGAATACAAGAAAGGTATTTACCTGTACTTTATTGACTATGCAAAGGCATTCAACTGTGTGGATCATGACAAATTATGGTCAACATTTTGAAGAATGGACATTCCAGAACACTTAATTGTACTTGTGTGGAAACTATGGAAAAAACACGAGACAGTCATTTGAAGAGAACAAGGGAATACTGAATGGTTTCATATAAGGAAAAGTGTGCATTAGGGTTGTATCCTTTTGCCATACTTATCCAATCTCTATGCTGAGCATATAATCTGAGAAGCTGGACTATACGAAGAAGAACATGGCATCAGGTCTGGAGGAAGATTCGTTAATAACCTGCAATATGCAGATGACACAACCTTGCCTACTTAAAAGGCAAAGAGGACCTGCAGAACTTACTGATAAGAAAGACTACAACCTTCAGTATGGATTAGAACTCAACATAAATAAAAAAAAAATCCTCACAAATGGACCAATAAGCACATCATGATAAATAGAGAGAAGATTCAAATTGTCAAGGATTTCATTTTACTTGGATTCACAAACAACACTCCCGGAAACAGCAATCGAGAAATCAAATGAAGAGGTACTAAGATGGTGTTCTACTCAAAGACCATGGCAGATGCCTCTTTCAATAGAGATTTAGACAAATTCAGTGAAAGAGATACAAATAATGGTCCTGGAATTTTGAGCATCTAATGAAAAGATAAAGTATTTGACTGAGTGAAGACAGGAAATGGATGAGGTCTGTAACTGGGGTGGGGGGAAGACAGCCAGGCCCAAAGAGAAGCCATTACAAACACAAAGGAGGTTGAAGAGGAAAGAAAAAACTTCACAGAGCTCACAGGCTTTAAAGACACAGTGTATACCAATAGGGAGGATTTCAAGGTGAGCTAAAATCCATGCAGGTGAGAGAAGATCATATAGGCAAACAGGTTAGAATTCCCTTAGCGTAAGCTGCCATGGAGTCTGGGAAGATTAAGGGAAAGAAAAACTCTCCCCAAATAAACAAAACCACAGAAATCAGACCCACAGCAATGGGCTCAAGTCCAACTCTTAGCAACCCTTTTTGGCATGAGGTAGAACTGACTCGGGGTTTAGGGGCTTGAGGATCTTTGCAGAGGAGAGCTGTCCTTTCTCCTGTGGGGCAGCTGGTGGGTTTCAACTGCAGGGCTATGACTGACAGCTGAACACTATCCTCAGCCAACCACTCGAAATAAACCCAGGGGTTGCAGCTGTCCTTTTCCCATGTCTCCATCACTGGCTGATCAATCTCACATTAAGTACAAAAAACAAACTTTAGCCTTTTCTCCTAGAGGTGATTTCTTGTGCCAATCTCCTTCTCCTACACAGTATGCACTCTGGTGAATGATCAGATTCTGCCACAACCGCCTGCTCCCAGGGCGCTGGCTGACTGTTAATAGAAAAATTCCTCCTACATTACCTTATCTTCCATTTATTCATTTTCCCTTCCCCAATCTTTCTTCCTTTCTTTCTGATCATTTACCCCTCTATCTCTTCTTTCACTTTTACCAAACCTTCATCTCTCTTACCCCTCCCCTTTTGTTTTTTTCTCATATTCCTTTCCCCTTATTTCTTATCATCTATTTTTATTCTATCTTTTCCTGTCTCCTTCTCCTCTTTTACCCCCTGCCTCATCCAATTGGAGGAACACATTAACTCTCCACTAGTCAGCGTATCTACTATACCAACCATTATACTGAACTCTACCCCGAGGAAAAAAAAAAAAAAAGTAATAGAACTATCTGACAAGGAATTCAAAAGACATAGGACCTTCCAGGAGCTCAAGGAAACCAAGAACAGAAGTAAGGAGAAGACAAACAATGTTGTTGTTGTAAGGTGCCCTCCAGTCACCTCCAACTCGTAAGGAACTTACCTACAACAGAATAAAACACTGCCCGGTCCTGTGCCAGCTTCATGATCCCTGCTATACCTAAGCCCATCATTGCAGCCACTGTGTCAATCCATCTCATTGAGAGCCTTCCTGTCTTTTGTTGACCCCCCACTTTAACAAGCATGACATCCTTCTCCAGGGAATGGTCCCCTCTGACTACATTACTAAAGTAGGTGAGATGAAGTCTGGCCATTCTTGCTTCCAAGGAGCACTCTGGTGGCACTTCTTCCAGGACAGATTTGTTAGTTTCCTTAGCAGTCCATGGTACCTTTGGTATTCTTCACCAACACCACAACTCATTCATTGTGCAGATCTCACATGCATATGGAAACAGAAAAAAAAAAAAAAAACCCCAAAGTCACTGCTGTCGAGTTGATTTGACTCATAGCGACCCTTCCTTGGGTTTCCAAGGGTTGCTATGAGTCAGAAATGACTTGATGGCACATATCAACAACAACATCTCTACAGAAGTAGATTGCCACTCTTCCTTCAGAGGAGGGGCTGGTGGGTTTGAACTGCCAGCCTTCTGGTTAGCAGTCAAATGCCTTAGACACTATGCCACCAGAGCTCCTCACATGTATATGAGGCGATTGAAGATATCATGGCTTAGGTTAGGCACACCCTCGTCTTCAGGGACACATCTTTGCTCTTCAGCTCTTGAAAGAGGTCCTTTGCAACAGATTTGTCTTCTGATGTCTTGACCACTGCTTCCTCTGGTGTTGATTTTAGGACAACATAATATGAAGTCTTTGACAACTTCAATCTTTTCTCCATTTATCATGATGATGTTTATTGGTCCAGTTCTGAGGACCTTTGTTTTCTTTATATTGAGATGTAATCCATACTGCAAGGATGTAGTATTCAATCTTCATCAGTAAGCAGTTCAAATCATGCTCACCTTCAGCAAGTAAAGTTGTGTGATCTGCATATCACAGGTTCTTAATGAGCTTTCCTCCAATTCTAATGCCATGTTCTTCTTCATATACTTCAGCTTCTAGGATTACTTGATCAACATACAGTTTAAGTATGGTGAAAGGATACAACCCTGACACACTCCCTTCCTGATTTTAAACCATGTGGTATCTCCTTGTTCTGTTCAAATGACAGCCTCCTGGTCTATGTACAGGTTCCTCATGAGTACAATTGAACGTTCTGAAATTCTCATTCTTCTCAATGCTATCCATAATTTGTTATGATTCACACAATCAAATGCCTTTGCATAGTCAATAAAACAAAAGTAAACATCTTTCTAGTAGTACTCTTTACTTTCAGCCAAGATCCATCTGACATCAGCTGTGACATCCCTCATTCCACATCTTCTGAATCTAGCTTGCATTTCTGGAAGTTCTCTGTCAATATACTGCTGCAACCATTTTTTAATTATCTTCAGTAAGATTTTACTTGCATGTGATACTAATGATATTCTTCAATAATTTCTACATTCTGTGGGATCGCTTTTCTTTGGAATGGGCACAAATATGGATCTCTTCCAGTCAGTTGGCCATGTAGCGGTCTTCCGAATCTCTTGGCATAGCTTAATGAGTGCCTCTAGTGAGGCATCCATTTGCTGAAACATCTCAATGGGTATTCTGTCAATTCCTGGAGCACTGGTTTTTTTTTTTTTTTTTTTGGTTGTTGTTGTTGTTTTTGCCAATTCCTTCAGTACAGCTTCAACTTCTTCCTTCAGTACCATTGGTTCATGATCATATGCCACATTCTAAGATGGATGAACATTGACCAATTCTTTTTGGTATAGAGACTGTGTATTCCTTCCATCTTCTTTTGATGTTTCCTGCATCATTCAATATAATGCCCATAGAACCTTTCAATATTGCAACTCAAGGCTTAAATTTTTTCCTTATTTCTTTCAACTTGAGACATGCCAAGCATGTTCTTCCCTTTTAGTTTTCTAACTCCAGGTCTTTGCCCATTTCATTATAGTAATTGGCTTTGTCTGCTTGAACTGTTCTTTGAAATCTTCTCTTCAGATCTTTTATCTTGTCATTTCTTCCATTTGCTTTAGCTATTCTCTACTCAAGGACAAGCTTCAGAGTTTCTTCTGACATCCATTTTGGTCTTTTCTTTCTTATCTTTTTAATGACCTCTTGTTCTCTTCATGGATGATGTTCTTGATGTCATCCCACAATTCCTCTGGTTTTCTGTCAATGGTGTTCAATGAATCCAATCTAATCTTTAAATGGTCTCCAAATTCAGGAGGGATATTATATCAAGGTGATATTTTGGCTCTCGTGGACTTGTTTTAATTGTCTTCAACTTCAAGTTGAACTTGCATATTAGCAGTTGATGTTCTGTTCCACAATCAGATCCTGGCCTTGTTTTGGTTTAAGATATTGAACTTCTCCATTGCCTCTTGCCACAGACATAGTCCATATGATTCCTGTATATTCCATCTGGTGAAGTTCATGTGTATAGTCATCACTTATGTTGTTGAAAAAATGTATCTACAATAAATAAGTCATTGGTCTTGCAAAATTCTATCATGTGATTTCCAGCATTATTTCTCTCATCACAGCCATATTTTGCAACTAACAGTGATTCTTCTTTGTTTCCAGCTTTGCATTCCAATCACCAGTGATAATCAATACATCTTGATTGCATGTTCAGTGTATTTCAGACTGCAGAAGTTGGTAAAAATCTTAAATTTTCTCATCTTTTGGTTTTGGTGGTTGGTGCATATATTTGAATAATAGTTGTATTAATTGGTCTTCTTTGTAGGCATATGGATATTATCCTATCACTGACAGCCTTTTACTTCAGGACAGATCTTAATACACTCTTTGTGATGATGAATGGCATGCCATTCTTCTTCAATTTGTCAGTCCAAGCATAGTAGCTGATATGGTTGTCTGATTCAAAATGGCCAAAACCAGTCCATTTCAGCCCACTAATGCCTATGATATCAATCTTCATCCATTCCATTTAATTTTGACAACTTCCAATTTTCCTGGATTCATACTTTGTACATTTCTGTTCCAATTATTAATGGATGTTTGCAGCTGTTCCTTCTTATCTTGAGATGTGCCACATCAGGAAATGGAGGTCCCAAAAGCTTTACTCTATCCACACCATTAAGGTTTGCTCTACTCTGAGGAGGTAGCTCTTCCCCCATCATATTTTGAGTGCCTTCTGACCTGAGGGGCTCATCTTCTGGCACTATATCAGGTAATGTTTCAGAGCTATTCATAAAGTATCCAGTAATATATCAGACTGTGTTTCACTGCTATCCATAAGGTGTTCACTGGACAATTCTTTGTGAAGTGGACCGCCACTTCCTTCTTTTCGAGCCTGTCTTAGTCTGGAAGCTGTGCTGAAAACTGTTCATCGTGGGTAACCTTGTTGGCACTTGAATCACTGGTGGCATAACCTCTAGCCTCATAGAAACACACAAGCCACCACAGTACAGCAAACTGACAGACAAGTTTGTCTCCCCTAGTTGTTCCAAACCATTCCACTTACTTCCTCCCTCAGCTGATCCAAACCACCACTCTCCCTTAGCCGCTCCAAACCCACCAGCTCACTTACCTGGCCTTTCCCAGGCATGCCAACACATGCCTGCTGCACCCAGTTCACACTTACAATA
The DNA here is from genome assembly GCF_000298275.1 of Orycteropus afer afer. Taxonomy (NCBI): domain Eukaryota; kingdom Metazoa; phylum Chordata; class Mammalia; order Tubulidentata; family Orycteropodidae; genus Orycteropus; species Orycteropus afer. The sequence continues at coordinate 3,024,265 of NW_006921628.1, forward strand.
CCTTTGAAGAATTCAGGAAAATCATTGAAGACAAAAATAACAAAATAAATACACAATTAGGAATCACACAAGAACAGTAATTAGAAATCCAGAAGATGAATCCTAAAATTACAGAGATAGATACAACATTAGAAGGACAGAAGAGTAGACTCAAACTGGCTGAAGAATGCATTTCCCAGCTGGAAGACAAATTCCTTCACACCAGATTGTATGAGGAAAAATTAGAACAAAGAATTATGAGAAATGAAGAAAACCCAAGAGTTATATGAGATGACATGAAAAGAAATAACATATACCTAATTGGAATTTCAGAACAAGAGGAGGCAAAAAACTACAACAAGAACAAAAAAGACTTTGGAAATTTTCAAAGACTTGCTATCAGAAAACTTCCCCTATATCATGAAAGATGAAAAGATATCCGTCCAAGAAGCTCAATGAACGTCATAAAAGACAGAATCCAAGAGAAAGTCACCAAGAGATATCATAATTAAATTTTCCAAAACCTAAGACAAAGCCAAAGAAAAAAATCTTGAGAGAAGCTCAGGAAAAATGAAATGTTACCTACAACTGGTGACCATTAAGACTAAGCTCTGATTTCTCAACAGAAACCATGCAGGCAAAAAGGTGATGGGATGGCACATACAAAACTTTTAGGAAAAGAATTGCCAAGCAAGAATCATATATCCAGCCATACTGTCCCTCAAATATGAGGGGGAAATTAAGACATTCTCAGACAAACAGAAAATTAGGTTATTTATGAAAACCAGACCAACCCTACAAAAAAATGCAAAAAGGAGTCCTTCCAGCAGAAAACCCTCAACATAAAACAACAAACTAAAATCAATACACTTGACAACACCACCTAGAAACCAACCCAGAAAAACATCTCAAAATAAGCTCACAAAAAAATGAATATAGAAATGGAGGAGTCAAACTGTAAATGACATCAACAACAAAGCAAATAGAGGGAATAAATGTTATAATTACAAAACTTCTAAACTGAGAGGAAGTCAGGATAATGTCTATATAGAATACACTGTTCCAAACTTAGGGAGATAAGAATTTAGCACAGGGTAACCACAAAGAAAATTAACAAGCTTTAAAACCAACTAAGCAAGAAGAAAAAGCACAAGGGTTCAGTAAACACAGAACCAACAACAATGAAGAGAAAAAAAAAAAAATACTTGATAACAATATGAACTCAGCTCAGAAAAATATTTGGAACAAAGACATCACCAACAACACAGCAAAAAACACAATAGAATGACAGCAATAAATTGTAGTGCCTAAAGCACTTAACTGCTAACCAGAAGGCTGGCAGTTCAAACCCACCAGACACTCCTCGGAAGGAAGATGGGGCAATCTACTTCCTTAGTGATACTGCCTCGGAAACCCAAGGAGGGGTCGCTGTGAGTCGGGTCTGACTTGACGGCACCTAACAACATTATTAATTACACTGAATGTGAATGGTGTAATGCAACAGTCAAAAGAAAGAGGATGGCAAATTAGATAAGAACAAAAGATCTACCAATATGCTTCACACAAGAAAACCCTCAACAGAAAAACAACACCTTAGACACAAAGACAAAAACAGACAAAAAATATATCAAGCTAATGGCAACCAAGAAAGAGCAGGAGTGGCGGTATTACTTTCTGATAAAATAGACTTCAAGGTGAAAACCAGCATTAGAGACAAAGAAGGTCATTAAATGAAGTCATAATGGACAACTGTTCAAGAGGATATTACCATAATAAATATGCATACATCCAATGAAAGAGCTCCAAAATATGTAAGGCAAACATTGAATAAACTGAAAGGAAAAATAGATAATTCTACAACAGTAGTTGGAAACTTTAACACACCATTTTCAATGAAGGACTGAACAACTAGAAAAAAACTCACAAAAGATATAGAAGATCTCAACAACACAATCAACAACTCAATTCCATAGGCACACATGGAGCACACCATCCAACAAAAGCATAATACACATTCTTCTCCAGGGCATATGGATTATTCTCGAGAATAGACCATATGTTAGGCAACAAAATAAGCCTCAATAAATTTAACAACATTGAAATACTACAAAGCATCTTCTCAGATCACAGTGTTATAAAATTAGAAATCAATAATAGGAAGACCAAGGGGGTGGGAATCAAGTACATGGAAAATGAATAAGACACTGCTCAAAAATTACTAAGTAAAACAAAAAATAAAGTGTAAAATAAAATTTTAAAAATCCTAGAAACAAATGAGAATGAAAATACAAGTTACCAGAACTTTTGAGACATAGTAAAAGCAGTATTCAGGGGTCAATTTATAGCAATAAATGCACACATCAAAATAAAAAAATGAAAGAATCAAAATCAACACCTTAACACAACAAATTCAACAATTAGAAAGAGTAACAAAAGAAACCTATAGTATATAGAAGAAAGGAAACAATAAAGAGCAGAGCAGAAATAAATGAAGCAGAAATCAAAACAAACAAAGCAAAACAAAAAACAGAAAATCAACAAGACAAGAAGTTGGTTCTTTGAAAAGATTAACAAAATGAACAAAGCACTGCCAAATTTAACAAGGGAAATGAAATAGAAGATGCAGATAACACAAATAATAAATAAAATGGGTGACATCACAACTGGAATAAAAATGATAATAACAGAATATTATGAAAAACTGTACTTCAACAAATTCAAAACCTAGAAGAGATGGACAAATTTCTAGAAAGGTAAGACCTACTTAAACTAACACAGTCTGAGACAGAATACTTGAACAGACCCATAACAAAAGAAGAAACTGAACAGGTCATTTTTTTAAAAAAAAGTCTTGGCTGGATGGCTTCACTGGAGAACTCTTATCAAACTTAAAGAGAAAAGCTGACACCTGTACTACTCAAACAATTCCAGAAAAGAAAAAATGATGGAATACTCCCAAATCCATTGTATGAACCAAGCATAACAGGTAAAGGCACCACTAAAAAGGAAAATTACAGACCAATATTCCTCATGAATATAGACACAAAAATCTTCAACAAAATCCTAGACAACAGAATCCAACACCATATAAAACAAAAATAATACCCCATGATCAGGTAGATTCATATAAGGTTTGCAAGGATGGTTTAACATTAGAAAAGCAATATAACCCATCACATAAATAAAACAAAGGAAAAGAACCACATGATCATATCAATCAATGCAGAAAATGCATTTGAGAAAATCAAATACCCATTATGATCAAAACTCTCAATAAAATAAGAATAGGGGGGGAATTTTCTCAACATAATAAAGGGCATATATACAAAAGCAACAATCAGCATTATTCTCAATGGAGAAACACTCAAAGCATTCCCCTTGTGAATGAGAACCAGACAAGTATGCTATCTATCACCACTTCTATTTAACATTATATTGGAAGTCCTAGCCAAGGAATAAGGCAAGAAAGTGAAATAAAAGGCATCCACACTGGCAAAGAAGAAGTAAAACTATCTCTATTTGCTAATGATATGATCGTATACAAAGAAAATCCAAGAGACTCAGCAAGAAAACTACTGAAACTAATAGAAAGTTTCAGCCAAGTGGCAGGATACAAGATTTACATACCAAAATCAGTTGGATTCCTCTATATCAACAAAGTGATCTCCCAAAAGGAAATAAGGAAAACAATACCATTTATAATAAATCAAACTCACTTCTGTCAAGTCAGATCACTATTTATAACAATTACCAAAAAAGATAAAATACTTAGGAATAAATCTTACCGACACAAAAGACCTATCCAAAACACCACTGCTAAAAACTACAAGAGACCTACATAAATGAAAGGACATGACACATTCATGACTAGGAAGACTGAATAATGTGAAAATGTCAATACTACTCAAAGCAATCTACACATTCAATGCAATCCCAATCCAGAATCCATTGGCATTCTTGAAGGTCATAGAAAAAAACAATCACTAACTTTACATGGAAAGGAAAAACACCTTTGATAAGCAAGGCACTGCTGAAGAAGAAAACAGAGTAGGAGGAGGTCTCCCACTTCCTGATCTCAAAACCTATACAGTCATAGTAGTCAAAACTGTGTGGTATTGTTACAATAGACAAACAAACCACTGGAAAAAATTGAGAATCCAGAAATAGACCTGTTCATCTATGGATAGCTGATCTTTGACAAAGGGCTCAAACTCATTAAATGGGGGAGAGATAGACTCTTTAACAAATGGTGGTGGCAAAATTGGATATCCACATGCAGAAAAATGAAACAAGACCCATACGACACACCATACACAAAAACAAACTCAAGATGGATCAAACACCTAGACATAAACCCCAAAACCATAAAGTTCATCAGAGATAAAATAGGGACAAACCTAGCAATCCTAATTTATGGCATAAATAGCTTATCATAGCGACCCCTCCTTGTGTTTCCAAGGTGGTATCACTTACAGAAGTAGATTGCCCAACCTTCCTTCCAAGGAGTGGCTGGTGGGTTTGAACCACCAGCCTTCTGGTTAGCTGTCAAATGCCTTATGCAAATCAAAACAACAATGTGGTATCCATCTCACCCCAGCAGTAATAGCAAAGTTCAACAAGGCAAAAAATAAGAAATGCTGGTGAGGCTGTGTAGAGACTGGAACTCTCATACACTGCTGGTGGGACAGTAAAACAATACAGCCACTGTGGAAAACAGTATGGCATTTCCTTAAAAAACTGGAAATAGAAATACCATTTGATCCAGCAATTCCATTACTAGGAATATATCCTAAAGAGTTGAGATCCAAGACATGAACAGACATATGAACACCCATGTTTATTGCAGCACAATTCACTATAGCAAAGAGATGGAAACAACCTAAGTGCCCATCAACAGATAAATCGATAACCAAACTATGGTATATTCACACAAGGGAATACCATGCAACATTAAAGAATAATGAAGGATCCATGAATTACCTCATAATGTGGATGAATGTGGAGAAATTATGTTGAGTGAAGTAAGTCAATCACAGAGGACAAATATTATATGAACTCATTATTATAAAAAGTCAAGGAAAGGTTTACTCAGGGAAAGAAATTTACTCTGTTGGTTACCAGAAGGGTAGGGAAGGAGAGAGAAAATTTCTGATAAGTGGAAAGTCATGTGTTGATTTGAGTGAATGGAAAGGTAATATAACAAAAGTGTATGACTAGCACAATAACAATAGGGAGAAGGAGGACACAGAAACATGCACAAAAATATAGTAAGCAGAGGTAAATAACATTATACACACTTTACCAGTAACAACAAACACTAGTCTTTGGATAAATCCATAGACAGGTGAGAAGATCAGGTGTGGGTAAGGGAACAGGACTATATCTATAACCACAGATAGATTTGGCTGATAATATTCCTTCATGTGTAGTTGTGCTACAGAAATATCCATATACATTATAGAAGTAACAAGGGACAAGGTTGGAGTAGCTTCTCCCTGACAACCAAGCACTTGAGAGAATGAGTCACTGGGCCTGTGGGCTCAGGATCATGATCTCAGGGAACATCAAGTTCAAATGGCACAGCATAGGACATAAAAATCTTGTTCTATATCCTACTTTGGTGAGTAGTGACTAGGGTCTTAAAAGCTGTCCAGCGGCCATCTAAGATGCAATGACTGGTCTCCCCTCATCTGGAGCAAAGGAGAGTGAAGAAAATCAAAGTCATATGGAACAATTAGTCCAAGGGTATGATGGGCCATGGGAACCTTAGCCTTCATGACCCTGAGACCAAAACAACTAGATGGTACCCAGCTACCAATGTCAACCAGGTAAAAAGGGATCAAAATTGTAGATCCTGGATAGAGTGGGAGGGAAAAAAGCAGAGCAAAATTCAAAAACACAAAAATGAGCAGAACTCTGATAATCAGATAGAGACTGGTAGAACCCCTAAGACTATGGCCCCAGTTTATCCTTTGGGCCTGGAATTGGACTTACTTCCATGGGATAGTCTCAGCCAAATAGTAGAAAGGCCTACAAGCAGAACATCTACCCTAGGGAGGTGCATCTACCTACACCAGGGAGAGGAACCCCTTAGATCAATCAACTGTGAGACATCAGAAGGGCAGCATTTGTATAGAGGGAAAGCTGAACAGACAGGAATGCATAGATAGGAAGGACACAGGGAAGGGGGCACACAGGGAGGAGATAAGAGGAGAGCTTTTTATTCCTGGGATTGTAACTGGGATCATGAAATAAAACGTGCATGAACTACTGAGAGTAAAATCAGTCTGCTTTGTAAATGTGTACCCAAATCACAATTAAGAAAAAAAAAGTTTAAATAAAAGAAAGACATCAAATGACAAATTGCATTGGGTAAATTCACTGCAAAAGGCTTCTTAAAAGTGTTAGAAAGCAAAGATGTTCACTTTGAAGACTAAGTCTGACTAAAGCCACGGTATTTTTAATTGCCTCATATGCATTTCGAAAGCTTGACAATAAATAAGGAACAACAAAGGAGAAGTGATGCATTTTAACTAGGGTGTTGGTGAAGAATACTTAATATACCGTGGACTGCCAGAGAACAAACAAATCTGTCTTGGAAGAAGTACAGCCAGAATGCTCCTTAGAAGACAGTATGATGAGACTTCATGTCATGTACTTTGGATATGTTATCAGGAGGGACTAGTCCCTGGAGAAAGACATCATGCTTGGTAAAGTAGACAACGCAACACACTGCCATTGAGTCGGATACAACTCATAGTGACCCCTCCTTGGGTTTCCGAGGCGGTATCAAGTAGAAGGTCAACAAAAAAGAGGAAGATCTATAACAAGATGGAATGACATGGTGGCTACATCAATGTGCTCAAACTTAGCAATAATTTTGAGGATGGCATAGGATCAAGCAGTGTTTCGTTCTGTACAAAGAGGTATTATGATTCAGAAGTGACTCAATGGCACCAAATAACAGAACATAGGCTAGTACTTATGTGTGCACAGATAGAAGTATCTATATATATGTATACATAAAGATATGTGTATATGGACATATACATTCATAGAGGACTCAGTTACAGATATCTCACATATAGACAAACACTTTGTAAGAATGTTTTCCTGAGTTTTAAGGCTTATGACCCTACTTTCATAGGACGACTCAGTCAACTGGCACCACATAATTCATGTTCTGCATACTAGAGAGATAAGTGGTACCCTAAAAGCTTGCAAGGAGTCATCTAAAACACAACTGTTGTTCTCTATCAGGAGCAAAAGAGAAAGAAGGAAAATAAAATCTCAGAGAAGAAACTAAAGTACAGGGCTAAGAGCCTACACAAGCCATGGACTCCACTCCACTCAATTTTAATATTGGGCCTCTATAATATGTGATGTAATTGTGACGTCTATCTGCTGCTCTTCCTGAGAGTGTATGGAGTTCAGGGACTGTGTTCTCCTTTCCCTATAAAGCCTAGCATATACAGATAATGAACAAATACTTCTTAAATTGAATTGACCTATAGCCAGGACATAGAACAAGAGATATCACTGCTGATGTCAGATGGATCTTCGCTGAAAGCAAAGAATACCAGAGAGATGTTTACTTGTGTTTTATTGACTATGCAAAATCATTTGACTGTGTGGGTAACAACAACTTATGGATAACATTGAGAAGAATGGGAACTCCAGAACCCTTAATTATGCCCATGAGGAACTTGTACATAGACCAGGAGGCTGTCATTCAAACAGAACAAGGAGATTCTACATGGTTTAAAATCAGGAAGAGTGTGTTTCAGGGCTGTATCTTTTCACCATACCTACCCCATCTGTATACTGAGCAAATAATGTCAGAAGCTGGGCTATATAAAGAAGAACAGAGCATCAGGACTGGAGGAAGAGGACTCATTAACCCATGATATGCAGATGACACAACCTTGCTTGGTGAAAGTGAAGATGACCTGAAACACTTACTGATGAAGATTAAAGACTAAAGTCTGCAGTATGTATTACACCTCAACATAATGAAAATGAAAATCCTCACAACGGACCATAAGCAGCATCACGATAAATGGAGAAAAGATGGAACTTGTCAAAGATTTCATATTAATTGGTTCCACAATCAACATCAATGAAAGGAGCAGTCAAGAAGTCAGACGACATATTGCACTAGGCAAATCTGTCACAAAGACCTCTTTAAAGTAGTGAAGGGCAAAAATGTCTTTTTGAAGATTAAGGTGTGCCTAACCCAAGCCATTGTGTTTTCAATCACTTCATATGCAGCATGTGAGAGCTGGACAACAAACAAGGAAGACCAAAGAAGAGTTGATGTTTTTGAGTTGTGGTGTTGGCAAAGAATAGTGAAAGTATCGAGGACTGCCAGAAGAACAAACAAATCTGTCCTACAAGAAGTGCAGCTGGAAGGCTCCGTGGAATGGCCAGACTTCATCTCACCTACTTTGGTCATGTCAGAAGGGATCATTCCCTGGAGGATACCACGCTTGGTAAAGTGGAGTGTCAGTGAAAAAGGGGAAAGCCCTCAATGAGATGGACTGACTCAGTGGCTGTAATGATGAGCTCAGGTATAGCAAGGATTGTGAGGCTGACACAGGACTGGTCAGTGTTTTGTTCTGTTGTACACAGGGTCACCAGGAGTTGGGAGTCGACTCGATGGCACCTAACAATAACACCACCAACAACATAACCAGGTCACTGAGTCTAGCATTATCGATTTGAGTGGTCCATTTCTGGAACTTACCGAAGAGTTAAGGAACCCTGAAAAAAATAATAGGAACAAAACCAATCTCTCTGGTTCAAAAATGGTTTGTTTATTGAAATGATAAACAGCTAATATCTTTAATATTACTAGAACTTAAGAGAACAAATTAAGCCACCTAGTACAAGATAAAGGACACAAAAAATTAATTCATAGAAGCTGAAATACAAAGAATCAAACTGATATAAAAAAATGTTCCCTCTTTTATAAAACAATGGAGTGTGAATCAATTCAGTAATACATCATTTTCCTCTATTAGATTGGTAATAATGGAAAAGAATTATTACTCAATGTAGATGTGTTTATGCAAAAGCAAGCATGTTTCTATATTGATAGAGTGACTATGAAGTAAGAAATAATCTTTCTGAAAGATCATTTACAAATATGACTCCAAAACCTTAAACCAGACATGTATTTTTATTCAGCTAACCCACTTTTACCCTATAGAAATAATTCGATAAATATATAAAATATCAGTGCACGAAGATGCTGATCACCAGTGCCACCTTGCTATGGGCCCTATCATTTAGAGGGCTCTCTCTTACCCCTTCTCTTCAGGATGAGGGAGCATCACACCAAAGGGATGTGCATACCCAGAGCCTATGTTCCTCCCTGCACACCACACCCCAAGTGTACAGGTTTTGGAAATGATCTGACCTTCCAGACCCATCTCCCTAGGGCAGTCTAGGCACCAGTGTACCCATTTTTAGCTCTGAGGGATGACTGTGTATAGGCAGTATGGACAGTGTAGAAGAACATGAACACATTGGAAGGGGGGTGCAAGAACCAGGGGCCAGCTCACCATGTTTCAGCATGAAACTCAAAGGGTTTGAGGAATCTAAATTTTAATCTGGACTTCTGGGTTGTTATCAAGGCCTACTTATCAAGATTGAAGGATAAATTATAGTTCATTTAACAGCTTACAGGTAATAGTTAAAGCCCTAGGCTACTAAACAAAGGGTTGGAGGTTTGAGTCCATCCAGAGGTGCCTCTGACAAAAGGCCTGGTGATCTGCTTCTGAAAGATCAGCCACTGCTAATCTGATGGAGCACAGTTCTACTCCGACCCACACAGCGTCACCATGAGTCACAGTCACCTTGACGGAAACTGGTTCTGCTTAGGCTTGCTTTAGCTTTAAGATATTTAGACACATACTATGCCAACCTTCATTTGTATTCTCAGACCAGTTGCAAACCTATAAATGTTAAGGGTAGGCTGGGCTCAAAACAATGCCATTTAAAAAAAGTCAGAAGCAAACTAAATAACATGGAAAGATGTTTAAAATATATTAAGGAAAAAAAGAGGCTAAGACATTTAATCCCATCCCATTTATTTGTTTGAGGGAGACTATATAATCGACGGCACATAACAACAACAACAACATACAAGAGACGGCACATAACAACAACAACAACAACATATAAGAGAAAGTATACGTTATAGGGATATATTTCCTTCCCTCATTTAAAAACAATGTACTAATAGAGATTGGGTGGGGGGAAGGTGATTTCACGTAGTATTTGGGGACTTCTATTTATTTGTGTTTCTACTTTTTTAACAATGAGCATGTGTTACTAGTGAAATAAACTAAGTATTATATGGAAAAACAAAGCCTCATTAGCAGGTCCTAGACAGTTTTCTAAGACAGATTTAGGATGTCTGCGACCCTTGCACGGGGAAGGACAATGTTGCTTTCCCACTAGGGTACCATCTCCAACTTTCTGACTATAAAAACAACAACAGCAGCAAAAATCCCCACTGTCATCAAGTTGATTCCAACTCATAGTGACCCTATAAGGACAGTATAGAACTGCTCCATAGGGTTTCCAAGGCTGTAAATCTTTATGGAAGGAGATTATCTCATCTTTCTTCCACATAACAGCTAGTGGGTTTGAACCACTGACCTTCTGGTTAGCAGTTGAATGTCTTAACTATTGCGCCACCAGAGGTCCTTCTCATCAAAAAGGATGTCTCTATCCTCCCATGAGTATCCCTAGGCCAGCTACCAGAAGTGACCATCCGAGCCTTGGGCTCCAAATTGCCACATGGCTTCTCATGCTCTTCTTGCCTTCCAACTTGACTTCTATTCCTGGGCTATAGGCAGCAGAAGCTTAGGGTGGGTGCCTCCTCGGGATTCTCAGCGATAAAAGGCATGCCTGGGCCAAGGGCCCCTATTCTGACCTGGAGCAGTTGGCTTACTGTTTAATATATGCCTGCTCATGCCCTGACCCATGGTTGGGGCAGAACTGCTTTCAACAGAGCCAGGGCAGAGGTGGCATATGTGAAAGTAACACAAGAGACTTTAATTAAGCGCCACTAGGACACTGGGTCTCCAATTGCTGGTGAAGGGGAATGGGCTCCATCAGGCTGTTTTCTTTCCTGGGTGCTTACAGCCTTAGTAATACAGTTTAGAGTTAAAACAAAATACAGAAGCTTAGTTAATTTATGTCCACTTCCTACACTCTGTTTAATACATTAACTGTTTCCTTAACTTACTGGGTGATTTTGAAGACTAGTCAAAGAGTATATGGTCCTGATGACAGTGCAGCTTTTTAGTGCCAGTTTTACTTTGGAAAAAACGGACCCTGCAAAAAAACAGTATTAAACTGATTAATAATGAAACCTTTCATTAATTGGAAAGAGTTAAAGAAACCTGCTAAAATGTCTTCTTGATCTTTCTGCATCCTTGGGCCAGTTATCCCAAACCTTAATTGTCTATGACTGGCTGGGTTTAAGATGACCTAAATGGGCCTTAATCCTCATCTGAGTCTTGAGAAATGGTTGTGCATAAGTTATCTGGCCAACACAAATAGCAAAATTTTATGAGAAAGTGGCTTGAAGTCTGCTTTCTTGGTATCTTTACCTCAAAACCAAAAACCAAACTCATCGCCATGGAGTTGATTCCAACTCATAGCAACCCCCACTGAGTTTCTAAGGCTATAAGTATTTACAGAAGTAGACTGCCTCATTTTCAACATCTATCAGAACTAATGGAATACTTAAAGGGCTATTTCCATCAATTACAAAACCAAAGGTGAGTGGGGAGGTCAGGAATGCATGAGAAAATCTGACTGCCTTCATTGTGTAGGTTAATCCATTGAAGGCCAAGTTCAATTGTAAAAATTTTGTTAGTGACTATTCTTTCCATAACACCCAAATACAACAATATTAACTCAGTGATGTTGATCAAATCACTACAACTTCATCATTTAAACTTCTTCATCTGCAAAATGGGCACAATAATAGTACTCACATTTCAAAGGATTGTTGCGAAGCACAAATAAAGATATGAATGTAATATGCATACGTATACAAAGGGCAAGCCACAAACTCGGCTTTAAGGGTCTTGTTACTCTTCTTAACTGGAAATAGCAGGACACTCTGGGATTGGCCTAAAATATAAACAGACATAAATTTAAGCAACACACACACTCTGATTCAAATCTAGATTACGATCAGCATGTGCCTGGAACCACTGAACATTCCCTATTAACTCACTGTTAAGGCATGTACTTTGTATTTCAGGTAGCAAGTAAAATTTCATATGAAAGAAATTGTTTGGATTAGAGTCAGATCCAGAGCAGATGGCTAAGTGTGCATCATGTCACTGGAGAAGAACAAGTCTACTCTCACTTAGCAGTCATGATTGATCTGTTCCATGGAAATGGGTAGGTCGGGTCCAAGGATGCTACACAATACACAAGCTTAGTTGATTAATGATCCACCAAAGACCATGAATAGACCAATGATTAATCTTTATTGTTTTCATTGATGATAAGCACATTGCCAATTCAGCTGGAAAAGACTACTGCAAAGGGTTGTGAAACCTTGAAACAGAGACAAATGTTACATGCTCAGAAGCCAGCTTCCTTCAGCAAAAGAAAGATATTCATCATAAGATTGCCATCAGCCAAAGAGAAAGCCACCAAAATAAAGGCTAATGGAAAACTAGCTTTCTCACAAGTTTATAAAGACATGCTTAAAGGGACAATGGAAGCAACACTGTTGGGGTATAAAAGGCGGCCCAAGAATTAATGAATGGATCAACCAGGGCCAGCAGGTCAAAAATGACACAGGGGACCATGGCGGTTAATCAACATTAACAACGCCTCAAGAAGCAACACTGGAATTATCACGAAACCAGCCAAGAGGGAACCTGAAACTCAGAGTTCTACTCAGGTCATCTGGGGATGTCATGAAAACTAGGGAGATGTGAGAAAATAATCCTATTTACTGTGATAAGGACAGAAGTTAGAAGCCATCTAGATTCTTTATCTGGAAAATAAGCAGTACATGTGAGCTAACAGTTGAGCCAGCAGCTTAGAAAATTGGATTTTGGGATGCTCATTTTTCCCAGTTGGAGAAGAACAAAGCCTACTTGCCATTTGTTCAAGACATGACTGGAAAACAGTGAACATCTATTGTGAGGTCAGTATTGTACTGGGATCTGGATGGCAGCTCTGAGGAAGGGTTATACATTCAATAAATGTATATTCATTTATTGACTAAGTAATTAGTCAACCTTTTTCTCTCATTTATATAAAGTAGAACAATGTAACTGGACCAAAAGCCTGAAGTCAACTTTGTTTGAACTTTATCTTATCCCAAATCCTCACGTTATTGCATGTCCAGTGCATATTATTGCTATAACACTCTATGAACAATAATGTTTATAAAGCATTGCCACTGATATTATGGAGCATCCCCAAACAAATCCAGGTGTCTGATTTGAAATGGATACTTTCAATCATCTCAATTATTTTGAATCGCTTAGACTTTGAAAAAGACCTTGCTATTAAAAAAAAAAAAAAAAGGTCCAGGCAGAATCTTAAGCCCTTGACCTGTCATACCAGATGTTTTAGTTGCCCCAGGTAAAGGCTGGAATACTCCAGCACAGTATCAGTGGTACTAGAACAAAATCAGCCAACATAGGTAATTCAGCAAGCTACTCAGGGATGTTAGGTGAAGTTCTTACCAGAACAAGCAAAACATCAAAAATCCACAAATGACACAGGCCTGAATTGCCTTTTGAATCCAGCTATGGATCCTTAGCAAAAATAATTGCTACTATTACTGAAATATCCAGGTATATTTATGACTGCAGACTGCAAAGAGGGTTGGGGTTTGTGAGAAGAGTGGAGGGAGGGACAAAAATGTCCTTCAAAGTTCCGGGATGTAAATTTGTGTGTTTTCTCTCTGCTGGAAGACCTAGACAAGTGAGATTCTAACAATAACTTGAGCTAAAAAATGTCTGCATGATGGAAGAATTTTGTGCACGCACACACACACACACCCCTTGATTTTAGCAGGTTGTGAGACTGCAAGAATTGCCACATGTTGAAGATCTTGGGAACAGTATCTACTGCCCAAATTCATGTGTTTAGGCAAAGCACACCAATACTTTATGTATTAAATTTCATTAGAAAACTCTGGGTACTTAACATAGTTTCACTTTTTTTTTTTTTTTTT
>NW_006921628.1:3044218-3071209 GCF_000298275.1 Orycteropus afer afer
ACACACCACGGGACAGGAACCAAAAAAAGGGAAAAAGGGAAAAAGAAGAAGAAAAAAATGAGAAAACCTGCAATATCGGGGGTAGGGCACTAAGAGAAAAAAGGTAGAGAAGGAGAATAAAGAAGAAAAGAAATGGGAAAAATACAAAAAGAAAAACAAGGAATGGGGTTATCCATGAGGAAAAAGGGGAAAAAAGTGAAATTAAAAACAAAAATTTTTTTCAAACAGGAACAGGGAAAAGAAACAAAGCTGAAAACTAGGACCTAGGAGGGGAAGAATAATGAAAAATAGTGATAAACTCAAAAGTATTAACAATAATAGTAGCTTTTAAACAGACAAATACAAGCAAACTAAACACCAGAAAAAAGAAAGCGAAAAAGAAAAAAAAAGAAAAAAAATCAATGGAGGACAGGGCAGGGCACCCAGGCTCCGTCTGAGCACACAGATTGGGATGGAGTTCCTGCAAGCCCAGAAGGTGGGTGGGAGTGGGGGATGGCCGAACCTCCATTCACCAAGCGGGTGTAGTGTATAAGAGTAACAAGAGGAATGTCGCACCTTTTCAGTCGTGCAGTTCCAGAGTGTCCTTGGGATTGCTGGCAAGAGGAACCTGTTCTTAAGGCCCTGGAATCTGCAACAGCACTGTCTCTTTAAATATCCAAAATAGTCAAGCCGCTTGTAAACATTCAAAATGGCGGTGCCCTCTGGACAGGTAAAAGTCCACAGCTCAGCCTGCCTTTCTCTTCGCCTTCTCTGTTTATTCCCCAGCCACTAGAGCAGTCCTCCGTGCAGTTCCTGGCTAGCAGGGCTGATTTTTAGGTTAATTCTTAGGTCCTACCACCACTTGACACTCTTCAAGCTGTCTGTGCCATCAGGCTTGCTCAGGATTGCTGCCAAACTGCAGCTCCGTCTGTCTCCTTTTTTGGTATTTTCCTGAAAATTCTTCTGCTAGTTGGGGTTTAGTCCACTTCTATATCCTTCCCTTCAGGGCTCAGAGGTCCAGGATTATCTTTTGTGTCTGTGTTAATTGGTTTCCCTTATCTTTGTTGAAGAGGGTCTCTGCAGTCTTTCTGCCTAGTCCACCATCTTATCGGCACTCCTTAACATAGTTTCTTACAAATTCATATTCTTGGTATATTTGAAATGAATTGTTAAAAACGAACGCAAAGGTAATGATCAACTTTGGTTTTTGAACATTACCATTAGTAGATATTTAAATATATGATGAGTTGAAGGTAAAGAATCCAATGGCCAAAAAGCCTCGGTGTCTTCTGCAGCTAGATGGTAAGATTAAGACGTTAGAAATGCATGACTGTTCGACATTTTCATCCACATGAATATCAGCTTTACTCCTTTCCCAGCTAATGTCCATCAGAGATGTCTGCTTCCTGACATTTTCTTTATTCACTTCAAAGACATTTTCTTCAGAATATGGGGGCGGGGGGACAAAAACTGCAGCAAGTATGAGTCCCTTAAGGAAAAAATTTTCTTTGGTTTCATTTTCAATCCCTGAGAAAAGGTTCCTGAATATCCTCTGTGTATACAAAAGGTTTTGTGTTTCTATTAAAGAAATGGGGTACTTTTATTTTCTTTGCTATTTCATCTCAAAATACCCTTATACTGCTTGTATTTTCACTAAAGCTTTGTAATAGCCTAATACAGCATCCACCTCATGTACTATTTATTTTAAGTGTTTTACAGAGAAGGAAAGGAGCCCTAGCAGTTCAGTCGAGTGCTCGCTCAGCTACTAACCTAAATGTTGGCAGTTCAAACCCTCCAACCTCTCTGCCAGAAATCCTTATGGCAGTCTGCTCCCATAAAGATTACAGCCTTGGAAACCCTGTGGGGGCAATTCTACTCTATCCTGTAGGTATGAGTTAGAATCAACTTAAGGACAACAAGTTTATAGAAGAGGAACCAGGACTCATCAAGGGTGAGTGGCTTGTCAAGGTCTCAGAGCCATCAAGTATCAACAGTTAGGGAAAGAATCAGGTCTCTTGGCTGTTAGTTTATGACATTGGGCCATCACAAACCTATCCAGAGTCCCAGATTGTAGGCAGGCTACAAGGAGAGCCTTCACTTTCTCTATCTCCTGGAGTTCCTCTGAGAAAAGTATAGATGCTCTAAGATGCCATGGAAGAGGACACAAATAGTTGGTGATCTGACAGATGCAGCCTCAAAAGAAAAAAAAAATTAAATAGCTTAAACCTTGTCAATGAATTGTTTTTAATTAACAGCTTGTATACATTAGATTGAAGTTCATAGGGAAATTTCTACAAAGCTTTTGACAAGGTTGTTGCTTCATTCATCTAATCAAGAGTGCTTTTGTTTTGGATATTTGGAAGTAGAGGCATCTACTGTGCATCAGCCCCCGTGCTGAACACTGATGAGCAACAAGCGTGCAAGAACTAGTGTGCATGTAAACTTTCACCCAAATCAGAATTTAAAAAGTAAATTAAAAATTATATATAAAAAAAGAACTAATGTGTAAGAACTGGTGTGAACAAAGCAGACCCAGTCCCTGGTCTCATAGAGCTTGCCTTCCAGATTAGCATAGAAACATAACGTGGACCACATATGCAACCTACATATGTCATTTTAAATTTTCTACTTTGCTACTTTAAATAAGTAAAATAGGTGAAATTAACTTTCATACCTTCTATTTAACCCAATATATCCAACATATTATCATTTCATTAGAGAATTAATATCAAAAACTATTACTGAGATACATTATTTTTTGGTACTATGTCTTCAAAGTTGCTGTGAGTTGGGTCCAACTAGATGGAACATAACAACAACATCATGTCTTCAAAATTCATTGTGTAAGTTATGCTTTATATCTCAATTTGACCAGCTGCATTTCAAGTGCTCAGTAGCCACAGATGGCTGCTGTATTGGACAGCACAGGTCTTGAGGAGGATAGAGACCAAGAAAGTAAGGAAACTAACAAATAAAGAATGCACAGTGATTCATAACAAGGGAAAACTAGGAGCATCATCAGTGAGGCTGGCCTTCCTGAAGGGATGACCATAAATCTGAGACCTCAGTTTTCCCAAATATAAATTAGAAAAGTAATGTCATCACTGCTTTTCATTTTTGTTGTTTGTGTATGTGGAGATCAAGAAAATCATCTAAGTAGCTATAATAAAGGATCAAGTTTGAAAGCATTGGAAATGCTGATATCAATCATTCTATTATTCCCAAGGGAGCTCTGATAGTGTAGTGCCTAAGGCATTTGACTGCTAACCAGAAGGCTGGTAGTTCAAACCCATCAGCCACTCCTTGGAAGGAAAATTGGACAATCTACTTCCATAGAGATACTGCCTTGGAAACCCAAGGAGGGGTCGTTATGAGTAGAAATCGACTTAACAGCAGTGAGTTTTTTTTTTTTTATTACTCCTAAATTCTAAAAGGTCCATCACATTTGTTACAGACAAAACATGTGAATAAAGCATGGCACTCAAATGGACTTCTTATGATGTGGGATATGCTCAGTTTGGACCTCAACAAAATGATTCCAGAGTTTTCTGTTGGGGTCATTGGCACCAGAAATGAAAGGCAGCATTTGCCACCAAGAGAGATGAGAGGACCTTTTGCTGAAGGGGTGTCTCCAATTGGTCTAAGCAGATGTTCCACAAGGAGGCTTCTTTTCCTTCCAACCAAAGGGCTAAACCTGTATATCTTAAAGGATTATTGGTTCTAGGATGAGGAAAGGGAAGTACTGGAGTCCCCTGCCTCACCCTTACCCTGGACCATTCCTGAGCCTCACTTTTTAAACACTCTTTAGTTTCTAGAAAGATGTCTTCTTTTTTCATAGTAAAGCAATTATCTTGTAGAATACCACAAAATTTATGATGTAGTCACCATGTCCAACCTCATCACTGTTGTTGAGGCAAACAACGTTGCAGAAGTTAACAAATCAGGCCAAGGTCACAGAACCATTTACTGGCATATCTGAAACTACAATGCAGATTTCTCCCCTCCTGATCTGTGACTTCTCGCAAGATTAGTCAGCTTTTTCCAGAATTCAAATGAACGGTTCAGTTACACAGGGAAAATGTTATTAATAACCAATGAAACATCTTCACAAAGATAGAAGAGAAAGGTAAATTTTATTATTCAATAAGATTTACCAGAATGTGATACATCCCACACGATCCACTCAAGAGATTGCAAAGACAAAGAAATCTTAACCGTTATATAAATAAGAGGCCACAATCATTTATCATTAATTTTCTCATCTTTCTGGCCCAGAGATAGGGCTGGACCACCTGAGCTTAGGCTAATCTCCTTTCAGGAAAAATCTGAAGGTAGAGAGAATTCCCTCAAGTTTATCTACATACTTTTCAGAAAGACAAAGGAAAAATTTACAATTTGAAGTTTTCTAAAGTGAATTCTAAAGAAAATAATCGATGAAGGGAACTCGTCATCCTATTTTCACCAAACCAAACCCAAACCTACTGCCAGTGAGTCGATTCTGACTCATAGCAAGGTCTGTTGGGTTTCCAAGGCTGTAAATCATTATGGAAATATATTGCCCCATCTTCCTCCTGCAGAACAGCTGGTGGGTTAGAACCTATCTTCACCAGAGGAATTTAAATTATTTTATTTTCAATTTGTCCTTACCCTTACAGTTATATTCCAGTGTAACAAGTGCAAGTATTTATTATTTTTTAAAAAACAATCTAAGTGAAGGATCAAAGCCTTGTCCTAGGGGATAAAAAAAGATCCCAGATTCAAACATATTCTCTAAAACCAAACCCAACCCACTGCTGCTATCTAGTCATTTCTGACTCTTACCAAACCCCAATGGGTTTCTAAGGCAGAAAATCTCCATGGAAGTAGATTTCCTTATCTTCCTCCCACAAAGTGGGTGGTGGGTTTGAACCACCTACCTTCTGGTTAGCAGCCAAGTGGCTTAGGCACTGCACCACCAGAGCTCCTTTAATGGCTAATAACTATATTCAAATTTCTTAAAACTTAAAGATGGTAAACTTATAACTAATTTTCTAAACTGATGGTGCATTCAATCCATTCAGCTGCCTGAGAAGAAACCATATTCTAGGAAAGTAAAATGTTCATAAATGAGTCACCCTTTAAGTTGTATTAAGGAGCTTTGACTCGATGGCACATAACAACAACAACAACAACAAGAAGGAGCTTTCACAGCATAGTGCCTAAGGCATTTGACTACTAACCAGCAGGCTGGCAGTTCAAACCCATCAGCCACTCCGCAGAAGGAAGAATGGGCAATCAACTTCTGTAAAGACTTACCACCTTGGAAACGAAAAGAGGGGTCTCGTGAGTCGGAATTGGCTCGATGGCAGTGAGCTTGGTTTTTTTGGGTTAAGTTGTATTAATGATATTCATTCTAAATTTGTAATTTTTTTCCAATCATGTAGGTTCAACTTATCTCTTTGAATTCTATGTCATTTCATAAAATTTAATCAATGCTTATGAATATTTTCTGTTGGTCACATGTTAAAATAAAAATCATATTAAACCAATAATAGAAATTGACTTAAGTTTATTTTTACTATGTGATTTGTAAACCAAGGTAACATTTCACTAAACCCAAAAACATCTATGTTCTTGGTAACTATGATTCCAACTCTAAGTTACCCTGTAGGACAGAGTAAAACTGACCTGTAGAGTTTCCAAGGCTATAAAATTTTTTACAGAATCTGACTACTACATATTTGTTCTACAAAGAAGCTGGTAGTTTTGAACTGTGACCTTTTGGTTCTCATTTCACCACTGTGTTACCAGTGCTTCTATATTCTGACTCAAAGAACCAAGCCAAATTTACTGCCATTGAGGCAATTCCAACTCACAGTGACCCCTATTAGGTTTCTGAGGAGGTAGAAGTAGATTGTTCCATTTTCCTTCCACGGAACTGCTGATAGGTTTGAACTGTTAACCTTTCAGTTAGAAATCAAATGCCTTAGGCACTATACCACCGGAGCTTGGATTAAAAAATGTTCTGAAGATGAGAAGAGCATCCCAAATTCTTATACCACATGTTGTCAGCATTGCCATGGAGATGGGGCTAGCACAGTGTTTATGTAATAGCAATTTAACCTAAACCACAGCTTCCAGAACACTTGTATAAGGGCTCAAATTCTAAAGTATGTGGTTTGTGGAGGGTTGCAGTCTACAGCAGGAACCCTAACTTCATTTTGACTCGACATAAATTCAGACACCATTGGAGTTCTGTTACCTCATCATGAAACCAACAATGTGGCTGTGCTTAAAGTCTGGGCAAGTACAGGGAAAGGCAGTTGCCTTCAGGAAGAATGTGCTTGAAAGTAGATTACAAATCCAGAGCAGGCCCAGGGAGGGGCAGCTTGCTCTCAGGCAGAAAAGTGCCCACACAAAGAACTTTGGAAATTGCCTGAGTATGTCCGTTTTTTTTTTTTTTGTTGTTGTTGTTGTTGTTGTGATTTAGGTGAAAATTTGCAGAACAAATTCACTTTCCATACAACAGTTCACATAAACATTGTCTCTGAAACTTACTTTTTTTTTTTTTAATTGTGATTTAGGTGACAAATTACAGAGCAAATTCACTTTCCATACAGCAGTTCACATACACTTTGTCTCATGACATTGACCACAGTTTACCACAATGCAACAGCTCCCCTCCCACTTCTTCTTGATAGTTACCTCTTCCCTGTGTCCATCACTCCATGCACTCCTGCCCCCTGAACTGTCTGCCTGTGCATAAGCAGCCCTTCTTTCTCCCATGATTGTTCTCTCCAAGGAGTGTATCTACCTTAGGTAAACGTTCAACTCATATGCCTGCCTTTTGTTTGGCTGGAAGCCACAGGTGTGGGTTCAATTCTGGACCTGAAGGGCAGCTAGGGGCCATAGACTCAGGAGTTCCACCAGGGTCTATCAGACCAGCAAATCTGTTCCCTCCCTCCCCACCCCCCACCAAATGATTTTGAGTTTTGTTCCACTTTGTTCTCCCTCTCTATCCAGGATCTCCTACATAGATCCCCCTCTGAGTGGATGACAGTGGTAGCTGGGCACCATCTACTTCTTCTGGTCTCACAGTCGTATAGGCTGTGGCTTGCATGGTGTACCAGTTACTAGGACTAATTATTTCCATGAATCTCTGGTTTTCCTTAATCTTCTGTGCTCTGGATGAGGAGAGACTCATTGTTGCATCTAGATGGCTGTTTGCAGGCTTTTAAGATCAGTCACTACTTGCCAAAGTTAGAGGTGGAACAATGTTTTATGTAGTATGTTATGGGCATGTCCTTCTTGCATAAAGAATTTACCTGGGCATGTCCTTCATGATATACTGAAAATAGCCAATTTTTTAAACCCCCCCTCCTTTTTTTAACCTGCAAGTATGTTTCCCAATTATAGTCCTTTTCCTGCTTCTGTAGTCCCACCTGTGCTTCCAAAGTACCATCTGCAACAGTGATGAACTGACCTGCCACCACCCATGATCTTGTGATGATTTCCTTTGTGCTCTAGCATATATAATGAAAACCATGACTGTGAGCAGGTGAGGGATATCATTGCTGATGTAAAATGGATCTTGGTTAAAACCAAATACAAGAAAGAGTTTTCTTGTATTTTATTGCCTATGCAAAAGCAACTGACTGTGTGGATCATAAAAAATTAAGGATACAATTGCAAAGAATCAGAATTCCAGAACACCTCCTTGTGTTCATAAGGAATCTGTACATGGACTAAGAGATTGTTGTTCAAGTAGAACAAGGGGATACTGTTGGATTAAAATCAGGAAGGGTGTACATGGGGGTTGTATCCTTTTACCATACTTATTCAATCTGTATGCTGAGTAAATAATCCAAGAAGCTAGACTATATAAAGAAGAATGTGGCATCAAGATTGGAGGAAGACTCAGTAACAACCTGCAAAATGCAGATGACACAACCTTGCTTGCTAAAAGTGAGGAAGACTTGATGCACTTACTGATGAAAATCAACACTGCAGTCTTCAGTAGGGATTACACCTCAACATAAAGAAAACAAAATCCTCACAAATGGACCAATAAGCAACATGACAATAAATGAAGAAAAAATTAAAGTTGTCAGGGATTTTGTTTTACTGGGGTCCACAATCAACATTCATGGAAGAAGCAGTCAGTAAATCAGATGTCTGGATTGCACTGGGCAAGTCTGCTGCAAAAGCCTTCTTTCAAGTGTTGAAAGGCAAAAATCTCACTTTGTAGACTGAGGTGAACCTGACCCAAGCCATGATATTTTCAATTGACTCATACACATTTGAAAGCTGGACAGTGAATAAGGAAGACCGAGGAAGAGTTGCTACCTCTGAACTGCGGTGTTCGTGAAAAATATTGAAAATACCATGGACTTCCAGAAGAATGAACAAACTATCCTGGAAGAAGTAGAGCTGAAGTTCTCCTTGGAAGTGAGAATGGCCAGACTTTGCTCACCTACTTTGGTCATGTTAGAAGGG
Organism: Orycteropus afer afer; assembly: GCF_000298275.1. Lineage (NCBI taxonomy): Eukaryota > Metazoa > Chordata > Mammalia > Tubulidentata > Orycteropodidae > Orycteropus > Orycteropus afer. The sequence goes on from NW_006921628.1 coordinate 3,052,673, forward strand.
ACCATTCTCTGGAGAAGGATATCATGCTTGGTAAAGTAGAGGGTCAGCAAAAAAGGGGAAGACCCCCAATGAAATAGAGTGACACAGTGGCTGCAACAATTAAATCAGGAGCTTTTGGTGGGGTCAGAGCTTTTGAGCACTCCCTCCAGTTGCCAGTAGGTCCATTCCAACTCCAGGGAGCCCACTTGTTATAGAGTAGAACTGCTCCACAGAATTTTCACAGCTATGACTATGACCGGCAAACTCTTGGTTAATAATGGAGCACGTAACCATGCACACCACCCAGGGATCCTGAGTACTCTGTAGGTGATTCATATGTATAGCCAGACCTAGGATCCTTCCAGGAAGGGGGGCCTCTCACAGCATGGGGCCTAAATTAGGCTTTCATCCCCACAAGTTGTACTATATTTAATACAAAGGAAAACAATTAACTTTAACCTTTCACACTGATGCAGGTGTTCAGTTTACTCTTAGTAACTCAACCACAAACATTCTCATCCATAGCCCAAAATGCTATCACCTGAGTATGTATAATTACTCTGCAGCAGACACTGTCACCCACCATAAAAGTTTAAAAATAAAAAAGCCAAAGTCAGAGAAGCACTTTGTGATATTAGTTATATATCAGCCAAAAATAACACCACACAGCATACCATACCTCCATGATGTACTCTTGGTTGGAAATATGTCATATGCTATGTACACATCCAAATATTCCCGCTAAAGCTCTATTAGGAAAATATTTGGGACCATGTGGAATCAGTTACGTCCCAGGATGCTGTGAACTACTGTGTTGCTGAGCTGCATGAACTATTTTCCAACTAATGAACCACATCATTAATTACAGACACCTCAAATAAAAATGCCTAAAAGGCAAGCATGACATATACAATAAACAAAAAGGTTATGATTTGCAAAGTGACTGGTTCATTCTGAACCAACTGTCTCTAGTTTTCCTGGGCTATAATTGGAGACATTAATTTATCACACTAGGCTGGGAAAGATCTTCCCATTCAGAGAGATTAGAGAGTTATGAAATTCGTGACCCTCCAAGTGCTTTCACCAAGTTCAGAAAACGCATTTCAGATTGGGTTTATTATTGGAGTGACTACTTCCAAAGAGAAAGATAAATTGCAGAGAGCAATAACTCAAAAATTTTTTCCATGGATTTTTCAAAATGGCATTTCTAGTTTTAAAGGCAAGGGGAAATTAAGCAGCTGCAGTTCCTAGTAACAAAATCAAATGAGAGTCCATTAATTATTTTATCTGATGATAGTAGTCACCATGTTCTTTAAGTAATTGTAATGTTCTTTAAGAAAAACAAGTCTCTAGTATTAATATTCCTTATGGAAAACCAGTATGGGGGCTTCCACTTTCCAACTCCACATGTAAGGAGTTTGGAAGTTATCCATCTCATCCACCCAAGAAGATAAAAGGTGAGAACGTGGAAATCAACAGCTCTTCGTAGATCAATTAGAGAAATGAAGTTACAGAGCAAATCCCTGCCCTGCAAGCTGGAGAGACAGACAAACTGATAGACAGAACCACCACTTACCAGAAGCAGAACCTGCCGCCATCCGTCTGCCGCCATCCGTCCTCTGACACAATACCAGGTAGGAAGACTTAAAGGATAATTGACAATTGCTGGAGACCAAATATAGACCAGCTTCAGAGATAAGAGCTCGCGGAGGCTCAGTCTTGGCAAACTCACTTCAGTGAGTTTCAGCTGTAGCAGCCCTTCCAGATTTTCACTGTGAAGCTCAGATAAACTCTAGAGCTTCTGGTGGGAAAGTGGTAACAATTTTGAAATAGTGCTCTGTTCTCCTTAACCTAGGTCTTCACTCAAGGGAAACTGCTTTACAAGAGCCCAGCTGATGTGAGTTTTATTAAAGTCTACTTGCTTACATTGCTGTGAGTCAAAAGCAACTTGACAGCACCTAAAAACAACCACCACCTGCCCTGGGTTGGAGGTTTGAGTCCACCCAGAGACAATATGCTTGTTAACTGTCTATTGTGATTTGGGCAAAAGTTTACAGAGCAAATTGGTTTTCCATTTGAAAGTTCATATACATTTTATTTTGAGACAGTGATTGCAATCTCCATAATGTAACAGCACTCTTTCCACTTCTCCCTGTGGTTACCATTTCCCTTTGTCCTTTCTAGGTTTTATCCCTGGGTAAATAAACGCTGACATTTTCATCTCTTATAGTTGATTGTTCTAAGGAGTGCCTACCTCCTAGTGTTAATATTTGTCTCATAGATCTTGTTTGGCTGCAAGTTGAGTCCCAAGAGTAAGTTTAGTTCCAGGCTTGACAGGTGACTAAGGGCTGTTGTCTTGGAGGTCCCACCAGTCTCGATCAGACTAGGAAGCCTGGTCTTTTTTATGATTCTGCTTTCAGTCCACATTTTTCTTCCACTCTAAACAGGAAGGTTGGGTAATTTACTTCCATAGTGATACTGCCTCGGAAACCCAAGGAGGGGTCGCTATGAGTCGGGTCCTACTCAACAGCATAATAACAACAATAACAACAGTATTTTCAGCATTTTTTGCCAACGCCACAATTCAAAGGCATCAAATCTTCTTCAGTCTTCCTTATTCACTTGTCCGGTTTTCACATGCATATATGAAGTGACTGTACCACGGCTTGGGTCAGGCACTTCCTAGTCTTCAAAGTGACATCTTTACTCCTTCACACTTTAAAGAAGTCTTTTGCAGTAGATTTGCCCAATGCAATACAACATCTGATTTCTTGACTCCTGCTTCCATGGATGTTGATTGTGGAACCAAGTAAAATGAAATCCCTGAAAACTTCAATCTTTTCTCCATTTAAAATCATATTGCTTACTGGTCCAGTTGTGAGGATTTTTCTTCTTTATGCTGAGGTATAATCCATACTTAAGACTGTAGTGTTTGATTTCCATTAGTAAGTGCTTCAAGTCTTCTTCACTTTCAGCAAGTAATGTTGTGTCATCTGCATTTTGCAGGTTGTTAATGAGAATTCCTCCATTCCTGATGCCACGTTCTTTTTCATATAGTCTAACCTCTTAGATTATTTGGGATTATTTGCTCAGCATACAAATAGAATAAGTATGGAGAAAGTATACAATGCTGACGCACACCCTTCCTGATTTTAAACCATTCAGTATCCCCTTGTTCTGTTTGAACAATAGCCTCTTTGTCTATGTAGTGGTTTCTCATGAGCACAAGGGAATGTGCTCCCATTCTTTGCAATGTTATCCATATTTGTTATGATCCAAACAGTCAAATGCATAGTCAATAAAACACAGGTAAACATCTTTCTGGTATTTTTTGCTTTTAGCCAAGATCCATCTGACATCAGCAATGGTATCACTTGTTCCACATCCTCTTCTGAATCCACCTTGAATTTCTGAAAGTTCCCTGTCGATATACTGCTGCAACTGTTTCTGAATTATCTTCATCAAAATTGTGTGTGATATTAATTATGTTATTTTATAATTTCCAAATTCTGTTGTATCACCTTTCTTTGGAATGGACACAAATATCAATCTCTTCTAGTCAGTTGGTCAAGTAACTGTCTTACAGATTTCTTGGCATAAATGACTAAGTGCCTGCAACACTGCATCTGTTTCTTGTAACATCTCAAGAGATATTCCAGAAATTCCTGGAGTCCTGTTTTTCATCAATTTCCTCAGTGCAGCTTAGACTACTTCTTTCAATGCAACTGGTTCTTGATCATATGCTACCTCCTGAAATAGTTGAACATTTACTAATTCTTTGTGGTACAATGATTTTTCCATCTTCTTTTGATACTTCCTGCACTGTTTAATATTTTGCTCATAGAATCCTTCAATATCTTAACTTGAGGCTTGAATTTTTTTCTTTGGTTCTTTCCATTTGAGAAATGCTGAGTATGTTCCTCCATTTGGTTTTCTAACTCCAGGTCTTTGCACATTTCATTATAATACTTTGTCTTCCCGAGCTGTCCTTCGAAATCTTCTGTTTAGCTTTTTTCATTTCATCATTTCTTCCATTTACTTTAGCTACTTTCTGTTCAAGAGCAAGTTTCAGAGTCTCTTCTGATATCTATTTTGGTCTGTTCTTCCTGTCCTGTGCTTTTAATGACCTTTTGCTTTCTTCATGTATGATATTCTTGATGTCATCCCACAACTCACTTGTTCTCCAGTCATTGGTGTCCAATTTATCAAATCTATTCTTTAGGTGGTCTCTAAATTCAAACAGGATATAATCAAGGTCCTATTTTGGCTCTTGTGGACTTGTTTTAATATTCTTCAGCTTCAATTTGAAGTTGTATATGAGCAGTTGATGGTCTAGTCCACAGTCAGCTCCTGGCCTTGTTTGGGCTGATGAAAATGAGCTGATGAAATTGAGCTTCTCCATTGCTTCTTTCCATAGATGTAGTTGATTTGATTCAGTGTATTCCATCTGGCAAGACCCACAACTAAAGAGTTGCCATTTATGTTGCTAAAAAATAAAAAAGGTATTTGCAATGAATAAGTTGTTGCTCTTGCAAAATTCTATCATGTGATCTCCAGAGTCATTTCTATTACCACGGCCATAGTTTCCAACTACCAATGATACTTATTTCCAATTTCACATTCCAGTCACCAATAATCATGAATACATCTTGAGTGCATGACTGTTAAATTTCAGGTGGTAAAAAATCTTCAATTTCTTCATCTTTGGCTTTGGTGGTTGGTGTGTAAATTTGAATATTATTGTGTTAGACTGGGTTCTCTAGAGAAACAAAAACCAGTAAAGCTTATATATATACATGTATATATAGAGAGAAATTTATCTTAGGAAAATGGCTCACACACTTACAGAAGCTGGCAAGTCCAAAGTTCCTGAATCAAACGTCAAGCTGGAGGCTTTTCCTGGCTCTTGAAACCACAGGGGCTGAGGAGCTCAAGGCTGGCAGGCAGTACACTGGCTGTTGACTCCAATGAATGACGAATCCAAGATCTCCAGGCTGAATTGTGGACTATTCACTCATGGACAGTTGTAGGCAGCACAACAGAATCCCAATCCACAGAAGAATGTCTCTCTTCCCAGGATGTCCTTGGATATACTGGAAGCAGGCCACACTCCTAAGGAAACTCCCTTTCAACAGATTGGCCACTCAGATCATAGTCATCTGATCTCATCATGGGAACAACCACACCACAACAGCTCAAACCACACAGAATTGTGGTCCAGCCAACTTGACTCACAGCTCCAACTATCACGATTATTATTAACTGGTCTTCCTTGCAGGTGTATGGATGTTATCCTATCACTGACAACATTATACTTTAGGATAGATCGTGTAATGTTCTCTTTGACGATGAATGTGAAACCATTTTTCAATTTGTTATTCCCAGCATGGTAGACCATATGATTCTTGATTCAAAATGGCAATACCAATCCATTGCAGATCACTAATGCCCAGAGTATCAATTTTATATGTTCTATTTCATTTTTAACAACTTCCAATTTTCCTAGATACTTTGTGCATTCCATGTTTTGATTATTAATGAATTTTTGAAGCTGTTTCTTCCCATTTTGAGTCATGAATAAAGCTTTCAGGATGTACAATTACTATCTACATCATTAAAGTTGACTCTTCTTTGAGGAGGCAGCTCTTCTCCAGTAACATTTTGGGTGCCTTCCAACCTGAAAGGCTCATCTTCTGACAACTATATCACACAATGTTTCAGGGCTATTCATAAAGTTTTCCAGTAATATACAGTGTTTTACTGATATTCATATGGTTTTTAGTGGCCATTTTTCATACAAGTACATGGCCTCATCCTTCTTTCCATTCTGTTTTAGCCTAGAAGCTCCACTGAAATCTATCCACCATAAGTGACCCTGCTGGTATTTGAAATACCAGTGGTTAGCTTCCAGCTTCAAAGCACCACACAAGCCACCACAGTATGATAAATTGACAGATGGCAGTCACATACAAATATGTATGTAGAAATATCATCTGTCAAACCTATAGATGGTCATGGTATAGTCCTGTTTGTCTTGTCTGTCTACTTATGTATCCACTTGAAGATTAATATTTGTTATTACTGATAATGCAGTATTGTGTAGGTAATAGTGTTCACTTCTGTTGTCTGTAACTCTTGTGAATCTCTCCATGTCTTTCTTTTCCTTAAATGATATTGTGCTGGTTATAAATTTTTATTATATGTCTCTTACCTAGTTAGTTACTTTCCTTCCCCTCCCAGAGGCATTTTGGAAGGCCTATTGATCAACTTCTGAAAACCCTATGGTGCACAGTCCTATTCTGGTCATCGTGAGTTGGAATCAACTCCAAGGTAGCTGCTTGTGAGGTTAACTGACTTGGAGGGGGTGAAAGATTCAGCTCCAGCCCTCACATTGTTAGAGCTATTTAGTCAGCTCCGACTCATAGAGACTCTATGTACAACAGAATTAAACATTGCCCGGTCCCGTACTGGCCTCACAATCCTTGCTCTACTTAAGCCCTTTGTTGCAGCTACTGTGTCAATCATTTTTTGCTGAGCCTTCACTTTACCAAGCATGATAGTCTTCTCCAGGACATCATCCCTTCTGAAAACATGATCAAAGTAGGTTAGATGAAGTCTGGCCATTCTTGCTTCTAAGAAGCATTCTGGCTGCACTTCCTCCAAGACGATTTGTTCATTCTTCTGGCTGTCCGTGGTACTTTGAGTATTCTTTGTCAACACCACAACTCAAAAGCATCAACTTTTCCTTCCATAGTGTGTGTGTGTGTGTGTGTGTTTGTGTGTGTCGGGGGAGGGGGAATTGCCAAACTTCAGTCTTCTTTTAGCTTTTGATTTTTTGGAAGGTGGGGTGGGTAAGGAAGAATACCAAACTCCAGAGCCCTCTAGACTTCCTGTTTCACCTAAGAGGTGGGGATAAAAAGCTGAGAAGCACTTGTGAAAATAACCCAGGGACACATCTTCACTGGAAGACTGATCCTAATTATGTTGTTGTTGTTGTTATGTGCCATAGAGTCAGACCTGACTCATAGCGACCCCTCCTTGAGTTTCTGAGGCAGTATCACTACGGAAGTAGATTGCTCCACATCTTCCTTCTGAGGAGTGGCCGGTGGGTTTGATCCACCAGCCTTCCGGTTAGCAGTCAAGTGCCTTAGGCACTACGCTACCATAGGACTATAGAATTGCTTTCCCCTTGTCACCAACTTTACTACCACATCAATATCAATAGAACTTTCCCACTTTTACCTGATACATAATGTCTGGCTTTCAACAAAAAAAGTTACATGGTATGCTAGAAAGCAACCATAGTCTGACGAAAGAGGGCAAACATCAAAATAAGATTCAGATATGGCAGAGATATTAAAATGATCAGATAGTAAATTTAAAATAACTGGAGGCATATTGCCTGAGGCACTTGACTGCTAACCAGAAGGCTGGTAGTTCAAATCCACCAGCCACTCCTTGGAAAGAAGATTGGTCAATCTATTTCCGTCGTGATACTGCCTCAGAAACATCTCACTGTGAGTCGGAGATGACGGCACATAACAACAAACAATAACAATGATTAGTATGCAAAGGTCTCTAGTGGAAAAAGTGAACAATATGCAAGAAAAGAAATGGGTCATCTAAGCAAAGAGGTTGAAATTCTAAAAAGAAATACACAAAAGGAAATATAAGAAATCAAAAACTCTGTAACAGAAATGAAGAATGCCTTTAATAGGCTCATTAGTAGATTGGGCATAGCTAAGTAAAGAATTGCACTGCTGGTGCAGTAGTGAAGCGCTGTTACTAATCAAAAAGATCAGCAGTTCGAACCTACTAGCAGCTATGTGGGAGAAAGATGTAGCTTTCTGCTTCTGTAAAGATTACAGAAACCTTTGGAAACCTATGGGGTAATTCTCCCCTGTCCTATAAGGTTGCTATGAAACAGAATCAACTCAACAGCAATGGGTTTTAAGGAAAGAATCAGAAAGCTTGAAAGTATGTCAGCAGAAATGTCCTAAACATTTCTACTGTCATAAAAGCAGATAGAAAAGGAACTTGGAAATTACTTAGCTGAATTTTCTACTCAACGGAGAAATGTGTCTTACCATTTTCAACTGCAGGTCATCAATTTGATTCCCACCCACCTTTAAAATCTGGTTCTTCCCCAGTCTTCCTCATCTTACTAAGTAATACCAAAATTCAAAAAAATCTCTAAAAAGAACAAAATATTCAAATGCATCTGTGTGTGTGTGTGTTTGTAGCTGCTTTGAGGATGGATGCATAAGTGTACAAACAGACACAAACACACAAACAACCAAAAAAATCAACTAAAAGAAATTCCTTAATTCCCTTATTTATCTGTCTAAATATTCATAGGATAGATATTAGCCTGTTAAATGTGTCATTATAGCAACAGCAAAAATTTTCCTTGTAGTTTTTTGATGGCTGTCATTTTATAAGTGGGACACAAATATCACTGACCATTATTTACAGGTCATGAGAAAAACTGAAACAACAACATTACTAACTGGTTTGTTCCAAGGAAAGAAGATAGTCTGTGCTAATGTTAGATATGCAATATTAATACTGACCATTTACAAAATGCCTCCAATTCATTTATGCTGGGGTTGTGGCCTATGGTGGCACCACTAACCTCTTACAACCCCCACTCAAGTATAAGCAGTCACTTCTGGAAGGTCATGATGCCCCAACATCTGCTTTTCTTACAATGTAGTCCCTCTGCACAGCGAATCACAGGTGTTTAATAAGATTTGTTAAATTATGGAATGAGTCTAGGGCATTCTAGAGGCTGAGAGTGATCTGGGATGTTTTCATTTTTTCAGGTTCCTTTTATATTGAATTGGGAGCTCTGGTAGCATAGTGCCTAAGACATTTGACTGCTAATCAGAAGGCTGGCAGTTCAAACCCACCAGCCACTCCTCAGAAGGAAGACTGGGCAATCTATTTCCATAGAGATCCTCCCTCAGAAACCCAAGGAGGATTCACTATGAATCAGAATGGACTAGATGGCAGTGATTTTTTTTTTTTTTTAAAGTGAATAAGGAGATCTGGTAGCCTAGTGCCTAAGGCATTTGCCTGCTGACCAGAAGGCTGGTGTTCAAATCCACCAGCCACCTGTCGAAGGAAGACTAGGCAATCTACTTCCATAAAGATTTATCACCTCTGAAACCCAAAGAAGATTGCTATGAGTTGGAATCGACTCAATGGCAGTGAGTTTGGTTTTAGTTTTTTATATTGAATACACTGAGACAGACCCCACACCAGAGGCAGGAAAGGGAGGGAATGCCAGGGATGACAAAGTGGCAGGATCCAGGTAAGGGGAGTGCAGAGAGGTTTTGAACAGTTGAGGGAGATGAACTTGTCTGTCAGTTGGTCATACTGTGGTAGCTTGCCCATTGTTGTGAGGCTTAAGGCTGTGTCACTGGTGTTTCAGATGGCATTAGGGTTGAACATGGTGCACAAGTTTCAACACAGCTTACAGACTGACACAGACTAGGAAGAAGCCATCCACTTCTCAAAGAATTGGCCATGGAAAACCTTATGAATAGCAGAGAAACACTGTCTGATACATTACTGGGCAACTTTATGAATATCCCAGAAACGTTGTCCAATACAGTGCAGGAAGATGAGCCCCTTAGGTTGGAAGGCACTCAAAATATGATTTGGAAAGAGCTGCCTCATCAGAGTAGAACTAACCTTAATGATATGGATAAAGTAAAGCTTTTGGGACCTCCATTTGCTGACATGGCATGATGCAAATTGAGGAGAAACAGCTAAAGCATTCATTAATAATTGAAACATGGAACATATGAATTATGAATCTAGGAAAACTGGAAGTTGTCAAAAATGAAATGGAACGCATAAAGATTGATATCCTAGGCATGAGTGGGCTGAAATGGACTGGTTTGGGCCATTTTGAATCAGACAACCATATGATCTACTATACCAGGAATGACAATTTGAAGAGGCATGGCATTCATGGTGTGGTGTTCATCATCACAAAGGATATTTCAAGATCTTCCTGAAGAACAATGCTGTCAGTGATAGGATAATATCCATACGCCTACATGGAAGATGAGTTAATATTACTATTGTTCAAATTTACACACCAACCACCAAAGCCAATGATGAGGAAAAGGAAGATTTTTATCAACTTCTGCAGTCTGAAATTAACCAAACATTCAATCAAGATGTGCTGCTTGTCACTGGTGACTGGAATGCAACCACTGGAAACAAAGAAGAATCACTGATAGTTGGAAAATTTGGCCTTGGTGACAGAAATAATGCTGGAGATCTCGTGATAGAGTTTTGAAAGACCAATGACTTATTTATTTCAAACACCTTTTTTCAACAATGCAAACAGTGGCTATATACATACATGGACTTTTCCAGATGGAGTACATAGAAATCAGATCAACTACATCTATGGCAAGAGGTGATGGAAAAATTCAATAACTTCAGCTGAAACATGGCCAATAGCTGATCGTGGAACAGACCATCAACTGCTCATATGCAAGTTCAACTTGAAGTTGAAGACAATTAAAACAAGTCCACAAGAGCCAAAAAATTACCTGGAATATATCCCTCCTGAATTTAGAGACCGTCTAAAGAATAGATTTGATACATTGAACACCAATGACTGAAAACCAGAAGAATTATGGGATGACATAAAGAACATCATCCATGAAGAAAGCAAGAGGTCATTAAAAATACAAGGAAGAAAAGTCCAAAACGGATATCAGAAGAGACTCTGAAACTTCTCCTTGAGCAGAGAGTAGCTAAAGCAAATGGAAGAAATGACAAGATAAAAGAGCTGAACCAAAGATTTCAAAGAGCAGCTCGAGCAGACAAAGCCAGTTACTATAATGAAATGTGCAAAGACCTGGAGTTAGAAAACAAAAAGGGATGAACACGCTCAGCATTTCTCAACCTGAAAGAACTGAGGGAAAAATTAAAGCCTCGAGTTGCAATATTGAAAGATTCTACAGGCAAAATATTGAATGATGCAGGAAGCACCAAAAGAAGATGGAAGGAATACAGAGTCACTGTATCAAAAAGACCTGATCGATCTTCATCCATTTCAGGAGGTGGCATATGTTCAAGAACCAGTGGTTTTGAAGGAAGAAGTTGAAGCTGCACTGAAGGAATTGGCAAAGGATAAAGCTCTAAGAATTGACGGAATACTATTGAGATGCCCACTGGAGGCACTCACTCGGTTATGCCAAGAGATTTGGAAGACAGTTACCTGGCCAACTGACTGGAAGAGATCCATATTTGTACCCATTCCAAAGAAAGGTGACTCCACAGAATGTGGAAATTATTGAACAATATCATTAATATGGCATGCAAGTAAAATCTTACTGAAGATAATTCAAAAATGGTTGCAGCAGTAACTTGAGAGAGAACTTTCAGAAATGCAAGCTGGAATCGGAAGAGCACATGGAACAAGGGATATCATCACTGATGTCAGATGAATCTTAGTTGAAAGCAAAGAATATCAGAAAGATGTTTACTTTTGTTTTATTGATTGTGTGGATCATAACAAATTGTGGATAACATGAGAAGAATGGGAATTCCAGAACACTTAATTGTACTCATGAGGAACCTGTACATAGACCAGGAAGCTGTCGTTCAAACAGAAAAAGGGAACACTGCATGGTTTAAAATCAAGAAGGGAGTGCATCAGGGTTGTATCCTTTCCCCATACTTACTCAATATATCCAAGAAGCTGGACTATATGAAGAAGAACCATGGGATCAGGATTGGAGGAAGAATCATTAACATCCTGTGATACACTGATGACACAACTTTGATTGCTGAAAGTGAGGATGACTTGAAGCATTTACTGAGGAAGATTGAAGAATAGCGTCTGCAATATGGATTATATCTCAATATAAAGAAAACAAAAATCCTTACAACTAGACCTATAAGCAGCATCACGATAAACAGAGAAAAGATTGAAGTTGTCAAAGACTTCACATTGCTTGGTTCTACAATCGACACCAATGGATGCAACAGTCAGGACATCAGATGATATATGTTGTTGTTGTTGTTTGCCATCGAGTTGGACCCAACTCATAGCGACCCCTCCTTGGGTTTCCGAGGCGATATCACTATGGAAGTAGATTGCACAACCTTCCTTCCAAGGAGTGGCTGGTGGGTTTGAACAGCCAGCCTTCTGGTTAGCAGTCAAGTGCCTTAGGCACTATACTACCAGAGCTCCCTCAGACGGCATATAGCATTGGGCAAATTGGCTGCAACAGACCTCTTTCAAGTACCGAAGAGCAAAGATGTCTCTTTGAGTACTAAGGTGCACCTGACACAAGCCATGGTATTTTCAATCACCTGATATACATGTGAGAACTGGACAATGAATAAGGAAGACCAAAGAGCTGATGATTTTGAGTTGTGGTGCTACCAAAGAATGCTGAACGTACCATGGACTACTACTAAAAGAACCAACAGATCTGTCCTGGAGGAAGTACAGCTGGAATGCTTCTTGGAACTGAGAATGGCCAGACTTCACCTGACCTACTTTGGTCATGTTGTCAGAAGGGACCATTTCCTGGAGAAGGATGTCATGCTTGGTAAGGTGGAGAGTCAACAAAAGAGGGGAAGGCCCTCAATGAGATGGACTGACATAGTGGCTGCAGCGATGGACTCAAGTATAGCAAGGATCATGGAGCTGGCGCAGAACCAGGTAGTGTTTCGTTCTGCTGTGCATAGGGTTGCGGTGAGTTGGAGACAACTCAACGGCACCTAACAACAACAACTACATTGAGAAAATGAGTCAGGGTTCCTAAGATGACCCTCTAAGGACTTTTCAGACACTCTCCTGCAGCCCTTCTCCCCCAGGGCAGGCTGCACCTGGGTATTATGGGAAAGATCTATATTTACTACCATTTGTGAACATGAATCTTGGATCTAAGAGTCTTCTCCCATTGTCTCTCCCCCATCCTACTGTTCCATCACAGGCCTTGCTTTCTTACTTGGACCCCACCCAAAGGAGTTTCAGGGCAATACAGTGCCAAAAGACTACCTCATAGATTGGTTTTCCTGCAGCCTGGTCTGCAAAACCTCACCCTGATGCTGACTTATCCCGCAAGATTTTATGATCTGATAATCTGGAGCATTATCACCATTTCTAGGACAGCTTCAGCCAAAAAGACATGATCTGTGTTTAGTAGAAAGTACTATTGGGCAGATGGAAAAGGATTGTGTTGGGCATTTTCAGAAAGCAGTGAGGACCTGGGTTATTCATAAAGAGACCATGCAATTTACCATACAGAGGATGATGCTTCTAAAATGAAAGGACATGCTATTCATTAGGCAGGGACAGTAGGCTAAACCAGGGCTGCATCTGAAGAGGTCATACAGGAAAGTTTATTTTGTTTTTCAGTTTCCTTCTTGAGCCTTGAAATTCACATTAGTCCACTGGATCATGAAACCCTTTAAAGAACTAATGAATGCCATGATGCTTCTGTCCAGAAAAATGTACAAGTATAAAGATCCAAGAAATGATGTTTAAGATGTCAAGGAGCTTGTGAGACACCTGACTTCATCAATGGTCCTCAAAATCAAGGACACCATTAACCTTGAAGTATCTTTAATGATTTTCAAAACAAGTCTTTAACACCATAGTCTGGTATCCTACTTCCCCTGTGTTTTATTTTTTTTCCCTTCACTTTGCTAAGCCACAATGTTACCTTAGCACACAGAATATTATACAAACATGCTGAGCCACTGGAAGCCAAGCTAGTGGTTTTCCAGAGGAAAGAGCCACATGAAAACCCCCTGAGCTGAATCTCCTGTATTTGCAACTGCCTAGTGGTTGGAAGATTAGAGAAAATAACAGCCAGTAGGTATCCAAGCTAAATTTACAGAGGAGATAAAAGCAGCCAAAATGATAAAATGTCTCCCCTTTTGGAAAAGAACAAATATTTGACTCCACTGAGGAACGCAATTATTTTCATTTTGGTTTCATTAGAGAACTGTATCACTTCCAAATACACAAGGAAGGTTAAAAAAAAAAAAAAAGTAAACACAAAAAAGATCGGGGAAAGGTTACCGTTTTAGGGCGGCCTCCCAAGAATGTAGGGAACGCTTCCACCAGGTTGAATTGAAATCAATAATTGCCTAGAAAATGTCTCATGGAAGCACAGTGGTGTTTAATTAACAGAGTCTCCATTCACAAGAAAAGTTCTGGGCAGCTCTGCCAAGTGCTTTTGTCACTGAAGAGGTACCTGGCAGTGGCATTGGCTGGGTGTGCAGTCCATCAAGAAGAGAAATCATCCATCAGTTCAGCTTTCTTTCCCTTATATTGGGAATTTTTACATTTGCCATGTGAAATGTCTGGAGCCCCAAACTAGGACTTCCTTGTTCATAATCTTAGGGCTGTGTGAATCTCCCATCTGCCCTTCCTCCTCAGCTGGGTGAGCCCCATAAAACAAACAGGAGATGGGCAATTGACTGCCCTTGTGACATGGCCGAGCATGTGAAAGGAGGCCCCATGGGGGCCCCAGGCTTCCTGCCACCTTGGGCACTTTCTGTTCGTTGAAGTTGGCTGTCTGACTCCAATTCTGTCAATAATTGAAAGACAATCTCAGTGTGTGTATGCATGTGGTGCAAGGAGGGATATGAGGTCTGACAACTTGAACATGCCCCTTGAAGACACCAGTAGAAGCAGGACTGCAAGGAAGAAAACTGGGGAAAAAGAGGTTTTCCACATTAGTTGGTCCTAATTTGACCACTCCCACAGTTTAACTCATCTTTGGATCAAAAGGCCTATGACTGCTTTGCAACCCCTACCAAAATAACACCATTTAAATAAAAGTAAAAAAATGCATACAAAATTTTGGGTACAGAGTGTTGGTGGGAAACTTGATATGCCCATTGTGTGAGTATACCCCACAGATTTCTTACAGCTCATAAGAGGAAAACATATCATTGTCATTGACTTAAGAAATATATCTTAGCACCCATAATGGTAGGGCCACTGGATGTGACGCCCAGGACAAGATGTAGTGGGAGGTATTTTGTATAACTTATAAAGCATTCATGCCTAAAAAGGTTAATAAAAGGATTTTAAATCAAGTCTTTGGGGACCCTGGGTGGTATAAATGGTTAATACTTCAGCTGCTAACCAAAAGGTTGGGAGTCCACTCAGATGCTTCTCACAAGAAAAGTCTAGAGATCTACTTCAGAAAGATTAGCCACTGAAAACGTTATGGAAAACAGTTCTTCTCTGACTCCCATGGCATCACTGAGTCCTAACTGACCTGGCAACTGGCTTGGGATTTTATTTTTTTAAACGAGTCTTTAGAGTTAATCTCCAGGTTGCTCCAGAAAATGGAAGAGGAGAGATAAAAGAATAAGTTTATCAACACCATGAGGAACCAATTAAACAAATCTAGAAGGTGGGACATTCTAGATTTTAAACATCTTGAGAAAATAAAGTAAGGATGATAGTTGTAGTTAAATTTGTATGTCAACTTGGCTGGGTCTGGTTGAGTGGCTGGGCAGCTGGTGGTAGTTATTCCCCATGATGAGACTGGCAATCGACTCCATGGTAGGATCTACCATAAGCAGCTGAGTAGCTGCCCTTGGGATGTGGTCTTCTTCCTGTATATAAGCAGAAGCCTTGGGGATAGTCTCTAGCTTATGGCACACTTGGACACTGTCGGTAGCTGTGTCATTGTTCAGCAGCCTGCCATGCTATGCCAACCTTGGGACTTACAACGGACTTAAATTAATGGCCTGTCATGTGGTTTGGTAACATCGGGACTGTGCCTTTTTACTTGTCAAGCTGGGGCTTGTCAGCCTCAGCAGCCAGCAGCTGTCTGAGTGAAGAAATGCCTCTTGCTCCAATGGGCCGGGAGCTGGAGGCAGAGCTGAAGACCAAGGCTGAGGGGCTTTCACCCAGCCTCTAGAGCCTGGCACTTTGAACTTGGACTTAAAGCCTCCAAACTGTAAGAATAAACTGTTTTTTAAGGCCATCCCATTTGTGGTATATTTCTTGTCAGAGCAGCCCTAGGTAACCAAAACAGTAGTAAATGTCTCTTATGATTAAAAGAGATTCAAGAGAAATCACAATAAAAATTAAAAAAAAAAAAAAAAAAAGAAAGACTCAAGAGAAACAGTAATCTAATAAAATATGTGACTTTGAATTTTTGAACAAAACAGTTATAAAAGACATTTGAGGACAAGTGGGAAGTGAGAACATTGTCTGCGCTTAGATGATATTAGGCAATTGTTTATCTTGTTAGGAGAGATACTGATTTGTGGTTATGTAGAAAAATGTCCTCCTTAGGGAGTCATACTGAACTATTTTAGGATGAAATGTCTTGATGTCTGTAATGTACTTCAGATAAAAAAATAGATGATGCAAACATGGCAAAATGTTAACAACTGTTAAACACAGGAAATGGGTAAGGATGTTCAGTATAGTGTATCATACTATGCTTTCTGTTTGTGTGAAAAATTTTATAACAAGAAGTGAAAAAAAAAAAAAAAAAAAGTGGGGAAAAAACAAAGTATAAAAGCATATCCCAGAAAAGGTACAAGATCTACAGAGGGTGTGATAGCTACTAGGAACATATAAGCTACAATCAGGGCATAAGCCAGCAAAGATGCAGTTCAATGAATCTCTCACCACACTCTTCTCTCCATGCCTCCTGTTAGGCATTGAACTGTGTTCCCCTAAAAATACGTGTTGTAAACCCATTGCCTGTGGCTATAATCCCACTTGGAACTGAGTTTTGTTATGTTAAAAGGCCATATCAATGTAGGGTATGTTTTAAGCCAATTGTCTTTGAGACTTAAAAATTGTCTTTGAGACTTGGCACAGAGAGCCAAGCAGAGATGGCAGAAGATAGATGCCACAACTTAGGAAGATCACCAAGGAGCCAAGAATCAAGGACCTTCCCTCAGAGTTGACAGACAGAAAGCCTTCCCCTAGAGCCAGTGCCCTGAATTTGGACTTCTAGCCTCCTAAACTATGAGGAAGTAAAATTCTGTTTGTTAGAGCCACCCACTTGTGGTATTTCTGTTATTACAGCACTAAAACTAAGACACCTCTCCTCATGCTTAAACTGGCCATGGCTCCCCACTGCTCTCAGAATAAAGCTCAAACTCCTATCACAGCCTCTGCTCCCCCACCATGACTTTGTCCACCCTCACCCATCACTGATCTCTGGATATCAAGGTCTCTCAGATCTTCAGTGCCTCCTCATTTCTATCATCATCACTGGGCTTTAAACATACTATTCCTTATTTCTGAAACACACGATCAATGCACATCTACCCAGCTCTGCTTAACTCTGCATCCTTTTACATGCCTCCTTCCCATTCACTTCAGTTTAGGCAGGATACACACTGTTCCTGGACTCCGAGGATCCAGAGAGAGGCCAAACAGCTTGTTTTGAGATCTGCAATATAACAAAACATGAATGCTCCAAAAGGGTAACAAAATTGAATTATTTAAACGTTTACCTGTAACAAATTAGCTTACTTAATACACGCAGATTTAACACGATGACCATTTCATATCATGATTTGGCAATAAAATCAATTTAAATTTAAGGCTCTTTTTAAATATGAAACTAGGCATAGATGACTCATACCCCATAAGATATGCCTTGTGATATTTTCATTGCCAATTTACTTTCTTATTCTTCCTTTGGACTGACTGTAAGGTATATAAGGGTGGTGTACTAGTATTTTTATTGCTTTCACAACAAATTGCCATAAACTTAGTGGGTTACAACAACACAAGTCCATTATCTTATACTTCTGTAGGTCAAAATCTGGTACAAGTCTCATTGGACTAAAATTCAATGAAAATTAGCATATGTACCTAATGGAAAATTATACTACTTCCAAAACAATGAAAATATGTATATAATATAAATACACATTTTTATTCTTATATGATACATTAAGAAGATCATCAAGATACGTTATTTAAATATATGGAGAGAAGTAAATCATGTTGTATTGAGTGTAATCCTGTTTATGGAAAGAAGTGTATAAAAAACTCCTTTATGTATTTAAACATATATGCCTAGAGTATATTTTAAATTGCTAAAAGAAATCACAAGAAACTGAAAAAGAATATATGATTATTTTTCAGGAGAAGAGCTTGAGTGGGTGTGGGAAAGTGGCTTTTAGTTTTCCAGTCCACTCTTCTGTACTACTTACACAATATAAATTTACTTACTGACCAGTGCTATCTCAGTGTAGAGATTTGTATATTCTTTCATTGAATTTTAAAAGTTTTGCTTCTCTATGTCTGAAAAAAATGAGTAAATTTTCTATTTTAAAAACTATACAAGCGACTAGTAACCATGCAATCCACAGCCTATACAACTATGAGACCAGAAGAACTAGATGGTGCCCAGCTACCACTGTCAACCACTCGGAGTGGGATCTATGTAGAAGATCCTGGATAGAGAGGGAGAACAAAGTAGAACAAAACTCAAAATCATTTTTGGGAAAAAAAAAAGGTGACCAGGTTTGCTGGTCTGATAGAGCCTGGTGGAACCACTGAGACTATGA
>NW_006921628.1:3071309-3128217 GCF_000298275.1 Orycteropus afer afer
CCCCTAGCTGCCCTTCAGGTCTGGAAGTGAACCCATACCTGTGGCTTCCAGCCAAACAAAAGACAGGCATATGAGTTGAACATTTACCTGAGGTAAATACACTCCTTGGAGAGAACAATCATGGGAAGAAAGAAAGGCTGTTTATGCACAGGGAGAAAGCTCAGGGGGCAGGAGTGCATGGAAGGATGGACACAGGGAAGAGGTAACTATTGGGAGGAAGTACAAGGGGAGCTGTTGCATTGGAATAAATTGTGGTCAATGTCATGAGACAAAGTGTATATGAGCTTCTGTATGGAAAGTGAATTTGCTCTGTAAACTTTCACCCAAATCACAATTAAAAAACAAAAACACAAAACAAAACAAAAAACCTATACAAGAGAAATAATTGAAATAGAAAACTTAAGTAGATTAAAGAAAATAAACAAAGCCTCAAAATATTTCCTTGAGAAGATTAACAAAACTGATAACCCTTACACCAAGACTGATGAAAATAAAGGTGGGAGAAACTACCAGCAAATACTATACAGATTCAATAGACATTAAAAATCAAACAATATGACATAATGAATAACTTTAGGTCAATAGCTTTGGAAATCTGTATGAAATGGATAAATGCCATGAAACATACATATTACTGAAGCTGACAAAAGAAGAAACAAAAAGTTTGAATGGTCTGATATCTATTAAAACATGTAATTCATTACTCAAAACCTCTTTCAAATAAAAAAACTCCAGGTACAGATGACCTCATTGGTAATTTTTTAAAAATTTCAGGAAAAGTTAAAGCAAATTTGTATAGATGCTTCTAGAAAATAGAAAAAAGGGGGGAACACTGACTAATTATTTTATGAAGCCAGAATAAACTAATTCAAAATTCTGACAAAGATTTATAAGAAAGAAAAATTACAGAACAAACTCTTTCATGAACTTAGATGTAAAAATGTTACAAAATACTACCAAATAGAATCAAAGTAATATGTCAAAAGGACAATAGGCCATGACCAAGTGGGATTTCTCCCAGGTATGCAAGGATGTTTTAGCATTTGAAAATAAGTCACCAAATTCAGCACATAAACAGAAATGTAATAATTTCAAGAGATCCACAAATGAATAAATATTTGACAAAGTTCAACACCTATTTTTGGTAAAAAAAAACCTCTGCAAAGTAGAAATGGAATAAAACCAACCTGATTGAAAAAAAAAAAAAAATCTACAAAAACCTATGGTAAGCACCTTATTCAATAATGAGATATTGAAAACATTTTCCCTGATACAGGGAAGGAAACAGAGACACATTCCTGATTAAAATTAAAGAGGCAAAAGTTGTAAGTGTTCACATGGAAAAGGTTCCAAGATGTTAAAAAGAAAAAATTAACACACATGGTACAATCTCATCTACATAAGCACAAATACACAAAACAGAACAAAAATAAATATTTAGTTTGGCTGAAAACATTCTGGAAGGATATATTCAAAACCTTTAATAGCAATTACTTCAGGGTAGGGAAGGGGGTCCCAGTTTATTATATATGAGTGATAAGAGTTTGAAGAAAATTTTTTGGTTGTATTTTATATGTTTATATCATTTGAAACACATAAGAATATATTCTTATAATAAAATAATACAGTATCATGTCTGCTTTAAAAAGAGTGTTTGACCACCTTAGCAGTTTCTAGGCAATTATTACTTCTGTGATCTATAAAAATGTATCCAAGTGAGTACTGACCTCAGTGGAGGGAATTGAGAAATCAGGTCATTTATGTAAATTGAACAAATGAAACCATGATGAGGTTTTTGAACTGAGGATTCCTCCATTCCATATGCACTAGGGCATCTGGAGTATGTAGACAGTTATCTGTGATGGTTCTGGAATCACTCTATTTTTACCAGTGGACAAATTCATTCCTACTGTGGCAAAGGGCTATGAAAGCCAGAGCAGGGGTGAATGGTGAGGTGTTTTAGACAATTAGGCAAACTAGCTCAGTCTTTTGTCCTAATTCTTCATAGCCCACCAAGGAATCAGTTCCCTTCTTTCCTTCCAGGTGTAGCAAAAGTATGTACAATTGGTCCAGATGAATGCAGATTCTATCCTTGAATTAATAGGGCCATAGTTGCTAGTTAGATTTGGCTTTAGAGAGTGGAACACCAACATGAGCTTCTGTAACCAGTTTCCAGGTACAGAAATCACTGGGTTTTTAGCACTGGGTCCTGGGAGGCAAAGCTGTAAGGGATGCTGACTATTTATGTTCTACACAACAAGGCCACATTATTAATTCCCCTCCAAGACAGGAATAGCAGGTATCTGCTCCCATAGAGTCTGGTTAGACAGTCAAGGAGACGCCCCCTGTACTAGATAATGTTACGTGTCAACTTGGCTAGGCTATGATTCTCAGTGCTTTGGAAGACAGTGGACTTATTGCTGTTCCATAATGTAATATAATGTAATTACTTCCCATTTTGTGATCTGATGTGGGCAGTCAATTAGTTAAAAAGCCAATCAGCTAAAAGCCAATCAGTTTCTTTGGGGGTGTGGCCTGCTTCCAATATACATGGATGTAGTGGCAAAGCATACCCTCTCTTGATCCTGCATCTGATTCTTAGGTCAGGTGCCATCTGACCTGAAGGTTTTGGGATTTGTCAGTCTTGGCAACCATGTGAGTCAGGAGAAGCCTCTAGCCTGATGCCTGGATTTGGGACTTGCCACCCTCCACAACCATGTAAGCTATTTCCTTGAAATAAATCCATATATACGCACACATATACGTATCACTGACTTTGTTCCTCTAGATAATCCAGTGCAAGACCCCTCTCCACACCTTTTCTCTTCCAACAGCTTCTAAATAATAACTTCATTTTTTATTTGACCTGTTTCCATTAACCAGGAGCTCTAGTGGCACAGTGGTTAAGGCATACAGTTGTTAACGAAAAACTTGGCAGTTCAAACTCACCAGCTGCTTTGTGGGAGAAAGATGAGGCAGTCTTCTTCCATAAAGATTTACAAACATGGAAACCATATGAGGCAGTTCTACTCTGTCCTATAGGGTCGCTATGAATTGGAATCAACTTGACAACAGTGGATTTTTTGCTTCCCATTAACCAAATGATTAATGCAGAGTGGAGGAAACCAAGAGAAGAAAATACCTTTTATTTACAAAGTATGTTTGAACAATTCAAGTTACTTACTTGTGCATTTAGGGTATCTTCTGTATGATGTTTTCAGATTACAGGCATGATTTTTTAGGCTCTCAGATTCAGAGGGAGGCTTGGAGATCAATTTTCTGTCCCCTGAATGGGATTCTGCAAGAGGACAAGACTGAATTAAAATACTTCTCAAAAACTTTAAATTATGTGCTTTTTCCCTCATGAACATTAAAATAAATAATGGAACCAATTATCCAGGCAATTTGATGTTGAGGTCTTTTTACTCTTCACTGCCTGTGTAGATGTTGGCATTGCATTACTCTTACATTCAAATCTAATGACTTTACTCTGTAAATCACAAGAGTAGCCACATTTGAGGCTATCTGATGAAATTCAGGAGGATGAGAATAAATACCTCACTTCATGGATTCAAATCCCCCATAGCGAGGGGTGGGGGTGGAGGAGGGCACTTGTCCAAGAGGGTGCCATGAAGCTGGCCAGGGGATCACACTGCACCTCCTGAAACCTGCACCCCCATCTATGAGGAAGGGGGGCAAATTTACAAACTTAGAGATTGCCACTGGGCACTCATTATCCTTGCCACTATAGCCAGAGTATGTTTCTTCCTAGATTTCCTATGCCAGCATATCCCAGTTGCTTTTGCAAGATATAACCAAATATGACCCCACCATGAGATTAGACCACAGAAGAAGTACTGTGGGTCAAATGACACATCCAGGAGTATTCCTTAGGCTAAGGGTTGAAGCAACAAAGAATGGTCGAGGAAATGGGGGTTGTTCTTTTAGGCAAGAGGCAACTTTGTGGTGATCTAATTGGTATTTATGAGTCGGTCTGACCAAACTGATCTAGACTGCCTTTTCCCACTGGCAATAGCACGAAAACTAGATGACATAATTCTCAGTATAGGAAATTAGGAGCAGATAGGAAACGCACACAAGACTACTGTATTTCTTCCAAAGGGAATGCACATATTGAATAGATTACTGAGGAGGATGCTTGAAGTTGATCAAATCAATTCATTCAAGAGATAGCGGTGGCGTTCTGGAGATGAAGGCCAGAGTAGAGCACAATATGACAGGGGTTCATTTGGTCATCTCATTCCTAGAGTTTCTGTTACTCCTGTATGCTCAGCAACACTGTAATTCAACTTTGATATGAAGGCTAATGGGACTCTGCTGTCTGAACCATCTAATAGTGGGTTAATGTCTTAATTCTTTTCCATTGCCTATGACAGACTTTTCTTCCATAAATTTAAATGAAAGAAATTAAGTTGAAGCAAATTACTTGTAACCACCCAGAAAGTTGGGCCTTATGGAAACACTTTAGAGCAAGGCAGCAAGAGTATGTCTCCTCTTTGTCTGTCAATTCCAGCACATCTAAAGGAATGGTGGAACCACTTCTTTCCTTCAAACCAGGAAAAAAAAATGGGGGTTACATTCATGACTATGCCACACCAGCCAAAATTTATTCAGCAGTGTCCACAGACATAAGCATCTTTCAATGAGAGTCTTCTTTTCCTTTTTTTGAGAAAACACTGGAAACAATAGTCTTAGAATAGAGACACTTGTACTTGTTTTTTTTTTCCTCTCACAAAGTAAGGATGAAAAGTGCAGTATTTCCTTGTATACCCCACCCTAGGGGAAACAGAAGGAAAATAACATACATAACATATATCACACAGCGGGAATGGTGAGCACTTGAATTTTCCACAAGGACCCAAGTGTTGACTGTTTCTGGGAAAACCATACACCAGGTGAGCAATGATCAAAATTCCCCAATGATCAATCTTCCCACTTTGCGGAAGTGAGGAGGCAGGGAAAGCCTACCCTGATGAGGCTGAGTGAAAACTGGTGCCAGGAGCCACTTCTCCCTAGAGAAAGGATAGCTAATCTCTGAAAGAGATATCTTGCCATCTCTTCAGGCTTCTGCTGAGGGCCTGGTGAATAGCACATAATGGAATAGCACATAATTGTACAAGTAGGACACAAATAAACTATGATTTCTAGGCCTTTTATTTACACAACAAGTCATGTCAAGTTTACTGCAATTGTTTTTGAATTCTCTTTCTGAGATGCTTCTGGAGCACAGCACAGAGATGTAGGTTGTGGCTCAGACCTGGAATGGCAAATTATAGAAATAATGGACGAGACCAAGAGACTAATCCTGTTTCTATCTGAAAGAAAGGCTTTTTGTTTTGTTTTTTGACTCATGGAGCCAGAGGGCTCACAGTGGGGAGGGCATGAAAAAGGAGGGGCTCTGCAATCATATTCTTTTGGGGGCTGATGCCCAGTCTGGGAGGCAGTATTACTTAGTGGTTAAAAACATGCCAGAGTCAGACCAACTAGGACTCTTGTATTCTTAGGAAAAATAGAACACTGGATGACTACTGAATCACTCTAAGATTATCTTGCCCTATTTATAAAATAAGGAGCTCTGGTGTGCAGTTGCTAAAGCCATTGGCTGCTAAGTGAAAGGCTGGTGGTTCAAACCCACCATGCATTCCACAGGAAAAAGATGAGGCAGTCTGCTTCTGGTGAAGATTTACAGCTTCGGAAACCCTATGGGGGCAGTTCTATTATGTCTTACATGGTAACTGTAATTCAGAATCAACTACATGGCAGTGGGTGGGATTTATAAAATAAGGATATTACCTACCTCATAGAACAAGTCTCTGAGTATTAGAAGAAGTAATTCATAAGTGTCAAGTCTACTACATGGAATATAGTAATCTCTTGAAATATAATATTATAAGCCACACACACACACACACACACACAGTAAAAACTGAAAGCTAGAAACACTATAAGGTAGAAACCTATCAGAAAAGGAAAACTCAAATATTTTCCACTAAATTTTCCAAAACAAAAGTGGTAAGACTGTACCCTGTGAAAGGCAGAAAACTTGCGGGACCCAGAAAAACAAGACAGTCACATCGAGTTCAGGCTATCACAGGTTCTACTATATACATTCATGTACATACTCATATGTATACATAAAAACAATTTATGTCAAGTCAATTCTAACTCATGGGAGTGCTATATGTGTCAGAGTAGAACCATGAGCCATGGAGTTTTTCAATGGCTGATTTTTTTTTTTCAGTAGATCTCTAGGCCTTTCTTCTGAGGTACCTCCACATGGACTTGAATCTCCAACTTTTCAGTAGTCAGTCAAGTGTGTTAACTGTTTATACCAAATGAATCCCTGGGTGATGTATATGGTTAAGCATTTGACTACCAGCCAAAAAGTTGGTGGTTCAAACTTACCCAGGGGTATACCTCAAAAGACAGCTTTGGTAATCTGCTTCCAAAAGGTCACAGTCTTGAAAACTATGGAATCCTATTGTGAACACATAGGGTCACCATGAGTCAGAATCAACTTGATGACAACTAACAACACATAGACACATATACAGTAAAACCTGTGAAAGCTGGAATCTGTGCAAGGTAGAAATTTGTCAGAGAAGGAAAAAAACAAACCAAACCCACTTCTGTTGAGTTAATTCTGACTCAGAGAAACCCTGTAGGACAGAGCAGAACTGCCCCTTAGGGTTTCCAAGGCTGTAAATCTTTACAGAAGTATATTGCCTTTTCTTCCCACAGAACAACTGGTAAGTTTGAACCACCCACCTTCTGGTTAGCAGCCAAAAAGCCTTACCCACTATGCCTCCAGAGCTCCTTTAGATAGATGGCTATAATTCTATTTCCCTTGGTCATCCATCACTAAACCAAAAACCTCAGTAGCAATTGGACTTTTAAATGAGCAACTCTTTGCATTGCTCAGAGCAATGAGAATCAGGTATTTCGAAACAGAAGGGATGCCTATGTTCTCATACTAGGAAGGTTTTCAAAAACCAAGACAAGTCGGGCAGGGTGGGTTCCATAAACAGAAACCCACATTAGGAGGCATGATGTGTACAAGTTGCAGGTGATATTTCTCAAAGGCAGTAGTGGTGCAGTTCAGGGCAGATTTGTAGTCTGTCAGCTAGAAGAAGCTACAGGGCCTCCCCAGCGGAGTCTCTGATAAGAGAGAACAGTTATAGGCTTGTGAACATGATTAAGCACCTTCTACTTATTCTCAAAGAGACTTAATTAAATACAATGTATATTTCTGTGAATGCTTTCACCGAAGCTGTAGAGATGCTGAATGTCTATTATTGCAATTATTAACAAGAATAAATGATTCTAGGAATGCTATTTAGGAATTATAACAATGGTGCTTGCAGAGGCTAAGAGAAAGCAATTACAATGTAGACACTATTAGTCTTCCTCCCTGTTTCCTGAACTGGTGGTGGGTGCTAGAGCTACATCCTTAACTGCTGGAAAAATTCTCTTTGTTACTGACTCTGCAACTAAAAGGGATCATCACACAATATTAGAACAATATCAAGAGAATGAACAGTACAATATTGAAAGTGAGGTAGGAGGTTAAAGGTGATTGTTATTTCCATCTTTATTTCAATTTTTCTACCATGATTTAGGAGTTCTGGTAGCGTAGTGCCTAAGGCACATGACTGCTAACCAGAAGACTGGAGGTTCAAACCCATCAGCCACTCCTCGGAAGGAAGGTTGGGCAATCTACTTCCGTAGCGATACTGCCTCGGAAACCCAAGGAGGGGTCACTATGAGTCGGATGTGACTGTACGGCAGTGGGTTTGGTTTTTGGTTTTCATGGTCTAGAGCATATTTGTTGGGAGCAGAAACTCTGGATCACAAAAAGGTGGGTTTCAAGGCTAGTTGTGTTATTTAACCTCTGGGTCTTGGCTTTTGTGCCTGTACAATGGGGAAATGAAGTTCCACTTTGTGAGGACTGCAGGCCAATATGCATGTACATATAGGGAGTGTTTAGCATAATGCCTGACAAAGTGATCATAAACGGTGCTTATTAGTGAGTTGTTTTTTAATTTTTTTTTTGCTTGAACGAATAAACCTAATGAAGAAAATATGAAAATGAATGCATTTTAAAACATTGAAATAAAAATACATTAGGAAGTAAAAGAGGAAAACATTTTATTCCCTATAAGATAAATGAGACCTGGCTCAGAGTTAACAATGAGAGCTTTATTCCTTCATGGGGATGTGTAACTCATGCTTTGCCCATAGGTAAATACATTAGATTTTTCCCATCAAAGGAGATCAGAGTGGGCACTGCCTTTTTACTTTTCAGAGGAAGAAAACAAGCTGAGAAAGGTAAAATTTACTCCAAAAACTAGGATGGGGACTCTAACCTTTTCCCCAGACATTTTATGAAGAATACTGCTGGGCAGGTAGAGTCACAGACTGCAGCTGTGAAGTTTATGGATTACTACATGGCGGCCTAGGGGCGCTGCATTTCCTGGGAGGCAAAGGCCCTTTTTCTTAGCATAAAGCCTCTTCAGTTGTCATACCATGTGTCCAGAGTGCTGCATTCACCCAGTGGGGGTGACTTTTGCCAATGCAAACCAAAAATTAGTGTCACCCAGCCGACAAAGACTCCCAGCGACTCCATGTGGGTCAAAGTAGAATTGCTTCCCACAGGGTTTTCGGTGGCTGATTTTTTGAAAGTAGATCATCAGGGCTTTCTTCTCAGGCATCTCTGGGTGGGTAGTCCTGAGCCTCCAATGTTTCAGTTAAGAGCTAACCACATTAACCATACATACCACCTTGGGAAAAGTGCTGGGTAACTGGGTTATGCCAGCTGTACCTTGTGCGTTTTCTCTATGGTTATTCTTGAGGGAAGAGGGAAGAGGGGGCTTTACTTTTCTTATTACAGCAATGCAAACTGCTTTCCCATTTGCTTTTTTTTTTTTTTTTTTTTCCCCTTTTCCTTCAGGGCATAGAATGGTGCTGCAGGTTTTGTGATTTATTTATTTATTTTTGCATCCTGTCTTTAAATCTTTTTATTGGGTTTTATCTCATATGAAATGCTTTTCCTATCAATTAGACAAGGTATTTAAACAATTTCTTTTTTATCCACATGACTCTTCATTATTTACAATTTCTCTGTAACTCTAGTTTATTTGAAAACTTGGATATCTCACTTCTCAGACCAACATCCAAGTTGTTTCTATAAATAAAAAGCCTGGAGTCACTTAACTTAATTTCAAAGACTCCCCTACATAAAGTTAAATGGAATGGTTTGGAGTTTTCTGTATTAATCTATGATTTTATTTTAAATAGCAGTATTATGTTGCCACTTTATTTTATTATAATTTTTTTTTCTAATGTTCTGGGATCACTCTTGAAATGAGCAAGGTTATAATAATAAATGATAACTCTTCAGAATGCTCAGCCTGCTCTAATTTCTGCTTATGTTTGTGAATACTCTGAACAATATAGTTTGGTTTTCTAACCTTATCATTTCGGACCAGCTGCGGCTGCAATAGGCTATTTGCAATCCTGGGTGATGAGGCCATCCATCCCAGAGTCTGGTGGGTCTTGACTTGGCCAGGAATGGGGTCAACTGCACTGGGCTTTGCTCTTGATGAAGGATGGTGATGTGAGTCAGGCTTCTTTTAGAAAAAGATGAAGTCACATTCCCACTTTTTTTAATGTACCTCCTCCTTCAAGTAGCTGAGAGTCTGGAAGGGGTGCACAAATACTTCAGAGTTCATTTCACAGACAGTTTCTATTATTTGTGTGAATGTGAGCACCAAAAGGATGAGGGTCAGGTCTTACCCACTGATGTATTCCCCATCATCCTTAGCACTGAGCTTTGCAATAGTAAGAATTCAATGAATGTGTTCGGAATTGAACTGAAGTAGCTACTTGACTCCACTAAAATGTAACAAAGAGATCACACACCCCTCTCTGCCACCCTCATCCCCAAAATGCTATTGAAAGAACAAAGGGATGGAATACTACTCATAGGGGAAGTCTCCATTTGTTCATCTGTCCATATAGCCATTCATTCATTCAATGTTTGTGTTCCTGAAATATTTTAAAGCAATCATTTGAGCAGTCTTGAAGGAGGGGCACATCAGCTAGGCCCTGAAGAATATATAAGAATTGGGGTGCAGACATGAGAAAAGGGAGAAGGAATGGCATATTCGGTCTGACAAGAGATGAGAAATGCCCTTTGGCTGAAGCTCAGGGCCATGGAAGGAGGCAGTAGACCAGGGGCTCAAAAGGATCCTGAAGTCACGTCACACCACGTCACACCGGTCCTTGTTCATAGTCCTGCTCCAAAGGAACCAATGAAATGATGAAAGAAGGGTATAGTGTAGTCCACCAAAGGATAGATTTTTTTCTGACTCTTCATGCATTTGTAAAATAGAGATGCTAACAATGGGACAAGAACATTATGTAGGTCAAAAGGTCATTGGCACAGACACTGGCTGGCATATAATGGATGCTCAGTGAGAGTAGATTTCCCTTTGTCCCCAATCCTAAACCACTCTGATCAGTGTAATGTCTTCTGAGAAAATACTAGAGAAAAAGCATATTTTAGATATATTTCCAAACAGCAAAATCTCTGATTTAATTTTTAACCACCACAACATTCAACTGGTCTTCTCAGAGCATTCTGCTTATTTGTTGATTAATGACATTGTATTTCTTTCCTTAGCAAATTCCTGGCCTTTTCTGGTATTTGTCCCACACTTACAAGCTTTGAAATCTATCAGAGTCTGATCTACTTGGGCCCCACTCTTCCTGATACTCTCTATATGGCCTCCCTTGAGAACACGCGGAAATTTTCACGCACAACTGAGTTACTTTTTAAATTGGACACCTGTGTTTTCAGACTGAAAAACTAAAGATCATTTGCAAATACTACTTCCATGAAAATTTAACAGGCAGTTGTTTTTCTATGTCAACTTGGAAGTAACAACAAGAGGCAAGAAGAAATAGTCATGAAGACATTTTCAATTATATTTCAGCATTTTTACCATCACTTTCAAAAAGATTTTATTTATTCTAAAAGTGAGACTCAGGCCAAATACAAGCTTTGATGTGTGGTGTAATATTCATATTTGCATTACCCTCTATTTGAATTAGGGTGCTCTGGTGGCATAGTGCCTAAGGTACTTGACTGCTAACCAGAAGGCTGGCAGTTCAAACCCACCAGCCACTCCTCAGAAGGAAGGTTGGGCAATCTACTTCCATAGTGATACCAACTCAGAAACCCAAGGAGAGGTCGCTATGAGTTGGGTCCGACTTGATGGCACATATCAACAACAACATATTTGAATTAAGAAGCCTTGGTGCTTCAATAGTTAAGCTCTCAGCTGCTGATCGAAAGGCTGGCTGTTAGAACCCACCAGCAACTCTGCAGGAGAAAGTTGTGGCAGTCTGCTTCCGTAAAGCTACCAACTAAAAGGCTAGCAATTCTAACTACCCAATGGTTCCATGGGAGAAAGACTCAGTGATCTGCTCCCACAAAGAATAAAGCACAGAAAATCCTATGGGGCACTTTGCCTCTGTCATATGGGGACCTTTATAAATCAAAATCGACTTGATAGCACCCAACAACAATAATATTCGATTTCTCTCTAAGTAGAAGAGCCTTATTACACTGATCCCATGAATGATAATGGTAAATGTAAACTGTTTTATCAATATTTTAACCATTTATATAATCTTTAACAAAAGCTGTGGTTTTCATTAGTGCTGTCGCCAATATTTCTGTTTTACTCTTCCCAGAGATAGGGCAAGATTGAATCACCCTACTTTCTGGAAGTTAGGATTTCCTTCAGCCAATGAAACATGAGCGGAAGTAATGTCTGTAGATTCCAGGTTGAAGCCAGTGACTTCTCTGTTCTGTTCCCTTGATGAGTTGAGTGGTGGTATTCCAGATGATGAAGGCTGCAACAGCCTGTGCTACCTATGTGACCGAGAACCCCCAGCCATACCAAGTAAGACATATGGCATGAAAGAGACAAAACTTTTGTTGTTGCTTATTATTATTATTATTTTAACAATCATGTATTCTACATAAAACAAAAATTGTCACAATTGGGCCAATAAGGAAAGATTGAAGTGGTCAAAGATTTTATTTAACTTGGATCCACAATCAATGCTCATGGAAACAGCACTCAAGAAATTAAATGACGTATTGCATTGGGCATATTAGCTGCAAACAATTTCTTTAAAGTGTTAAAAATAAACAAAGATGTCACTTTAAAGACTAAGGTATACCTGATGCAAGCCATGGTATTTTCACTAGCCTTGTGTGCCTGCAAAAGCTGGATAATGATTAAGGAAGACCGAATGATTAATGCCTTCGAATTATGATATTTGTGAAAAATAATGAATATATCATGGCCTGCCAGAAGAATGAACAAATCTGTCTTGGAAAAAGTACAGCCAGAATGGTCCTTATAAGTGAGAATGGTGGGATTTTATCTCATGTAGTTTGGATATGTTATCAGGAGGGACCAGTCCCTGGCCATCAGGTTTGATAAAGTAGAGGGTCAGTGAGAAAGAGGAAAACCATCAATGAGATAGACTGACACAACCTTGGGCTCAAACATAGCAACAGTTGTGAGGCTGGCACAGGACTGGTCAGTATTTCATCCTGTTGTATGCTGGGTCATTATGAATTGGCACCAACTTGATGACACCTAACAATAAACAGAGAGATACTATATGCCTTTCACCCAGTCTCCTCCAGTAGTAGAATCTTGCGTAACTATAATACATTATCATAGTCAGGAAACAGACATTGACAAAATCCACTGATTTTATTCAGATTTCAAAAATTTTACATGTACTATTTGTGTGTGTGTGTGTGTATTAACTACTATAAGTTTTATGATTAGTATAGATTTGTGTGACCACCTCCACAATCAAGATACAGAACAGTTCCCACATAAGGCTGTCTAGTGATATATATTTTTTTCCCCTTAAAATTCCTCTCCAAGTGGTTGACAATGGTAGCTGGGTACCATCTAGTTCTTCTGCTCTCAGGGTCATTTAGGCTGAGGTTTATCTGGTCTACTAGTCCCCTGGACTAATTGTTTCCATGTGTCTTTTGTTTTCTTCATTCTTCTTTGCTCCCAGCAAGGAAAGACCAATTGTTGCATCTTAGATGGCTGCTTACAAGCTTTTAAGACCCCATCACTACTCACCAAAGTAGGACACAGAACAATGGTTTTGTGTAATACGTTACGCCACTTGAGCTTGATGTCCCCTGATACCTTTTATAGGTATAGTCACCTCCATTCCCTATCTCCCACCAACCTTTGTCTCTCTGCTATCAAATCGACTCTGATACATAGTGATCCCCTTTGGGTTTCTGAGGTGGTAAATCTTTATGGAAGTAGATTGCCCAGTTTTCCTTCTGCAGAGTGGCTGGTGGGTTTAAACTGTCAACCTTCTTATTTGCAGTCAAATGCATTATGGACTACTCCAACAGAACTCCTTGGAATAAAATCAGTGTGTCTAAAAATATACATACATTAATATTATTTTGTATTGTCATGACATATCTGTGTGTCATCCATCAAAGTGGTTAGCAGTCAAATGCCTCAGGTACTACGCACCCACTAATGTCTTCTCACTATCTATATATTTGTCATTTCAAGAGTGTTGTATAAATGGAATCATGTAATATGTAACTTTTGGAGGCTGGCTTTTCTCACTGAGTATATGAGATCTATCCAAATTGTTGTATGTTTCAATACTTCATTCCTTTTTATTGCTAAGTTGTATTCCACTGAAGGAGCCCTGGTGAAACAGTGGTTACAGCACTCTGCTGTTAATCTAGATGTAGGAAGTTCAAATCCACCAGTTACTCTGAGGGAGAAAGATGTGACAATCAGCTTCCATAAAGGTTATAGCCTTAATAACCCAATGGGGCACTTCTACTCTGTCCTAAAGGATTGCTAAGAGTCAGAATTTACTCCATGGAAACAGGTTTGTTTTTTCTGTGTTCTGTAGTATCATGTACCAGTTGGTTCAGTGATTCACCCATTGGAGGACATCTGGGGTCTTTCCAGTTTGGGATTATGAATAAAGCACTATGAACATTTGTGTACAGGTTTTAGTGTGAACATAAGTTTTCATTTCTCTCCAATAAATGCCTTAGAATGCAACTGCTGGATCATTTAATAAGCACATACTTGGTTTGGTATAAAATTGCCATGCTCAGAGAGGCTATATCATTTTACATTCTCATCAGAAGCTTTGTTGTTCTGAGTCATAATATTTGGAGGTGGTTTGATACTACAGCATAACAGAACCTGACTAATACATTGGATTATTTTCTCAACTGGAAGGTCACAGGAAATTGATGCTTATTTATGAAATAAGTGTTACATTAATGGTATTTTCTTTTATTAATTCATTCATTTAATAATTTGTTCATTCCATAGCTATTTATTGAGCATATATTATGCTTGGGACCATACTAGGTGCTAGGTGCTCATGTCTAATGGGGAAAGCAGATGATAAAACACAGACAATGAGAGCAGTGGTATGAAGGAGTGGCATGTGATAGCATGATGGTACCAAAGTGAGGGACTGATTCAAACAGAGTTGGAAAGATGGCATTTCTGTGAGCTCAGGAACTCCCCAAGAAAGTGATGTGTGAGATGAAATCTTAAGATGATTTAAGCAGGTAAAGGAGAGAGGTATGGAAGAGGAGAGGAGCATCCTAGGCAGAGAGAAAAGCCTCACAAAGGCCTGGGAGGGCTACAGAGCATGGATTATTTATGACCTGAAAGATGAAAGTGTATAGAGTACTAAGAACATGTGTCAAAGAAGTATAAGGTGAGACCAGTGAAACCTACAGGAGCCAGAATATTCAGGGCCATAGGGGATATAAGAGCGATATTGATCTTGAGTGTCAGAGTAATGGGGATCTTTGAAAGGTTTAAGCATGGGGGTGACATCAGCAGACTTGAGTTTTTAAAATATGAGTGAAGTACAAATATAAAAGTAGCTCTGGTGGCGTAGTGCCTAAGGCACTTCACTGCTAACCAGAAGGCTGGCAGTTCAAACCCACCAGCCACTCCTTGGAAAGAAGGTTGGGCAATCTACTTCCGTAGTGATACTGACTCAGAAACCCAAGGAGGGGTTGCTATGAGTCGGGGGGCTGACTCGACAGCACATAACACCAACAACAACACAAATATAAGGGAGGCCAGAGTGGATGCATGGAAACTACCTAATATCTGAAATCAAAGGGTGCCATGATAAAAGAGAGCAGAGCAATGAACAGATTGATAATACGAAACCCTCTCATGCCTCCTTGCTTCTAAATGCTTCCCACTCTATAAAAGTAATAATAATAATTAAAAAAAGAGAATGATAATAAAAAAGAACAGGTCAAGGAAGGGGCAAAATGCTTTATAGAAGAGGCTGGCATCTGTTGCTGGCACTCTCATTAATGCAAAAAAGAAAAAAATGTGGCTTGTAAATAATAATAGCAGGATTGCTGTGAACAACTCGTTTTAGGTTGAAGTGATTTGATGGAACCAATGTTTATCTTTTACCCTGTAGAATATAGTAAGTGAATATGGAGAAGTGAAAATATGGATATCTGGATATACTAGAAAGTGGGCCCAGTTTTAGGGCTCATTGTTCAATGAACTCACTTTGTTAGTTAGGTACTTACTGTTGTATGTTTCTGATGGAAATGTTAAAGAGCAAGTCTACTTTCCTGGGAGTTCATGGTATTTCTCTCTAATAAGGCTTAACAAAGCTTAAGCAAGCCAGTTTTATCAAAGCTCAGGCAATATACTGAGCTCCATAACATCCAAGGCTCAGGTGTATTTAAAAAAAAAAAAAAAAAAAGCAACCAGCAGCAGCCAAGGAAGCTTGCCACATGCGGCTTGGTACTTTCTTGTCTGGAAATTTGGCTGCTAAGTATCTGCTAGTGCTAAGGGAAAGCTTACAAGAAGATTCTTATCCTAAGTGAATTTAAACTCGAGTTGGTATTACTTAATCTAGATCCCTATAAAAATAGACTGGCCAATTAATGGAGTAGTAGTTACTAAAACAGGAGATAATCCCTCTCCTGACAGATGGAAAACACTCTTACTTGCCCCTCAAAAAGTGTTTCTACCACTACCTTTTCACATTGGCAAGTCCATTCCCAGCATTCTTCTCAGCGATCACCAAGAGCAGGGGCAGATAACTACTTGACAGGAACTGTGGCAGGCTGTAATTCTCTCTTCAAGGCACTGTTTGCTAGGAGAGCTGCCTGAGCTAGTCACATTTTATTAACTTCTCCCCACAAAGCAGACATCTGTGACCACATTGGATACCTATCTTTAATTGGATTTGGTTGCAAGCAAAAATGAAACTGCCTTGCCACACTCTGAAAGACTGACGTTGTTTCTCAAGGCAATGATTTGGGCAACAGAAATGGGACTTAGTGGATAGAGGTTTAGGGCTTTTGAGTCTAAGATGAAGTAGGAGGAGCCTAGGAATGTGCTGAAGCTCAAGCTGTTACACTGAGATCAGATGCCCAAGCATCTTGATTTCAAGAGCACCTCTTATATGACTTACCCATTCATTTAACAATCTTTACTGAGTACCTACTGTGCATGACGGGCCTTCTTTCAAGTGCATGGGGTATACTAATGATCAAAACGGACAAAAACTGTACCCTTTGTAGCTTGTGTTATACAAGGGAAAGAAAGATGGCCAAATAAATACATGAGTAACTTCATATAACATGTCAGAAGGTGAGAAGTACTATGGAATAAAAGAAAAAGTAGAGCTGATTGAAAGAAATCAGGCATGTTTGGGAGTAGACAAGCATCAGTATTAAGAAGCAGTTCTAGCAGGCCTCACTGAGACTTGAAAACAATGAAAGAATTAGTCAAGCAATATCTGTAGGAAGAGTATTCTAAGTAGAGAAAATTGAAAAAGCAAATATCCAAAGGTAGAAGTCTGCTGACATGTTCACAGAACAGCAAAGAGGCCCGTGTGCAGCAGTCAAGTAAATAATGTGGAGTCACAGGACACGAGGTCAGAGAACAAATGGACCCCAAATCATGCCAGGGCTTGGGAAGATTCTGGCTTTTACCCTGAGAGAAATTGGGAGTCTCCGAAGGGACATCATCTGTCTCCTGTTATAAACACATACTTTCAGTTGTAGTGAGAAGAACACAACATATAGTACAAGGGTGGAATCATGGAGTTCTATGAGGGGCTAGAGCTCTACCAAGGAAAGAGGTGATGGTGGCTTGGACAAAATGGTAGCAATAGAAGCGATGAAAAGTGGGTGAATTCTAGATATATATTGAAGGTAGATTCAGAATGATTTCCTATGAACTATATATTAGAAATACTAGAAAAAGATATTAGGGACATTAGAAAAGGAGTAGAATTTAGGTGACTCCAAGGATTTGGGCCTGAGCAACTAAGAGGATGCCATTGCTATCAACTGAAATAGGGAAGACAGCAGGTAAAGCAGATTTTATAGGAAGATTGGGAGTGAATCTTGGTCATGTCAGATTTGTGATGTTATATAAGACATCTAAATAGAGGCTGTAGGTGTATGAGTTTGGACTTGGGGAGAGAAGTCTGATCTGGAGAAATTGGGAGTTGGTGGCATACAGGTAATATCTGGGGTTATCAAGGGGAACAGAGATGGAGAAGAGGTGAAAACCAAAGGCTGAACCCGGGATACTCTGGTGTGATCAGCCAAATGACATGGAAAGGAAACACACTGCACATGTATGGCACATAGTGAGTGTTTAATGAACATAACCTATAATGGCTGTGATTGTATTCATTGTATCCAAAATGACTGCTTATTATTTGTATTAATCTAAATTAAGAAGCAATCACTTAGATTAAACAATTGATCTCTCCTTATCTGAAGCAAAGAAGAATGAAGAAAACCAAAGATGCATGGAAATAATTAGTCCAAGAGACTAGTGGACCATGGGAACCTGAGCCTATATGACCCTGAGACCAAAAGAACTAGATGGTGCCCAGCTACCACTGTCAAACACTCGAAAAGGGATCGGTGCAGGAGATCCTGGATAGAATGGGAGAACAATGTGGAACAAAACTCAAAAATCATAAAGAAAAGATCAGGCTTACTGGTCTGATAAAGCCTGGTGAAATCCCTGAGACCATGGTCCCTAGTTCACCTTCAGGCCTGGAATTGAACTTACTCCTGTGGCTTCCAGCCAAACAACAGATAGGCAATATAGGGTGAACATTTACAACCAATTGATACACTCCTTAGAACCCATCAATCATGGAAGCATAGAAGGGCAGTATTTGCACAGGAAGATAGCTGAGGGAGCAGGAATACACAGGAAAGAAGGACATAGGGA
This sequence comes from Orycteropus afer afer, assembly GCF_000298275.1. NCBI lineage: Eukaryota > Metazoa > Chordata > Mammalia > Tubulidentata > Orycteropodidae > Orycteropus > Orycteropus afer. Next base: position 3,089,690 of record NW_006921628.1, read on the forward strand.
AGAGGTAACCACAGGGAGGAAGTGGGAAGAGAGCTATTTTATTATGGGGATTGTAGTCATTGTTATGAAACAAAATGTATATAAACTGCTGTATGGATAATCAATTTGCTCTGTAAACTTTCACCTAAATCAAAATAAAAATGAAACAAAAATACAAGAAAGAAAGAAACAATGACTGCATATACATTTCTTTCTGGCCTATAATGAGTGATAATTGAGAAAGTTCCCAAAAATTCCTTACGGTGGCATAAATGGGTACTTGTTAAAATGAGTACAAAGTTAAGAGGACATACAGTGGTCAGTAACCATTTACCCAGTGTTTAGAGTACAGCAGGCACTGTGAAAGGCCTGAGGAAGGGCACAGAGATGCATAGGAGGACAGAATCGGTGTCCTCAGGGAGTGTTCAACAAAGTACTTTCAGAATAAAAGGAAAAAACCCACTGCCCTTAAGAAGGATCTGACTCATAGAAACCCATCCTTGGGTTTCCTAGGTGGTATCACTATGGAAGTAGATTGCCCAACCTTTCTTCTGAGGAATGGAAGTTTATTATATTGATTTTAGAGGGCTTAAGATAAGACGATTGATAAATACGGGTGGATATGGGCATTTACTTATGGTGTGTCAAGGAGCTCTGGTAGGATAGTGCCTAAGGCACTTGACTGCTAACCAGAAGGCTGGCGGTTCAAACCCACCAGCCACTCCTCGGAAGGAAGGTTGGGCAATCTACTTCTGTAGTGATACTGCCTAGGAAACCCAAGGAGGGGTTGGTATGAGTCGGGTCCTACTCAATGGCAAACAACAGCAACAACAACTGTTGTGTCAAGTTGGGTCCAACGTGTGATGACGTTATATATATCAGAAAGGAATATTGCCTAGTCCTGTGTTAGCTTCATGATCATCAGTATGTTTCAGTCCATTGCTGTGCTATTGCTTAAATCCATCTACTTGAGGGTTTCCCTCAATTTCATTGAGCCTCCACTTTACCAACCATAATGTCCTTTTCTAGTAATTCCTCTTTCCTGATGATGTATCCAAGCAAGCTAGTCAAAGTCTCACCACAGTTACTTCTAAGGAGCATTTTGGTTATATTTCTTCTAGACTGATTTGTTCAGTCTTCTGGTAGTTTATGGTATATTCAATATCATTTGTTAACATAGTTTGAATGTAGCAATTCTTCTTCTGTCTTTTTCATTGTTCAGCTTTCACATGCATATGAGGTGACTGAAGAGACTATGGCCTGAGTCAGGCACACAGTAGTCCTCAATGTGACATCTTTGCTTTTCTAAAACTTTAAAGAGGTCTTCAGCAGCAAATTTGCCCAGTGCAATACATTGTTTGATTTCTTGAATGTTGTTTCCATGGATGTTATTATTGATTTAAGTAGAGTGAAATCATTGACAGCTCCAATTTTTTCCTTTGTTTATAGATCAACACATGTATATGTGCATTTGCTCTTGAGAAATGTAAACATCTAAGGAATCAGACTATAGATTGTTGAATTAGTGGGCAGCTGAATGGGATTGCCCAGACTAGGGTGGCAGTGGAGGATTAAGTTCAATGATGTGATGTGTCAGACTGAAAAAGTCTGGGGAAATGGAAGAGTTTTCAAAGAAGACTCTCAGGTTCTACCTAATCCTTCTTTGATGTTCTTCCAGACTCTTTAAGAATCCCACACTTACTCACCTTGACCTAGACCTCTGACTTTCACCACTATGAAAGAAGTCCTTTGATGTGCTTAAAAATGGGGACTTGAAATGGTGATGAGGTTCCCAAGGGGTTCTTGGCAGTCAGTCCTTGCAGGCTGCCAACCTCAGAGGCTCTTTGGCATCCTATTGCTATTGATTCCAGAAGTAGTGCCTTTGTGAGGTCTGGAGAATCTTACTCATTATTCTTAAATCCTGAGTCAAAGGGAGAATTTGATCTCAGGGTGGAAGGATGGGTTCCCATAGGAAACGTAACGTCACAGTCAGTTGCTACTGTGCACAGATGAGTTCTCACATTTGACAGCTAAAGCTAGAAATAGATTTCTTTTTGAAATCAGAAAAAAGGAGTATTTTGGGCTGAATTTCAGGAAATACTCTAAATGATGAAATCTGGGAAATGACAAACGTGCATAAGAAGGGATGTGGTATGAGTCCCAAAGCTTGAGTCATGCAAAACTATGTCAGACACATCACTGGAAAAAGCTGGGGGATAATAGACTGCCTTAGGGGAAAGTCCATGAAGTTCCCCTCCCCACAAGACTATAGTGGCACATTTCTCAAAGATATGATGGGGACAAATTTCCAGATATGCCTTGCTTTCCTCTGCATCACACACTACGTATTCATGGCACATGCAAAGCACAGCACCAATTTCCTATCTTGTTTGTTTCTCAGACATCATGTTCTCTTCAAGTCATGGACAAAGTTCCAAAAGTAGATTTAGGAACAAAATATGATAACTTCCATAAATAACAATAAGAAACTCTTGTAAATTCTACAGAACAATTTTACAAAGCCAGACATACATGCTAACTCATCTGAACGTGAGTCTGTCCTCTTGGTGGGCATTCTCCTTTTTGAGGTAAGATCATTGAGATTTACTGAGATTATGAATAGCCTGGTCTCCTGACTTCAAATCAACTTGTGTAGTTATTCCTGCTCCACTACTGTGCCTCTCAAAAGAATCAGGGGAACAAATCAACCCCCCCCCTTTTTTTGTACTTATGAAAGTTCATTACAGTATTAAAGGAAAAGCTACCGCTTACTAGAAGATTAAGTTACACCAAACTGAACTCCATTAACTACCTAAGTAAGAATTTTCTTTGCCTTAAGACACAGTCTTTTTTCCTTGCTTCTGGAATCCAAGTAAGATGTGGTCCTCTTTTGCCCTAAAACTAACACCCTTCCTGAGCCTGTCCTGACTCTGTTTAGACCATCAATAGCTTTCCTCTTGCACATCTTCAATTGAAAAATGGTCGTTTCCTCTACTTTTCAAATCTGTTCAAATAGTTTCCACCAAAAATTCACTCTTCCCTTGTGCTAGATTTATTTTAACCCTCTCTCACATTCCTTTCACTTCTGACCTTTTTTCTTTAAAAAGTAAATGAATAAATAAATAAAGCATACACCATGTTCCCTTATTATTTTTTTAATGTCTACAGATTAGCTTATTCCCTAATGCTCTTCTGACATGCTCATGAAAAGTATCACCAAAATAACAACCTCATCTTCATCTGCACAGCTGACCATCACAGTGTTTATAAAAGCCTCATCTTTCAGTTTCTGGAACACAGTAACTGTCTTATTTTTTCTTTTATTCTCCTTCTTCAATTCTCTTATAAATAGACATGTTACCATGTCCACTTACCAGCAACTTTATTGCTCTACAAGACTATAAAGGGATCATTTTATCATTACAAAGGTTTAATTTTTATTTTTATACACATGATTTCATCTATCTTAGTCCCTTATCCTAAAAATTTTACTGCTGTGCAGACTCTTGCATTCGGAACTACTTTGGGAAAATCCAACCCAAAGGATTTACTAGCTACAGAAGCTCTAGTGGTGCAGTGTCTAAGGTATTTGACTGCTAACCAGAAGACTGGCAGTTCAAACTCACCAGTTACTCCTCAGAAAGGAGACTGGGCAATCTACTTCCATAGAGATACTGCCTCAGAAACCCAAGGAGGGGTCACTATGAGTTGCAATTGACGCCACAGCAGTGAGTTTGGCTTTTGGTTTTCTGATTCAATACATCCCAAACTGAGATCATTTTAATGACCCCCCCTTGGAAACATAATCTCAAACTCCTGGTCTCAAATCCTGAGTCATCACTGACTCCTCCTCACTTTACACATCCAATAAGCTGCTAATGTCCTTATTCTGCCTCTGCAATGTACACACGTCCCTTATTTTCTATTTTCTATTTTCACCATCCTAATCTAGATGTCCATCATTTCTCATGCTCATCAATAGCTTATTGATTGTCAGTGAGGTTAGCAATAGCTAATATTGTATAAGAGTGTACTATGTCAAGGCACTGTGTTAAGCAGGCTGCTTATATCCAGTCTTGTGAGTTAGCTGTTGCTGTAATTTCCACTTTACAGACATGGAGATTAAAATCTAGATAGATAAAGTTTGTTTGTTTTTTTTTCCCCCAATGGCATGCCATTAAGTATAAGGTAGAGCAATGACTCAAATCCATTTGCCTCCAGTGCCTGAGGTTGGAGCCCTAATGCCAAGTGTCTCCCAACATAAATAGCAGGATACAAATCTTCTAGCCTAACAGTCAAAACTTTACAAAGATTCTATCTTTTCAATGTTCTTTCCAGTTTATCCCTTCCTTACCCTCTAGGTTACTGATATGGTAAAAAACAAAACCAAACTCACTGTCATCAAGTCGGACCTGACCCATAGCGACCCTTCTTTGGGTTACCAAGGCAGTATCACTACAGAAATAGATCACCCAATCTTTCTTCTGAGGAGTGGACAGTGGGTTTGAACTACCAGCCTTCTGGTTAGCAGTCAAATGCCTTGGGCATTATGTTACCAGAGCTCCTGATATGGCAAAAGATGACTCCTTTATCTATAATGCTTACCCACCTTCATATCCACCATAAAGACCCATCTTAAAACACACCTTCCAAGGTGACTTGGATATCCCCACTTGGGATCAATCTTTCCCCCATGTATCCAATAGACAGTCTGTATCAGCACTTCAGCAATGATTTGCCTGTTTCATATTAGTTGTATACAAGTGTCCCACATGTTAGGTGCCATTGAAACAGCTCCAACTCATAGCAACCCTATGTACAACAGAATGAAACAATGCCCAGTCCTGTGCCAACCCCACAATCCTTCCTATATGTGAGCCCATCATTGCAGCCACTGTGTCAATCTACCTTGCTGAGGGCCTTCCCCTTTTTCGTTGACCTGCCACTCTACCAACCATAATATTCCTCTCCAGAGAACAGTCCCTTCTGACAACATGCTCAAAGTAGGTCAGATGAAGTCTTGCCATTCTCAATTCCAAGGAGCATTCCCCCTGCACTTCTTCCAGCACAGATTTGTTAGTTCTTTTGGCAGTCTATGGTGCTTTCAGTATTCTTCACCAACACCACAACTCAAAAGCATCAAGTCTTCTTCGGTCTTCTTTATTTATTGTCCAGCTCTCACAAGCATATAAGGCAACTGAAAATACCACAGCTTGGGTTAGGCATACCTTAGCTTTCAAAGAGACATCTTTGCTCTTCAGCCCTTTAAAGAGGTCTTTTGCAGCAGATTCGTCCAACGCAATATGTCATCTGATGCCTTGACTCCTGCTTCCATGTGCTGATTGTGAAACCAAGTAATATGAAATCTCTGACTACTTCAATCTTTTCTCCATTTATTATGATGCTGTTTATTGGTCCAGTTGTGAGGATTTTTGTTTTTTCTTATGTTGAGATGTAATCCATACTGCAGACTGTAGTCATTATCTTCACTAATAAGTGCTCCAAGTCATTCTCACTTTCAGCAGGCAAAGTTGTGTTGTCTGCATATTGCAGGTTGTTAATAAGTCTTCCTCCAATCCTGATGCCATGGTTTTCTTCATATAGTCTCGTGTGATAGTTGGAGCTGTGTGTCAACTTGGCTGGGCCACCATTCTGCGTGGTTTAAGCAGTTATGATAGGGGTTATTCTATGATGGGATTGGATGTATATGTTTTGAGCAGCCAATCCGTTGAAAGGGAGTTTCTCTAGTGGTGTGTGGCCTACTTCCAATATACTTACGGACGTCCTGGGGAAAAGAGACACTCATCTGTGTGTATCAGGATCCTGTTGTGCTGCCTACAAATTTCCATGAGCAAACAATCCACCATTTGGCCTGGAGATCTTGGATTTGTTACTCGTTGGAGTCAACAGCCAGTATACTGTCTGCCAACCTTGAGCATCTCAGCCCCCACAACTGCATGAGTCCAGAAGAACTGCCAGCTTGACGTTTGATCCAAGAACTTGGGACTTGCCAGCTTCTATAAGTGTGTGAGCCACTTTCCTAAGATAAATATCTCTTTCTCTATATGTATTTATAAGCTCTACTGGTTTTGCTTCTCTAGAGAACCCAGCCTAATACATCTAGCTTCTCCAATTATTTGCTCAGCATACAGATTGAATTAAGTATGGTGAAAGGATACAACCCTATTGCACTCCCTTCCTCATTTTAAACCACGCAGTATGCCTTTGTTCTGTTTGAATGACAGCCTTCTGGTCTATGTACTGGTTCCTCATGAGTACAATTAAGTGTTCTGGAATTTCCATTCTTCTCAATGTTATCCATAATTTGTTATGATCCACACAAAGGAATGCTTCTGCATAGTCAATAAAACACAAATAAACATCTTTCTGGTATTCTTTGCTTTCAGCCAACATCCATCTGACATCAGCAATACGTCACAAATAGCAACTTGAAAATAGGGGTCATGCTTCACTCCTCTCTGTTACACTTCCCACCCCCTTCACCAGTGCCTAGTACAGTGTCTGGTATGTGTCAAACCCTCAATAAATGTTGGTAGAATTGAGTAATAGGTTTTTATGTGATTGTAATTTTAATTATTAACAGTGATATCAGGTAGTGAGTGAAATGGTTACCCTGGTCAGTTCAATTCTGAGATCTACACAACTTCCAAAGGGCCCTTAGATGTAACCGTCTACAGAATGCAGTCTGCAGTAAGGTCAAGGTTCTCTTTCAACTTTTAACTGGAGTCCAGGGTTCAACTTCCATATAGCATATTAATCAATTACAAAAACAAACAAACTCACTGTCACTGACTCAGTCCCAATCACAGCGACCCCTCCTTGGGTTTCTGAGGCAGTATCTCTACAGAAGTAAATTGCCCAATCTTCCTTTTGAGGAGTGGTTGATGGGTTTGAATCGCCAGCATTCTGGTTAGCCGTCAAATGCCTTAGGCACTATGCCACCAAAGCTCCTATGTTAATCAAAGGGCAGAGGGAATTATTAATCAATAACCAATTAATCAATAAGGGGTATTAATCAATAATCAATTAATCAATAAGGCATATTGATTCTCCCAGAAATAATTCCCTCTGCTTTGTACCTTTTACCATGAAACAAACTTGATAACCAATCAGAGTAATTATAAAAATAGCTAACATTTACCAAACTTTCCATTTATAATCTTCATTTGAAGCTCAGAACCACGCAAGGGGGTAAAAACCACTTGCCACTAAGTTGATTCCAACTCATGACAACTCCGTATGTGTCAGAGAAGAACTCTGCTCCATAGGGCTGTCAGTGAATGATTTTTCAGAAATAGATTGACAAATTTTTCTTCTGAGGTACCCTAAGTGGATGCAAATCTCCAACCTTTGTGTCAGCCATTGAGTACTTTAATCATTTGTACCACCCAAGGACGCAATGGAGTAGATACCACTATTAATCTGGATGAAAATATTGAACTTGGGGGGGTTAGTAAATGACTTCAAAGATTTGTTAGCTTGTAAGGGGTGAAGCCAGATGCAATCTGATGCCCATACTCTTAACCACTGAACTGCACCATCTCTCTCTAGGGATGAAGTTAGTAAATGTTAGTTTCCTTTCTTACTCCCCACACAACCAACTGAAGTAAGACATAGCAGTCTTGGTTTACCACAGCTGTTACTTACCAACCCCCTGCTCTGTCCTGTGTCTGTGTTACTCATGTGAAGACATCTACTCACATCCTGATCATCATTAATCCCCTCATAAAGCTTCTCAGGAGAAGGAAGCAGTGGAAACAGCCGTGCCTCTGTGCAGGTTGGGCTCCATTGGAGACGGGACGTGAAATCTTGACATGCCATTGGCCATGAGTCATTGGAAGCCCACACTGTATACCAGAGAAGACGGCAGGAAACCACAGGCCCTGGTTTCTCTCTTGCGGCTACAATCTATCAGGAGGCTGGATGATTATGGTGGTTCAGCTGTTCCCCGATGGCTGCCTCCCTGCCAACTCTGGACTGTGTTTGTCTTGGCCAGTCGAGATGTGGAACCCTTCCTGGCTCAGTCAATGCTACTGAGGGAGACACATCCATTTCCTGAGTCTCCATCCCCTGCTCTGGCTATGACAGCCATTTTGTACAGCTCCTTCCTGCTATTTGGAGGCATGTTTATGAGTAGTTGGAATGTAGGTCCATTTGCTTTTGGCATCAGCTTCTCACCAAGCCAACAAATAAGTCTTTGAAGTGACTTTGCTTCCCAAATGAACAGAAAGTCTATCCTCTAGCAACAAATACCTTTTGTTTGGCTCGCAGGTTCGTGGTACGTTCAATATAAGATAGCTCCTGTCACCATAGGCCCAACCAGGAGTCTACTAGTCTCACAGTGATATAACTTTCCTCAGTTCACTTTTGGTAGACTTGATCATGCTCACCTTCTGAACAATTCGGTATCTATTTTTTTTTTTTTTTTTTTTAAGTGCCACCAACTTTTTTATCTGTTAGTATGCACAGGATTGGGCAGTGTTTCACTCTGTTGTAAACAGGGTTGGTATGAGTTGGATCTGACTCGTTGGCACCTAAAACAACAATGCACATTATGCTTGATGATGACCATAGGAGAGTAAAGTCCAGTCTTGGTCATCAAGAACTTCAAGGAGACTTGAATAAACATGTGAAAATTTAGGCTAAACTGCATCGTGATTAAGAGTGAGCACGGAGTTTGATGTTAAAGTGAGTCTGCGTATGAGTCTTGTTTCTACTACTGAATAATTAGATTAAGTCATTATCCTCATCCATAAAATAACTGAACAAGCACCTCTCTCTCTAAAGGTTATTTGTGAAGATTAAATGGGACTACGTCATTTCAAGCACTTGACAGAGTCTCTCACACATAATTAATACCCCACAATTAAAAGCAGCCATTATTTCTGTATTTAGGATGTGGAAGCACGTACAAGGCCATTTGTCTAATTTTTAAAAGTTCCTTCTTCTGGACAAAATGAAAGTAGAAAGCAGCTTCTAGTGTCCACCCAAAATATGAGTATTTGCTTTGAACTAAGGCAAAGTGGTTGTCAATATCTCTACAGGGGTTACTAAGCTTATATCATCAAGTTCTTTGTAGAATTTGGTCTAAAGATTTAATAACCTACCCCCTTTTGGGTCTAAGATCAGGAGCTCTGGTAGTGTAGCAGTTAAAGTATTCAGCTGCTAACCAAAAAGGAGGGAGCTCTGGTAGCGTAGTGCCTAAGGCACTTGACTGCTAACCAGAAGGCTGGCAGTTCAAACCCACCAGCCACTCCTCGGAAGGAAGGTTGGTCAATCTACTTCTGTAATGATACTGCCTCAGAAACCCAAGGAGGGGTGGCTATGAGTTGGGACCGACTCGAGGGCACATAACAACAACAACAACCAAAAAGTTGGCAGTTCAAACCTAACAGCTGTTCTGAAGGAGAAAGATGAGGCAGTCTGTTTCCCTAAAGATTTATAGTCTTGAAAATTCCATAGGGCAATTCTACTCTGTCTTATAGGATCTTTATGAGTCAGAATTGACTCGACAGCAGTGGATTGGGTTTGGTTTGAGGTCTAAGATAGTAGAAAGCTTCTACTTAATCCAGTTTCCAAACTTTCCATCTGCCTCCAATCAGTGAGCTGTTAGCCTTTGTGCATTGAGAACACACTGAGGTAAAGCCTTGGGTTGCTCTCCTGTCACTGACAGTCCAGGAATTACTTCATAGCTGGTCATGACTGCTCTACACAGGCTCCAAATGTGTCATGGCTTCAAAGGACTTAGACCTTACAGACTATAACACTGAATTCTAACATGCCCCTCATAATGCTGATTCTTCCTGTCTTTACCCAGAAACTCACATGTTTCTTTCTCATATTGCATCCTACACACTTTTAAAACACTGAACAATAACCACTCTGCCTCATACACTCTGAGAGGACGTTTGTACTCTGTCCAGGCCAATTTGAACATTGAACCACAGGTTCTGACTTCTGAACCTCCACTAATGTGTCAGCCTGGTGCCTTACACATTATTACCTAAAGCTACAATCTGTTCTCATTTTCTCTAGATCTTTTCATCCATCCCTAATAAAACCAAGTTGATGCCATCTATACACTTGAATTGGCAGCAACTGAAGGATTATCTATTTGAAGTATGTGGATGTTTGTTGGAGAACATATCAAAAAGCAAACCACTTAAAGTCACAAGAAGAACATAAAGGTATGCATGTGTCTGTGTGTGTGTATGCCTTTCCCAAGCAAAAAGGTTCTGAGCTCATAAACTATAATATCTTCATTCTTCAGGGTTATGATCAGGTCCAGATGTTTTCTGCTTTGTTTAGCATTTTTAGACTCCCCATCTCTGACCAGAGGTATACACTGTCATAGACTTAACTTTCCTTGAATTTCCTGCCATTAATATAGGCCAGAGTCAATATAAAATATGAATTAAATATCGAGATACATTTTCCAAGCAGCATTAAGATGCTTCTTTATAGAGCACAAGTTTGGTGTACTTGGACAAGGTTAGCTTGTTTTATGATATGCATCTTTAAAGAAGTTGAGTATTCCTTCCTTCCTTGGTTTTCACTTCTTTCCTTCCAGTCATCCATTCATCCATATATCTTTTCATCCAATATATTTATGTTAAACATCTATTTTTGCCCAAGCAGTGAGCTGAGTATTATAAGTATAAAACAGCATTAAGACACAACTACTATCTAAGGGACTTTTAATCTAGTAGAATATCAAACCAGGAAAATGATGTAACTGAGGCATACATAAATTGTCCTAGGAGAATCAGTATGGACCAATGGGCAATAATCAGCTTCTGAGTCAGGCAGACCTGGGACTAAAATTAGCCTCACTGATAACTAGTTGTGTGAGCTTGGAATAGTTACTTAACTCTGGAAAGCCTTAGTTTCCTCATTTTAAAATGGAAGTAACAATAGTATCTAATTTACTGGACTGTAGTGAGGATTAGTTGAATGATATGAAATAATCATTAAAAGCACCCAGAGTAATGCTCAACACTTAATAGATACTCAAATTTTCTTCTATTAGAATGAGTCACACTCTTTGGTAAAGTCTTACAGAAGAGTTCATAACTGTCATGGTCTTGAAGAATGAGTAGGGATTTTCCAGGCAGAAAAGAGGAAAGAACATTGCAAGCAGAGTTAACAGCACATACAAGCCTTGAGTCATGAAAGTATGCAACATGTCAAAGCAACGGAAGATGGTCTGGGCAGTCAGACAGACAGAACAAGCAGGTTAAGAATTGAGACTAGATAAACAGGAGAGTTGAATGGATCTTGTATTATATGGTGAACTTCATGATCTATGCAGTAAACAATGGAACACAGCATGGTAGTACCCATTCCAGAAATCAGGGAATCCTTGGAAGGGGAGGGGATGAGCAAGAGCTTCTTAGTTATGAATTGGCCAATTAAGAGTTCAAGTGGAGCTTTCAGTTCTTAGATATTTTCTAGTTTAGGCCAATGTATTTGGTAAAAGATTCAGCAACCCTCCTGCCTTTCCCCTTCATCTGCCACTAAAGACACTTTCATGGTCTGCTCTGATACAGTAAAGGGCTGTGAATTAGGAAGTCAGAGTCTCTTCACCAAACCATCATGTGTAAGTCTAATGGGATCACAGTGAACAAAATAGTTTCCTGGGTCACCTCCAGATCTAAGTTATGATTCTAGTTTATAAATATTCACCAACTACATTAAGCATATATAAGAAGCCCCCAAGTTAATGTGCTCAGCTGCTAACCAAAAGGGTGAAGGCTTGAATCCACTCAGAAGCACCTGCAAATAAAGGTCTAGAAAGACCACTGAAAACCCTATGGAGCACAGTTCTATTCACACACATGGGGTTGCCATGAGTCAGAATTGATTTGATGGCAACTACTGTTTTGTGTGTGTGTGTGTGTGTATGTGTGTGTTTTACAGTGCCCAAAGTCACAGACCTAGCAAACAGTACAAAAACAGTACAGACAGGATTTGAACCTAAACCATTTAGCTCCAGACTCTGATCTTAATCTGAACTCTGTATTATCTCCATGCTATGCTAAGGACAATCCTGACATCCCCCTCTTCACTGTCATTTCTATTTTCAGGACAGAAGTTGTTCTCAAATTCAGACTTACAATTCAAATTTGCGAACTGGGTTTTGTGGTCTGTTAAAATTCTAGAACACAGAGTCTCCAGTCTGTCCTTATCCAGACCAAAACCTTGCTTTGGAAGCCATCATGAAAGCTAAGCTTCATTCAAAAGATGGGAGTGTTTACAGCAAATTTTTCCTGCACTGTGGGCCAGTCTGTAGGCAGGAGGCCCTTGGAGAGAAAATTCATTAGACTCACTGCGCTTCTTGCCACACTCAGGGTGGCCAGATTCCATTCTTACACAGTACAGGTGAGGATGAGGGAAAGAATAAGAGAGTGTGTGTATGTTGGGGGTGGGGGGGAGGTTGTCTGCATATAATGAAGTGTATCAACTTAAAGCAAGGCTCCTTTTTCATTATCAAGTTCAAAGTGTGAAGGTGACATATCCTGTTTTAAATTGTGGATGGTATTTTGAAATAGTTTGAAACAGCACTTATTATCAAAGGGTAAAAGGGATGTGCTTAAACGTAATAACAACTTATTGGCTTGGAGGCACTTTCCTGGCTTTAAGATGCCTTCTTGGGGTGAAGTGTGAATGTTACTGGCTTTGAACTCACCCCTAAATTATGCAATGCTTTTGTCCCTCTCTTAATTGCCAAATGTTTTTGAGCCCTCCTTTCCACAGCCTCTTGCTGAGAGTCCACACTGCCTGTAAAATCTGACAAGTTTAGTGAGTGTCTTAGTATCCAGTGCTGCTATAACAGAAATACCACAAGTGGGTGGCTCTAACAAACATAAATGTGTTTCCTCACAGTTTAGGAAGCTAGAAGTCTGAATTCAGGGTGGCGGCCCTATGGGAAGGCTTCTGCTCTCTGTGCCCTAAAGTCCTTGGCACTTCTGAGCTTCTGCTCCTGGGTGATCTTCATGTGGCATGCATCTGTCTTCCCCCATTTCTCCTCCTTTTGCTTGCTTGTATAATATCTTTTATATCTCAAAAAAGACTGAATTAAGATACGCCCTACACTAATCTTAACTCATCAACAACCCACTTCCAAATAGGATTATAACCGCAGGCACAGAGGTTAGGCTTTCCAACACTCCTGTCTGGGGGACATGATGCAGTCCATAGCAGTGAGAAAATCTAAATCTGTTTCTTAGTGAGTAACCAAGATGGTTGGAAAACTCCACAGCCAGCAGATCACTTTCATGGTTAGCAACAAACTAATCATCTCATTAGCAACTGCATAACCTATCTTCTTTGAGGACACCAGGATGAGGAAGATCCAGGTGTGGCTATGCATTTCTGTAAAGCCCATCAAATGTGAGGAAAGCCTGCTGGTCAACACAAGAGGGCTTTTCTAACACCTCTTGTGTAGTAAACTTGATGCCTCTTGATCTTTCAATTCAGGAAATCAACTTAAGAGATACCTTTCTGATACCAAACATGTCTGTCTCTTTTTGATGCTGAATTCATTTCATTATTCAAGCTCTTCGGTCTCTGACTTATAGTCAATAATTGTCCACAGCTGTTGTAAGTTGGTTTCTCCAATAAAGGTCAGGATGTCTGAGTAGACATCAGAGGAAAAATTTGGTGTTTAGACTAACTTACAACTGTGTTTATCTCTTTTGTGTTTGTTGTAACTAAATAGGCAAGTGTGGGTTGTGGTTAAAGCATGGGCAGGCAACCTGGATGTCATGATTTTCTTTCTGCTTCTTTACTTTTAACTCATGTGCAATTCTCTCCTTCCTCTTATGACTCAGTTTCCATAGCTGCTAACACAGACACCAATATTCAACAGACTGTCTCTCAGACTTCTTCAGAGAGGTTGATGGAGAACTGAAGTAAAATCTATGGAGTCAAATCCTGGAAACCAGTTTTCTTTACAAGACCAGAGGTGAGCCAATTCATCTCCTTTGCTTGGCAGACCACAACGAAAGCTTAAACTTTCAAAAACTATGTATGTTGGAGCATTCCACAAGGATAGGACTCCTCCATAGGGAAGTTTACCTTTAACACCAAGGGGACAAAGCAGCAAAAAGACCTCAGGGCCCAGCAGGAAGTGGGATCCACTGCTGCAGGGAAACTGAGAGAAGTGTGGGGGTTTCTGCCATATACTTTTCCAGATGGGGTTTCTGTGCTTGGCTTATGGTGGGGCCCACACAAGCTCTCCAGCTGTGTCTTAGAATCTCTAGAGGGAGGCCCAACAGCAGGAGAAGGCAAGAGACGTCGTCCCATGGATAAAAATTTATTAGGTTAAAAACTAATGCAAACAAAATTTTCTCTGGAAACACTAACACAAGGAGCAAAAGGATAAGCAAAGATGATTCCAAAGAAAATGTAGGACACTGCTATTATTGGTTAGGGAGGAAGGAAGGGAGAAAAGGAAACTATAGGCCAGAGACAAAGAACAAGGAACATCTGAAGCCTGCTACAAATGAAGCTCGTGACCTGTAGTTGAAGTCATTTTATCATCTCATGCACAGAATACTTTTATGGCTGTCTAATGGGCCACCCTAATCTCAGGCTCCACTGAATGATTCACTGACATCACGTGGTTTATACGGATACAGAGTGGGAGAGAGCATGTATAAAGGAGGGCCTCTGGGATCAGACAAACTAAGATTATAAGAGTTATTTAATCTCATCTGGCCTCAACTTAAGGAGCTCTGGTGGTACGGCACCTAAGGCTTTTGACTACTAACCAGAAGGCTGGCAGTTCAGATTTCCATTAAGAATTACCACCTCAGAAACCCAATGGGGGTCACTATGAGTCAGAATCAACTTGATGGCAGTGAGTTTGGTCTGGTTTGGCTCAACTTCATCATCTATGTTGTCAGATGCCACTGAATTGGTTCCTGCTCATGGCAACCCCATGCACAATGGAGTCCAACAATGCTTAGTCCTGTGGCATCCCCATAATCATTTGTGGGTAAGATTGATGTAATCCATAGGATTTTCATTGTCTGATTTTCAGAAGTAGATTGTCAGGCTTTTCTTCCTAGTCTGTCTTCAGCTTAATCTGGAAGCTCTGCTTGGTAAGGATCCTAGCAAAATGCAAGCCTTCAATGACAGACAGGTGGTGGCTACACATGAGGTTCATCAGCCAGGAATCAAACCCATATCTCTGTCATGCAAGGTGAGAATTCTACCACAGAGCCACCAATGCTTAGTGGCTGATGGGTTTGAACCACTAGCCTTCTGGTTAGCAGTCAAATGACTTAGGCACTATGCCACCAAACCAAACTCACTGCTGTTAAGTCTGATCCAACTCATAGCGACCCCTCCTTGGGTTTCCAAGGTGGTATCCCTATGGAAGTAGATTGTCCTACGTTCCTTCTGAGGAGCAGCTGCAGGGTTTGAACTGCCAGCCTTCTGGTTAGCAGTCAAATGCCTTAGGCACTATGCCACCAGAGCTCCCACTATGCCACCAGAGCTCCTTTTTGTTTGTTTGTTTTATAGAATGGGGATAGTACATTAACTGCCTTATAAGGCTCTGATGAAGGTTAAAGATCACACTCCTGGGGTTCTTAGAGTCCAGAGCATCAGAATCCCTAAGTGATAACACTTATCCTAGCACCATCTCTTCAGTCACACCACTTTTCCACTTACAACCCTTTCATGATTGTCTATGGCTCATGACATACAAGCTGAGATCCTTTTAGAAACCATGACTCCAGCTTGCTTTCTAGGACAGTGCTATCTAATACAACTTGCTGCAATAAGGGAAATGTTCTCTAATTGTGCTGTTCAAAATGGTAGCCACCAGCCACAATTAGCATTTTAAAAAATCAGTAGTGTGACTGAGAAACTAAAATTTAAATTTTATTTAATTTTAATTCATTTAAATTTAAATAGCCACATGTGGCTAATGGCCACTACATTGGACAGCACAGGTGTAGTCTTTTATATTCCCCTCAGAAGGCATCCACTCTAACCAAGTAGAGTTTTCCATCCCCCCCCCCTTTTTTTTTTTTTTTTTTGCCTCTAAGCTCTCCTGCCTGTATGGTGCTGCATAGGATCTGTGCAAATTCTCAGCAGCGGGCTGAACTGCAATGAGCCTGTCGGAAGCTCTGCATTTGGTCTACAAAAGCCATGTGCTTGCTCTCAGACCAATCATGCTGTTGTTTTTGTTGGTCAGTATTGTCAGTCAAATCTATTCTGACTCATAGTGACCTCTTGTGACCAAGTAGGACTGCTCATAGAGTTTTCTCGGCTGCACTCTCTATGAAAGCAGATCACCAGGTCTTTCTCCTGCAGAACTAATGGGTGGGGTAAAAACTGCCAACCTTTCGTTTCCAAATTCCTCTACCATTGAGTCAATTCTGACTCATAGTGACCTTCTGGGACATAGTATAACTGCCACATAGGGTTTGTAAGGCTGTAAATCTTTACAGAAGCAGACTGCCACATTTTTCTCCATGGAGCAGCTGGTATGTTTGAACCACCAACCATTCAGTTTGCACCTGAGTGCTTAACCACTGCACCACCACAGTTCCTTAGATCATACCCAAAACTCACTGCCATCAAGTCAATTCTGACTCACAGGTTTCTGAGGTGGTATCTCTACAGAAGTAGATTGCCCAGTCTTCTTTCTGAGAAGTGGCTGCTAGGTTTGAACCACCAGCCTTCTGGTTAGCAGTCAAATGCCTTAGGCACTACACCACCAGAGCTTCATAGTCTGTATGAAAATGCCATGTTCTGATCAGCTTAGAGTAACTACAATTTACCTCTGAAGCTGAGGATGGAGAGATTTCCTGAACAAACTTAGAGGTTCAGTCAGAAGTTAAAAAAAATGGGGGGGGGGAGGTGTTGGGAAGGCAACATTTCCCTCCCCTCTCCAAGTAGGGAACTGTTTTCTAGAAAACTAGATGACTTTATAAGTCATCCAAGTTCCACTTCATTCATCCATCCATTCATCCACTCACCCACTCAACAAATATTTATTGGGTGCATACCATGTACCTGCACTATGAAAGCTTATTGAGGCACCTCAAGAATTTTTCAAATACCTCTGCACATATTTTTCATACACTTGCTACATATGAAGGCAAGTGGCCATGTAAAAAGACAGATGTATCCACGTGGCACATTTTTATAAACCCATGCTTCTAACACTCAGTTCTCACATTCAGATCTCCATAAATCTGAATTCCAAGGGGACCAGGTCACGGTATCATTTTGGGCCACTGTCAAGGAGGATTTACGATGGCTGTTTGCATGACCCAACCATATGCTCTGGCTGGGGAAAAACTTTGGTTAGTCTGCTTTGACATATTATCAATGACAAAGAAAGATACACCACGCCACAGGAAAAAACCAACATGAACAGATTTCTCAATTTATCAGTGAACTGACTGTAGAAATGACCTTCCTAGTAAAATCAAGAAATGATTAAAAATAATTAATAGACACTTCTCATAAAAGACATAACAATCTGAGGATCTGGAAGCCAGCTGTCGTAACATTTCTTGAGAAGAAGGTGCATTTTATTGGCTCCATGAAAACACATGCCTTTAGCCTCACAGCAAAAGGCCAAGAAAGACAGACTTGACCCAAGATATAACTCCAGTTTTCTGTTCTTGTACCCTTTCAGCACAGAGCTCCCATTTTGGCAAAGAAGGTGTGAGTTTCTGAACCACTTTGATTTTCTCCGTGCATGGCCTGAGAAATCTGAGTGTCTTTATTGGTAACTAGAGAATTCTCTCCATTTGGAGCCCCTTATTGCCACAAACACATCAATCACTCAATTTTCCGGAACACAGCCAGGGAAAGAAGGAAAGAAAATCCACTGAGGCTTGATTTCCTTATCTGTAAAACCGACATAATGCTATCTGTATCATATCAGTGAATATGAAGATTAAAAGAAATTAGACATGTATGTGTGTATGTGTGCCACCACTCACCCATCAGTTTCTCAAGTGATGGCTTGAGTGTTGATGTAATGCTGAAAGTTATGCCACTGGCATTTCAAACACCAGCAGCATCAGCCACCTGTGGTGTATAGGTTTCAGCAGCACTTCCAGACTAAGACTTGGAAGAAGGACAAGGCCATCCATTTCTGAACAAAATTGGCCATTGAAAAACTTAGGAATAGCAGTGAAACACTGTCTGATATATGCTGGAAGGTAAGCCCCATGTTGGAAGGCACTCAAAATGCAACTGAGGAAGAGCTGTCTCCTCAAAGTAGAGTCAACCATAATGATAATGGATGGAGAAAAGCTTTCAGGACCTGTATCTGCTGATATGGCATGACTCAAAATGTGAAGAAACAACTGTAAATATTCATTAATAACAAGAACATGGAATGCAAGAAGTATGAATCTAGGAAAATTGGAAGTTGTAAAAAATGAATGGAATACATAAATATCTATATCCTAGGCATTAGTCAGCTCAAATGTACTGGTATTGGCCATTTTGAATTAGATAATAATATGGTATACTATGCTGGTAATGACAAATTGACAAGGAATGGTGTTACATTCACTGTCAAAAAGAACATTTCAAGATCTAACCTGAAGTAAAGGATAATATCCTGTATTATATATATCAGTGACAGGATAGTATTCATATGCTTACAAGGAAGACTGGTTAATAGTACTATTATACAGACTTTTGCACCAACCACTAAAGTTGAAGATGAAGACATTGAAGATTTTTTTTTTAAATCAAATTGTGCTGTCTGGAAATAAGGAATCATGCAATCATGATAATTATCAATATTGATAATTACTGTTGATAATTTACAATTACTGTTGATTGGAATGCAGAAGTTGGAAACAAATAAGCAGCATGGGTGGTTGGAAAACATGGCCTTGGTGAATGAAATTATGCCAGAGATTGCATGATAGAATTTTCCAAAAACAGTGAGTATTTCATTGCAAATACCTGTTTTCAACAACATAAATAACATTAGGAGCTCTGGTAGCATAGTGTCTAAGGCACTTGACTGCTAACCAGAAGGCTGGCAGTTCAAACCCACCAGCCACTCCTCGGAAGGAAGGTTGGGTAATCTACTTCCGTAGTGATACTGCCTTGGAAACCCAAGAAGGGGTTGCTATGAGTCAGGTCTGACTTGACAGCACATAACAACAACAACAACAATACATGTAGACCCTGCCAGATGGAATAAACAGGAATACAATCAACTACATCTGTGCAAAGGCAATGGAGAAGCTCAATATCATTAGTCAGAACAAGGCCAGGAGCTGACTGTGGAACTGACCATCAATTGTTAACGGGTAAGTTCAAGTTGAAGCTGAATTAGAACAAGTCCATGAGAGCCAAAATAAAACCTTGATTATATCCCACTTGAATTTAGAAACCATCTAAAGAATAGATTTGACACATTGAACACCAGTAACTGAAGACCAAACAAGATGTGGGATGACATCAAGAACATCACATGTAAAGAAAGAAAAATATTGTTAAAAAGACAAGAAAGGAAGAAAAGGCCAAAATGGATGTCAGAAGAGACTCTGAAAATTGCTCTTGAATGGAGAGTACTTAAAGCAAATGGAAGAAATGATGAAATAAAAGAGTGGAACAGAAAATTTCAAAGGGTGGCTCAAGAAGACAAAGTAAAGTAGTACAAAGAAATGTGCAAGACCTGGAAATAGAAATCAAAAGGGAAGAACATGCTCAGCATTTCTCAATCAGAAAGAACTGAAGGAACACTTTAAGCCTCAACTTGCAATACTGAAGGATCCTATGGAGAAAATATTAAATGATGCAGGAAGCATCAAAAGAAGATAGAAGGAATACACAGTCACTGTACCAAAAGAACTAGTTGATGTTCAACCATTTCAGGAGGTGGCATATGATCAAGAACCAATGGTATTGAAGGAGGAAGTCCAAGCTACACTGAAGGAATCAGCAAAAAACAAGGCTCCAGGAATTGGCAGAATACCCACTGAGATGTTTCAACAAATGGATGCAGCACTGGGGTGCTCCCTTGTTAAGCCAAGAAATTTGGAAGACAGCTACCTGACCAAATGACTGGAAAAGATCCATATTTATGCCCACTCAAAAGAAAGGTGATCCAACGGAATGCGAAGATATTCAAACCATAACATTAATATGAGAGGCAATAAAATTTGTTAAAGATAATTCAAAAATGGTTTCAGCAGTATATTGATAAGAAACTGCCAGAAATTCAAGCCAAACTGTGAACAGGGCATGTTTTGTGTCAGATACATCTTGGCTGAAAATAAAGAATACCAGAAAGATGTCTGTTGTTATTGTTGTTATGTGCTGTTGAGTCCGACCCGACTCATAGTGATCCCTCCTTGGGTTTCCAAGGTGGTATCGCTCCGAGGAGTGGCTGGTGGGTTTGAACTGCCAGCCTTCTGGTTAGCAGTCAAGTGTCTTAGGCACTGTGTTTTATTGACTATGCAAATACATTTGCATATTTTATATGCATATTATTACAGATAACACTATGAAGAATAGGAAGTCCAGAACATTTAACTATGTTCATGAAGAAACTGTGCACAAACCAAGAGGCAGTCGCTTGAACAGAACAAAGAGATACTGCATGGTTTAAAATCAGGAAGGGTGTGTGTCAGGGTTGTATCCTTTTACTATACTTATTCAATCTTTAATTATTATTTTTTTTTATTTTAAGAGCTTGTTTTACATTCAACATCACGCATACATTTAGTTTCATTCCCTATTCACCATGTCCAACCCTAACCCAGTCTCCTCCCCTCCCTACCCTAGAACCTTCCCCCTGTGACCCTCATAATTATGCACTCCTGTTTGTCCTGCATTTCCTCAGTTTGAATGTTGGTCCTCTGATGTCCCATGGTCTATTGCTCTAAGGGATGTATTACCATAGAGTATGTGGGTGTGCCATCTGGGTTGAGTAGTCTGCGTGTACATCTTGTTAACATTGGGCTGAGAGCCCACCTCTGGGGGTGAGTTTTATTCCAGGTGCAGAATGTATTCCAGGGCCATACTATTGGGAGTCTCACCAGAATTCATCTGACCAGTAATTCTGATCATTATTGAGTTTTTGGATTTTGTTCCACATTTTCCCTCCCACTTTATCCAGGATCTCCAGATTTGATTCTTTCCTGAGTGGCTGGCATTGGTAGCTGGGCACCATCCAGTTCTTCTGGTCTCGAGGGCCATTGTGTCCTAGGGCTGATTGCTTCTAAATGACCTTTTTTTTTTTTTTTTTTTTGCATTCTTCTTCACTTCTGGCACTAGGAGACCATTAGCTGCATCTTAGATAGCTGCTTGAAAGCTTTTAAGACCCCAGTCACTACTCACCAATGTAGGATGTGGAGCAATGCTTTTATGTATTTTGTTGTGCCAGTTGAGTCTGATGTCCCCCAGTACTATGGTCCTGAGGTAGTAGATCTATTGGATCTCTCTCCCATAGTGTCGGGATGTCTGTCAGGGATTACTCTGTGTCTGTATTCTATTGTTTCTGTAAGGACTGTAGGTATTTTGTATCACTGGTGTCTGTACAAGATTAGCCTCAGCTGAATCTATCTTTATGCCAAGAAAATAATCCAAGAAGCTGGACTGTATGAAGAACAACATGACATCAGGATTGGAGGAACAATCATTAACAACCTGTGATATAAATGACACAAGCTTGCTTGCTGAAAGTTAGGATTACTTGAAGCACTTACTAGTGAATATCAAAGAGTACAGTCTTCAGTATGAATTACACCTCAACATAAAGAAAACAAAAAATCCACACAACTGAACCAATAAGCAACATCATGATAAATGGAGAAAAGACTGAAGTTGTGAGGGATCTCATTTTACTTGGATACACAATCAATATCCATGGAAGTAGCAGTCAAGATAATGTATTTCCCTGGGCAAATGTGCTGCAAAAAACTTCGTTAAAGTGTAAAGAGCAATGATGTCACTTTGAAGATAAAGGTGCACCTGACCTAAGTCATGGTATTTTTAATAGCCTCATATGCTTATGAAAGCTGGACAATGAAGAAAGAAGACCAAAGAAGTGAAGCAGCTGAACTGCAGTGCTGTTGAAGAATATTGGCTGTCAGAAGAATAAAGAGCTCTGATGGCACAGTGGTTAAGGCATTTGGCTGCTAACCAGAAGTTCAGTGGTTCAAACCCACCAGCTGCTACACAGGAAGAAGATGAGGCGATCTACTTCCATAAAGATTTACAGCCTTGGAAACCCAGTGGGGGTTGCTATAATTTGGAATCGATTTGATGGTACTGGGTGGCCAGAAGAATGAACTAATTGGTCTTGACAAAAGTATAGCCAGAATGCTCCTTAGAAGTGAGAATGGCCAGACTTTCCTCAGAAGGAAGATTGGGCAATCTACTTCCATAGAAATACTGCCTTGGAAACCCAAGGAGGGGTTGCTATGAGTTGGATCTGACTCGATGGCAGTGAGTTTTACTTTGGTCATGTTGTCAGAAGGGACCAGTCCCTGGAGAAGGATGTCATGCTTGGTAGAGTAAAGGGTTAGTGAAAAAGATGAAGACTCTTAATGAGTTGGATTGACACATTATCTGCAATGATAAGCTCAAGCACATCAATGAATGTGGAAATGGTGCAGAACCATGTTTTGTTCAATCGAGCACTGTGTTGCTATGAGTCAGTGCCAACATGATGCACCTAACAATGTGTGTGTGAACATAAATTTAAATATAAATACATACAAAAAAACAAACATACACAAAAAATACACACACATACATATACATACACACATATATACAAAACCAACCAGTTACCATCAAGTTGACTCCAACTTATGGCAACCCCATGTGTGTTCAGAGAAGAACTCTGCTACATAAGCTTTTCAATGGCCAATTTTTCAGAGGTGGATCACCTGATCTTTCTTTTGAAGGGCCTCTGGGTGGACTTGTACCACCATCCTTTTGGTTAGCAGTCAAGCACATTAATCATCTGCCCCACCCAAGGACTCCATGTATATAGAAAATGCCAGAGAGACAGACAGTTGGGAGAAAATGATAACTATAAAAGGACAGCATGAGGGAATTTTTTAGGGGGAAGAAACTGTTCTGTATCTTGATAGCAGTGATGGTTACCTAACTATATGTGTTTGTCGAAATTCATAGTCCTGTATGTTAAAATTGTAAATTTTAACATATATTTTTGTGTTTGGTTTTATAAATAAATAAAATACCAAAGCACACAATTTGCTATTAATAGGACCCTAGTACCAAGCTAGATGTTCTTAATAACCTCAAAACAAACAAACAAACAAAAACCAAACTAACTGCCGTCGAGTCGATTCAACTCACAGCAATTCCTCCTTGGGTTTCTGAGGCTGTATCTCTACGGAAGTAGACTGCTCAGTCTTCCTTCCTTCCTGGTGAGTTTGAACCAACTGCCAGCCTTCTGGTTAGTAGCCAAGTACTAGGCACTACACCACCAGAGGCATACATATAAAAATGTTATCTTTCTCACCACTTCCACAAGAGTTCTCTTCAGACACATTCAGAGCTCCATGTCTCAGATTGACCCTGTTCATGTACCCTATGCACATGCTGTTTCCACTGCCTCATAAAATCCTCTCACCCTCTCCTTCATTTGGTTAGTCCCTCTTCACCTCTCAGATCTCAGCTCAGACACTTCCTCCAGGAAGCATTCCTGACAGGCCTCTTCCACAGACTTAGGTGTATGCTTCATGTCTGTGCTACTCAGCACCTCCCACTGTAAGTCTGTTTAAGTGTCATAACTCTCCCATAGATTTGGGAGAGGTAGGA
This sequence comes from Orycteropus afer afer, assembly GCF_000298275.1. NCBI lineage: Eukaryota > Metazoa > Chordata > Mammalia > Tubulidentata > Orycteropodidae > Orycteropus > Orycteropus afer. The sequence continues at coordinate 3,113,492 of NW_006921628.1, forward strand.
ACTCTGACTCTCATTTGCTGTAGTACCCCAACATCCAGCACAGTGCCCGGGCCATTATATGCAGTATGGAAATATTTGTTAGATGGACAGATGTATGGGCTGGTGGATAGATGATGGAATTGTTACAAGTTGTTATGGACTGAATGGTGTTCCTCAAAAATATGTGTTTTAAATCCTAACCTCTATGCCTATGTTAAGGAGCTCTGGTGGTGTAGTGCCTAAGGCATTTGACTGCTAACCAGAAAGCTGGTGGTTCAAACCCACCAGCCACTCCTCAGAAAGAAGATTGGGCAATCTACTTCTGTAGAGATACTGCCTAAGAAACCCAAAGAGGGATCACTATGAGTCCGAATTGACTCCACGGCAGTGAATTTTTATTATTATTATTGTATTTATATGCCTGTGTTTATAATACCACTTGGGAATGGATAGACTTTGTTATGTTAATGAGGGAGTATTAGAGTTGGGTATATCTGGAGTCAATCTCTTTTGAGATACAAAAGAGATTAAGCAAGTGGGCAGAGCAGAGAGGGGAGAGATGTCAAGTGATTTTAAGATCACCTAGAAGAGACAAGGACCTTTTTCCAGAGCTGACAGAAAGAAAAAGCCTTCCCCTAGAGTTGGTGCCCTGAATGCAAACTTTTAGCCTCCTAAACAGTGAGAAAATATTTGTTTTTGTTAAAGCCACCCACTTGAGGTATTTCTCTTACAGCAGTACTAGATAACTAAGACACAATCAAAACCAAAACCACACTCAATGCCATTAAGTTGGATCCGATTCCTTGTGTTTCTGAGGTGGTATCACTACGGAAGTAGATTGCCTAGTCTTCCTTCTGAGGAGGGGCTGGTGGGTTTGAACTGCCAGCCTTCTGGTTAGCAGTCAAATGCCTTAGGCATTACGCCACCAGAGCTCCCAACTAAGACACAAGTGAAGGATAAATAAGGCTCATGTTCACATCTAAACTTAGTCACATTTCTTTCCCTTGATAAGTAATAGGAGCCAACATTAGGTAGGTTAAATAAAACAGAAAATTTAAAGACGCCATATTGGAAAGAGCTCTGGAACGCAAAAATCACTGGGTTACATGAGAAATCAGAAAAAGCAACTGGAAACCCAGGTGAATTTTTTCTCTCTCTGATCTCCATTTTTCTTTGTAAATTGATTTTACTCTTCTTTATGCTCTGCATGCACATGCTGAAACAAGATTACCCAACCACTTCTGAGCTGTCCCCTTTCTAGAAAGGAAATAGCCCAGACTAATGGGACATCTCTAAATCCCAAAGCTATAATCCTGGGAGGAGAAATCTGATTGCTTCACTTTGGGCTGGGCCTCTCTTTGCATCTCAGTCAACTCTGGCTAGGAGTCTGGGGAGACACAATACACACATGGCTGTCAGGGATGACCTAGTTCTTAAAGTGTTGTTTTGGCGTTAGCAAACACTCCAATTCATCACCACTACTCAGCAGACATACTCTTATGGTAGCAGCCCCGTAATACCCACCTTCGGGTGTTCATGACCTTTGATGTGACACATGTGACTAGCTTGCAACCAATAGAATATATCAAAGGTGACAGGATGTGTGTTATATATGTGCATATATAACTGTGGTACATGAGACTGTAGCACCTATCTTGCTCAAAACTCTCCCTCCCTTATTTGTTTTAAGAAGCAGGTGGTCATGTTTGTGGACCTTCTATAGTAAGGAGCTAATGATTACCTCTGTTCAACAGTCACCAAGAAACTCAATTCTTAGTTCTGCAGCTGTAAGAAACTGAATTCTGTCCACAATCCAAATGAGCTAGGTGGACAAAGCCTTCTCAAGTTGAGCCTTAGATTGGACTTCGCTTCAGCAATTCTTTGATCACAGCATCATGAGACCTTAAACAGAAGATCCAGCTAAGCATTCCTGGACTCCTGACCCATACAGAGTGTGAGATGGCATATGTGTGGTGTTTTAAGCCACTAAGTTGTGGTAATAATGTTACATAGCAATAAAAAATCTAGTGAAAAACACATAAGATTTTTCAATTAAAAATTGCACCAAGAAAGCTTAAGGACTCTGTTTTTAGCAATGTATTCTTAGATATGACACCAAAAATAGAAGCAACAAAATACATAATAAATAAATGACTTAATGTAAATTAAAAAAAAAAAAGAGTACAAATGACATTATCAAGAAAGTGAGTAGATAACCAACATAATAAAAATAAAAATGTATTTGGAAACTATATATCTGATAAGAGTTTAACATCCAGAAAATATGCACTCAACATAGAATGCTTACAACTCAACAACAGAAAGACAACCCAATAAATGGGCAAAGGATATGGATAGACATTCCTCCAAAGAATAAATATAAGTCACCAATAAGCTCATGAAAAGATGCTCAATATCATTAGTCATTAGGGAAATGCAAACCAAAACCACACGAAATACCACTTCACATCCATCAGAATGACTATTATCAGTTATCAAAAATTACAAGTATTAGTAAGATAAGGAAAAAATTGGAAGACTTTTGTGCTTCTAGTGGGAATGTAAAGTGGTGTAGTAACGGTGGAAAACAATTTGGTGGTTCCCCAAAAACTTAATCATAGGATTACCATGTGACCCAGAACTTCCACTCCTAGATATATACCTGAAGACTTGAAGACAGCAACTCTTAGAGATCATTGCATACCAGTGTTCACTGCATATATTATTCAAAATAACCAAAAGGTGAAATAATTGTAATGTGCATCAGCAGGTGACTGGATAAACAAAGTGGGGTATATAGACACAATGAAATACTACTCAGCCAGAAAAAGAAATGAAGTACTGATACCATGCTATGGAATGGACAAACCATGAAAACATTTTGCTGAGTAAAGTCAGATACAAAAGTACAAGTACTGTATGATCCCACTTATAGGAAATATCACATTTATCTAGTGCTGCTACAACAGAAATACCATAAATGGGGAGCTTTAACAAACAGAAATTTGTTCTGTCACAGTTTAGGAGGCTAGAAGTCCAAATTCAGGGCTCCAGTTCTAGGGGAAGCTTTTCTCTGCTGGCTCTGAGGAAAAGCCCTTGTCTCCTTTCAACATCTGTGGGCATACCTTAGAGGTCTCCATATATTTTGTCATCAATTTTCCCCTGGGTATGGGAGTTTCTCAGGGTAAAGGATGGATTCAGCTCCTGGCTGTTCTATCTTGGTGGTACGAATATCTGCTTATTTATTTATTCTTAAGGCATCTGACTGCTAACCAGAAGGCTGGTGGTTGAAACCCACCAGCCACCCATGGAAGGAAGACTGGGCAATCTACTTTTGTAAAGATATACTGCCTTGGAACCCAAAGGGAGTCAGTCACTATGAGTCAAATTCAACTCAATGGCAGTGAGTTCGGTTTTTGTTGTTTTATACCTCAAAAGAGATTGACTCAAGATACAACCTAATCTTGCAGATTATATCCTTCCTCATTAATACCATAGAGATTAGGATTTACAACACAAAGGATAATTACGTCACATCACAAAATGCAGGATAATTACCTGATACTGAGAACCATGACCTAGCCAAGTTCACATATATTTTGGGTGGATATAATTCATTCCATAACAATAGGCAAATGCTTAGAGACCCAAGTTTATTAGGGGTTACCAGGGGCTGGAGGGAAAGGGACATGGAGTTATTACTTAAGGGTTACTGAATTTGTTTTCGGGTTGATAAAAAGTTTCGAAAATAGACAGTGGTGATGGTTGTCCAACATGGTGACTGTAAGTAATATCACTGAATTGTGTACTTAAAGTGCTTTAAATGGTAAATTTTTTGTTATACATATTTTACCACTATATATATATATAAAATACACTGAGAAGGTTTACAGGTTTTCTATATAAAACCTGTTAGGTAACCTCCTAGTCAAGGCCATTTTGTTCAAAGTGGTCAAAGGATGGCATAGTAGCCTCAATTGACATTCAGTTGAAGGAATACATTAATGTTGGCAGGGAGACCCCAATTGCAATGTGGAGGTTTGATCCTCAAGGCCAGGATGCTGCCTCATTCTTCTGGGAGCCTCATTCTTAGGAAAACTGATAGTGAACTCACCTGGGAGCTTTGAGCTATCACACTTAAGATGACAATTTCAGTTCAAAGGCTTGGCAACCACAGGCAGCAGGTGTGTAGTCCAAAGAGGAACGTGACAAAATCAAGGTTTCAAACCAATTCATGCCAGTTTGACCCCATGCTGAGAATTTGCATTCCCATCCCAGATATATGGAATCAGAATCTACCATTTAACAGATCCTCAGGTGATTCTTATAAAGTCCCAAGTGATGCTTATGCATATACAAGAATCACCTGAGGATCTTAACACGGTGGCATTGAGGAAGACATAGAGAGGTACAAGGGAGGTACAGACAACAAAGATGAACCCTTTTGCACATACATTGTCAGTGAAGGCAAACATGGATATACAGGCAGATAGATGGGTAGAAGGCCTGAACTATTAGGTATGTCTATGCAGGGGGGAGTGCATAGACATACCTAATAGACCATGAATAGGGTTGGCAGACCACGTTTCTACAAGTGTATTTGTGTGTTCTGTAAGAATTACTAGGTACATAGTAGAGCTGACAAAGGACAAGGTTGTAGTCATTTCTTGGCCACAGCCAGCTACCCAGAGGGAGCAAGTAGTTGGACCTGTGGGCTAGGGACCATAGTTGCAGGGGACATCAAGCTCAATTGGCATAACATACTACGCAAAATATTGTTCCATCTTCTACTTTGGTGAGTAGCAACTGGGATCTTAAAAGCTTGCAAGCAGCCATCTAGATGCAACAATGGGTCTCTCCTCATCCAGAGCAAAGAAGAATTAAGAAAACCAAAGACGCATGGAAACAATTAGTCCAAGGCACTGGTACATCAAGCGATCCTCAGCCTATATGACTATGAGACCAGAAAAACTAGATGGTGCCTGGCTACCACTGCCAATGACCCGGAGGGGAATCTATCTAGGAGATCCTGGATAAAGTGGGAGAAAAATGTGGAACAAAACTCAAAATCATTAAAAAAGGGGGAGGGCAGGTTTGCTGGTCTGATAGAGCCTGATGGAACCTCTGAGACTATGGCCCCTGGCTGCCCTTCAGGTTTGCAATTGAACCTACTCCTGTGGCTTCTGGCCAAACAAAAGACAGGCATATGAAGTGAACATTTACATTAGGTAGATACACTCCTTGGAGAGAACAATCATGGGAGAATAGAAGAGCTGTGTATACACAGGGAGACAGCTCAGGGGGCAGGAGTGTATGGAGGGAAGGACACAGGGAAGAGGCAACTATGGGGAGGAAGTGGGAGGGGAGCTGTTGCATTGTGGTAAACTGTAGTCAATGTCATGAGACAAAGTGTATGTGAGCTGTTGTATGGAAAGTGAATTTGCTCTGTAAATCTCAACCAAATCACAATTAAAAAAAAAAAAAAAAAAAACAATCACCTGAATATCTTGCTAAAATGTATATTATGATTTAGTATGCCTGGGGTAGAAATGCAAATTTTCAGCAGGGGGTTGAAGTAGAATGTAATGATTCACATCCCTGGAGGAAAGTCAAGGAAGAGTGAGCCTGGCTGCCTGCAAGCTTCTATCTTAGAGCTGTCTGCCTTTACGATGCTGAAACCTAAGTGTGGTCTCAAAGACATGTGTTTTTGATGCTTTAAAGTTGAAATTGTGGGGCTTAAGAAATCGACTGAATGGCAACTGGGTTGATTTGGTTATGAGTTGCACATGGGGGGATGGAGCCCTCAGCCTTCATTTCTAGCTTTAGTTACCACAGGTGGTTGGCACACCCATCACAAAAGATACCTGGTTTCTTCTGAATGGTATATGGGCCAAGTGTTGTGCTTTAAACATGCAAACAATTGCCCCTAACTTTCCTAATAAGACTCTCTTACAACCCTCTTTGGAAATCCAGATTTCCAGACCTCTCTTCTGGAGTTTCTGCATCAGTAGGTCTACGCTGGACCAGGAATCAGAGCTTTCAAGAAGCCCCCACATGTTTGTAACATCAGGGAAGTCTGAGAGACAGTAGTACAATTGTGTTTGCAGAGTTTATCCTGTATGACTTTAATAGTGGTTATCACATGTTTAAGAGATCATTGTGGTCCAAGTTTGGGAAATGCTGCACACCCAACATCTTTTCCTGCAGAACCAAAAGAAGGCACAGAGAATTCCTATAGAAAAGGACCTGTCAATGCAACATCTCCAAATGGACTGGACTGGGATCCTACTCTAACCATCCCCACTACCTACCCACCCATCCAAGGAAGCCCTGAGGAACTAGTCTTTCAATAAGACTCACAAAGAAAATGAACTTGAACTTTTATGGTCTGTGCCAAGGTTAGCTAAAGCCCCTGCCCCTCACTCTTTGTCTCTTGTTCGCTCAAGCTGGTTTTTGACTCTGCTTCCATCTCTTGCTCTTCTTTGACAATCCTCTATCCATCTTCATGCAAATGCCATTCTGAACAAGTCCACTTGCTTACACTGAGCCAGTTTAATTCAGTTTCAAGTGATGCCTTGATTTGAAAAGGTCTGTTCACTTAGTGCTCTCTCTGGTGGCATAAAAAAAAAAAAAAAAAAAATTACTGCCATCGAGTTGATTCTGACTCATAGCAACCCCTCCTTGGGCTTCTGAGGTGGTATCACTACAGAAGTAGATTGCTCAACCTTCCTTCTGAGGAGTGGCTGGTGGATTTGAACCGCCAGCCTTCTGGTTAGCAGTAAAATGCCTTAGGCACTATGCTACCAGAGCTCCTCTCTGGTGGCATGGACAGGGGAAATGAGCGCTCTGTGATCTTGTAGGGCAATGGGTGAAGACACCTGACTTACAAGGATAATGCTTTTGGCTTCTGGGCTCCATTCTACCTGGCTTCCTCCTACTGCCTTGGTCAGTCCCTGTTGGCTGATGACTGTGGGCCCCTAACACCAGGCCAACTTTGAAATCTCATTTTTATAGGGACATGGTCAAGGACAGGCAGGAGTTTACAGCCCCTAGCATGGCAGAATGGTAAAGCACTTCTCTGCTAACCAAAAGTTTCATGATTCGAACCTACTCATCAGTTCCATGGGACAGAGACCTCGTGATATGCTTCTGAGAAGCCAAGAAAACCCTATGGAGTAGTTCCACTCTGTCACATGGCATCTCTATGAGCCAACAACAACATGGGACAAATGGGCCTAACACAGTTCTTGGAAAATAGTAGGAGCTCCAAACCCATAACTAACAAATCTATCCTGGAAGAAGTGCAGTCCAAAGCTCCTTAGAAGCAAGAATAGCCAGACTTCATCTCACCTACTGTGGTCATGTGGTTAGAAGGGACTATTCCCTGGAGAAAGATATCATGCTTGTTAAAGCATGACCCTCAGTGAGATAGATTGACACAGTGCCTGCAATGATGGGTTCAAGCATAGCAAGGATTGTGAGGATTGTGCAGGACTGGGCAGTGTTTCATTCTGTAATACATAGAGTTGCTATGAATTGGAGCTGACTTGACAGCACCTAACAACAACAACATACCTGTAAGACCACCAAAGAATGTGGCTTGCATGAAACACAAGATATGAGTCAAAAGTCATAATAAAGGAATGGAATTCCTTTACTCCTGTATTATGAAAACAAGAAAGAGGATTCTGGTCCTTGCAATACTTACTTGAATCCTATTTGCTGTCACACACCTTCCCTAGACCCTGCAGCTACTCTAGAATACTCAAACTTGTAAATTCTCACACGTACATACACATACACAAACATACCCTCACACAACCCACAGACACCCACATACACACACACACATCCTGCTATATTCTGAAGAGAGTGTATTTCTTTCCTCCTCTCTTTTCACTTGGTGTTTTATTATGGAGATTTTTAAGATTAGTGGTTGGAAGAGGCTGACCCAGAGTGGGTCAAGGAGAAACTGAAGTTCCACCCGGAGACTACCTGTGATAGTTGGAGCTGTGTGTAAAATTGGCTGGACCACAATTCTGTGTGGTTGAAGCAGTTGTGATGTGAGTTGTTCCCATGATGGGATTGACTGTATATGTTTTTAGCAGCCAATCTGTTGAAAGGGAGTTTCCCTAGCGGTGTGACCTGCTTCCAATATATTTAGGAACATCCTGGGAAAAGAGACACTCTTCTTTGGCTCTGGATCCTGCTGTGCTGCCTACAAGTGTTTGTGAACGAACAATCCACCATTCGGTTTGGAGATCTCAGATTCGTCATTCGTTGGAGTCAGCAGCTAGTATATGGCCTGCCAACCTTGAGCTCCTCAGCCCCCACAGCTGCATGAGTTGGGAAGAGCCTCCAGCTTGATGGTTAATCCAAGAACTTGGGACTTACCAACTTCTATAAGTGTGTGAGCCATTTTCCTAAGATAAATTTCTCTTTCTCTATATGTATTTATAAGCTTTACTGGTTTTGCTTCTCTAGAGAACCCAGCCTAACACACCACCCATAGGTCTCTCCTCTGGGCTGGGGAAGAAGTTGAGCTGGTGACTGCTCCCCAGTCCATTTGTCCCATCACATGACCTATGATTACAGACAGGTGAGAAATCATGTGTATTTAGCTCCCTAACCATGAAACTGATGCCCTGGAAGGGAGAAAACTAAACATGCTCCTCTTTCCCCACTAGACTGAAGTCCATGGTAGGGGGCCCTGTATCTTGTGATTTGCATCTGTCCAACACCTAAATCACACTTGGCACAAAATCTCTTGTACAAAAAAAAAAAACCCAACTCACTGCCATCATGTCGATTCCAACTCATGGTGACCCCCATTGAGTTTCCAAAGCTATAAATCTTTATGGAAGGAGATTGTCTAATCTTCCTTCTGTGGAGTGGGTGGTGGGTTTGAACCACTGACCTTCAGGTTAGTGGCCAAATGCCTTAACCACTATGTCACCAGAGTGCCTTAAATCTCTTACAAGGAACTATTTATTGAGTAGTTACTAGGTACCAGGCATATATTAATTATTCCCTGCTTCAATCCACATCTGTGGAACATATGAGTTCTAACTTAATAATAAAAAACACTTAAATGCTTATTTAATTCTTACCAAGCATTGTTTTGAGTTCTTATTTAAAAAAAATGCTGAGACAGACTCCAGTATCATACTCACTTTTTATGTGGGGAAGTAGTGAACAGAGAGGCTGAGTATATGAGCAAATTCACAGAGCTTGTAAGTCATGGTGGCCTGATGGGACCCAGTCTGGCTCATAGGCCCTGTCCTTGAGCTGAAGCTCCTGTGCCTCTCATGGTAGTGTGGTTGAAAGCCCATTCTCTGAACCTGAACAGCTTATTCTGAAGGTTGACTCTGTACTTTCTAGCTGAAAAAGCTGGTGCCACTTAACACATTCATATCTCTGTTTCCTCAACCATAGAAAAAAGGTAACAGTGGGTTTAAATTAAAAGTTGTTGTGAGGAATGAATGAGATAATACATATTAATAGAACAATGCTTGCACGTATTAAATCCTTCATGAATGTAGCTATTATTATTAATGTTAACATCATTTTTCAGATAAGGAAACAGAGGACCAGAGAGGTTAAATCACTTTCCCAAGGTTACAAAGCTGATCAGTGGTAGATAAAGGGTTAAAACCTAGGTTTGCCTGCTTTTTATCCCATGGATGAGAGGCAGTCTAGTAACCTTTGCCACTATGTTTTCACCAAGATTCACCGAGAATCACTGTGTGGACGTTCAGCAAATTGTTTTCTCAGTGCATCTCTGCTAAGTAAGTCACACTCCTGTATAGCTCCAACTCCCACAGGCATTGTATATTACACACTGGGATGTATGCTGCCTAATCTGCAAATCATCAACAAAATTAGATCTCAGTGTCAAGATTATATCCTGTCTGAAGTCTAGCATTCCTTAATCATACATAAAGGAGCCCCGGTGGCATACTAGTTAAGCACTCAGCTAAAACTGAACACACCAGCTACTCCATGGGAGAAAGATGAGGCAGTCTGCTTCTGTAAAGATTTGTAGCTCTGGAAACCCTATGGGAACAGGTTATAGGGTCATATGAGTTGGAAGCAACTCAATGGCAATGGTTTATTTTTAATCACACATAAAACTATAATCTTTGTGGACCACTCTGACATTTTCCAAAGCATCTTCCAGCCTCTTTATTCTATCCAGCTCTAAAATCCTGCTTTAGTCCCTCTCTCCTTCAAGGGCAGTTTGGCATGGGCAGTGGCTCAACACTGTGATCTTCGGCACTTTTTTGCGAGACAAGGGCCTTCAGGCATTCTCTAGAACATGTGTGTCATTGGTTAGATTGTGTCCCCCAAGAGTATGTGTCAACCTGGCTGGACCATGATTTTCAGGTTTGGCAATTATACAGATGATGTAATTTGGCAGTTATATAATGATGTTATCATTCTCCATGATGTGATCAGCCAATCAGTTATAAGATTAGGGTGGGATGCAACACCCTTCCTCAGGTCACAGCCCTTTAAGGGGAGTTCTCCTGAGGTGTGGCCTTTATCACCTTTTCTCTTACAAGAGATAAAAGGAGAGAGAAGTGAGAAAAGATAGAACCTCAGAACCACCAAGAAAGAAGAACCAGGAGTGGAGTGCATCCTTTGGACCCAGGATCCCTATACTGAAAACCTCCTAGACCCAGGGTAAGATAGATGCTAATACACATGGAGATCTCCAAGGAACATCAGGTTTACAGATGTTGATTGGATATCAGGACCTTCTTTCAGAGCTGACAGAAAAAGAAACCCTTCCACTAGAACTAGAGCCCTAAATTTGAACTTCTAGCTTCCTCAACTGTGAGAAAATTGGTTTCTGTTTGTTAAAGCCATTCCCTTGTGATGTTTCTGTTATAGCAGCACTAGGTAACTAAGGGGAGCTCTGGTAGCATAGTGGCTAAGACACTTGCCTGCTAACCAGACGGCTGGCGGTTCAAACCCACCAGCCACTCCTCGGAAGGAAGGTTGGGCAATCCTACTTCCGTAGTGATACTGCCTTGGAAACCCAAGGAGGGGTCGCTATGAGTCGGGTTTGACTCGACGGCGCATAACAACAACAACAACAGGTAACTAAGACAATGTGAATCTCCAAAAGGCTGAAAGTCAACTTTGAAAAATCAAGTGTATGTGAAGTTTATATACTCGGGAAGTGGTTGGCAGGTGAGAGCAAAGATGTCTCCCCAAAACTGCAGATTATACATCGAGGAGCTTGAAGGAGGCAGACTGAGCCCAAATTAAAGGAACCCTACTCACGGGGTCATCATCAGTTGGAATTGGTAACTGGTTGCCTTTTTTCCATTGTGAATTTTGGGGAGTAAATTCATCTAATTCTTACTTCCCCAACCCCAAAAGTAAGATATATTAAACATAAAATTTTTCAGAGTAAATCCTACATTGCTTCAAGAATTTTTCATAGATAACAAAAACTACATAGAAGACAAAACCAAAAAAACAAACAAACAAGAGGTCCTAAATAATCAAAACGGCATCTGTATATATTGTTGACTTTTCTGGTTGATGTCAGAAAGAGGAGCCAAATTTTCCACAGGCAGTGACAAGATGGCATCTAGGTAACCACTCTGCCCAATCTCTCTACAACAGAGACCCAGAAAACCTGAGCGAAATAGAAACAATGATCCTGGACCTCTGAGCATCAAGCAAGAAGATAAAGAATTAGATTGAGTGCTACTGGAAAAAGAGATGCAGCGCGGGTGCGACTGGGGATCCAGAAGAAGTCAGGACCTGATGAAGTGTGGATATTTTAAGGCAGGGATGGCATCATATGTGTGGATGAGGAGAAACCAACTTCAAAGAATCTATACTGCAGCAGAGACACAGAGTAGACTGATCTGGAGAGAATAAAGATGAGCAGAATATGCACTGGATCTGGAAGAGGAAAGTGACACAGTACACTGCAGAACAAGGAGGGGGCCAGAGAAAGGGAATGAAACTACTTTCTACTAGTTAACACTAGTCATTTAGGTTGAGGGCCCATGAGAAGGCAAAGGCCTGTGGTATGGAGGTTGGAGCAGCTAGATTTCAGGCAGCCTCCCACTTTATTGAGTCTGGGCAGGAGCTGGATAAATGACTTTGTGCACCCAGAAGGGCCTCGGACCCATGCCAGTGAATCACAACTGGAGAGGTACATTCTCTACTCTAACAAAACACACCTTCCTGGTGACCAGTGGTGAACCTTCTACCCAATCCCAACAACCTGGTAGCTAGGGAAGTCCCCTTGGCCACCCTCATCTACCCTGTTTCTTAGCCATCTTCCTTAGCAGCCCAGCCACCTACTGCAACATTCTCAGAGCAGACACAGCCAGGATCTGCGGCTCACCCTACCTATGCTTGTGTCAAGAGGTGGCCTCCTCTCTCAGAGGTGCCAGGTTCCTCCCACCTCTGAAGGCACATGCTCTGGTGGCTCAGTGGATCATGCCACAGCCACCTGATCATAACTACAAAAGCCCCTCCCTCCTCATTTCTTTTTTTTTCTCTCTTTTTTTTTCACTTTTTCTTCCTTTTTATTTGTTCATATCTCACTCTTCCTATTCTTACTCTTTTATTCATACAAATTTTTCTTCTCATCTCATCCACCCCTTTTTTGTATTTTTTCATCATCTTTTTTTTTTTAATTCCTTTTTTTTCCCCTATCCCAACCAATAGAAGGAGGACATTAACTCTCCACTAGTAAGTCATATTTACTGCACTGTAACCTCCCCCAACAAGTGAGCACCACAACCCACTCCTGCCACTGGATAAATGACAGGTGATGGACCACACCTGCTCATCCTACCAGCAGTTCCTCTTCACAACAAACAGAAACCCACACCAACATTCCCACCAGTTATTCCACCACCCTGAGATGCCTGGGAAATGGCAAAGGGCTGCCAAGCTAACTACCAAAGAAGCATGTCTGTCCCACCCATCAGGATATATCTAAACAAAACAAAACAAAAAAACAGGGCTCAACAAACCAACACACAATCAACAAATAAAAACAATTTGAAAATGCCTCGGAGACAACAGACAGGTTCAATTCAAACAAAGAAGCAGGACAAGATAGCAGAAATAAGTGATCAAAATGAAGAACAAGGAAACCTCCCCCAAGGAAGAATAGATAATAAAACTACCTGCCAAGGAATTCTAAAGAAAACATATATGTCCTTCTAATAGCTAAAGGAAATTATAAGCAAAAGCAAGGAAAAGAGACAATACCCCTGAAGATTTTAGGAAAACAACAGAAGAGCAAAATAACAAAATAGACAATTAGAAATCACACACAAACAATTAGAAATACAGAAGATTAATAGTAAAATTACAGAGATAGATAATATATTGAAAGGACAAATTAGTACAATCAAATTTTCTGGAGAATGGATTAGCCAATTAGAAGAAAAATCTCTCAACATCAGTATGTATGAGAAAAAACAATAATAATAATAAAGAATGAAGAAAATCTAATTGCTATATGAGATGACATCAAAAGAAATAACCTGTGTGTGACTGGAGTTCAATAACAAAAAGAAGGGAGAAAGAGAGGGGAAAAAAAAAAAAAAAAAACCCAGAGAAAATTGTCAAAAACCTACTAGCAGAAAACTCCTCCAATATCATGAAAGACAAAAAGATATCCATCCAAGAAGCTCAATGAACCCCATACAGGACAGACCCCAAGAGAAAGTCACCAAGACATATCACAGTCAAGCTATCCCAAATCAAAGACAAAGAAAGAAACTTGAGAGCAGCTCAGGAAAAACAAAATGTTACCTACAAAGGGGCACCATTAAGGTTAAGCTCCGATTTCTCAGCAGAAACCACAGAGGTAAGAATGCAATGGGATGACATATGTAAAACCTTGAAAGGAAAAACAAAACAAAAACTGCCAAGCAAGAATTACATATCCAGCAAAATGGTTCCTCAAATATGATAGTGAAATTAGGACATCCTCAGATAAACAGAAATTAAAAGAACTTGTAAAATACTAGACTAGCCTTACAGTAAATGTTAAAGGGAGTTTTTCAGTCAGAAAACTAAGAAAAGAAGACAATAATCTAAGATTAAGACACATGACATCACCCAGAAACCAATCCAGAAAAAGAATTCTCAAAACTAAAACAAGCTTATAAAAAAGAAAACAGAAAGCCAGAGCATCAATCTGTAAAAGACAACAACTACAGAGCAAAAAGAAGGAATAAATGATGTAATTACAGAACTTACAAATAGAGAGGAAATACGGATGGTACCAGTATAGAACAGACTGTTTCAAATTTAGGAAGAAAAAAATTAACTACAGGGTAACAAAGAAAATTAGTAAGCTTTCTAGACAAAATAAGAAAGAAATAACATGGATTTAGTAAACACAAAAACAACAATGAATAGAAAAGGGAAAGAAAACTTAGTAACGAAATTAAACTAACTCAGCATAGAAAAATAATCCAGAGAACTCATCAACACCAAAATAGAAACACAAAAAGAATGACAGCAGTAAGTTCATACCTATTATTAATTATACTGAATGTGAAGGGGTTAAATGCACCAGTCAAGAGAAAGAGAGAGGCAAAATGTATGAGAAAATCTTTTCTTTCTTCTTACTGCCGTCGAGTTGGATCCAACTCATAGCAACCCCTCCTTGGGTTTCAGAGGCAGTATCACTATGGAAGTAGATTGCCCAACCTTCCTTCCGAGGAGTGGCTGGTGGGTTTGAACCACCA
>NW_006921628.1:3128712-3135269 GCF_000298275.1 Orycteropus afer afer
TTATATAATGATAAAAGGGTCAATCCACCAGGAGAACATAACCATAATAAATATCTACATAATCAATGAAAGAGCTTCAAGATATATTAAGCAAATAATAACAGAATTAAAAAACAGAAATAGACAATTCTACAATACTAGGAAGAGACATTAACACACCACTTTCGATGAAGGACAGAACTAGAAAAAAAATCAACAAAGGTATAGAAGATCTCAAGAACACAAATCAACCAACTTTACCTCATAGGCATATACAGAACATTCCACATAATAAAATCTCAGTACACACTCTTTTCCAGTGCACATGTATCATTCTCCAGAATAGACCATATGTTAGAGCACAAAACAAGTTTCAATAAATTCAAAAACATCGAAATATTGCAAAGCATCTTCTTGAATAGCATGCTATAAAACTAGAAATCAAGAAGATAAAAGGAAAAAAATACACAGAAATTGAATAACAACCTGCTCAAAAACTACTAGGTAATAGAAGAAATAAAAATGTTCCTAGAAGCAAATGAGCATGAAAACAACATACCAAAACCTTTGAGACACAGTAAAAGCAAAACTCAGAGGTCAATTTATAGCAATAAATGCACACATCACAAAAGAAGAAAGAACCAAAAAGAACCAAAATCCACACCTTAACCCAACAACTCCACCAATTATAAAAAGAGCAAAAAAAAGAAGAAGAAGAAGCCTACAATCTCTAGAAAAAGGAAATAATAAAGAGCAGAGCAGAAATAAATGAAGCAGAAAAAATAGAAAAAGTCAAAATCAGTAACACAGAATTTGGGTCTGTGGAAATATTAACAAGATGACAAACCACTGGCAAATTTAACAGAGGAAAAAAAAGATGCAAGTCACACAAATGAGAAATAAAATAGATGATGTCACAAGAGAACCCACCAAAATGAAAAGGATAATAACCGATTATTATGATGAATTGAACTCCAACAAATTTGAAAACCTAGAAGAAATGTGTACATTCCTAGAAAAATATGACCTAACTAACAGAGATTAAGATAGAAAATTTGAACAGACCCATAACAAAACAAGAAATTGAACAGGTCATAAAAAAATACCCAACAAAAAAAGTCTTGGCCCAGTTGCCTTCACTGGAGAATTCTACCAATCATTGAGAGAAGAGCTGACACCAATCCTACTCAAACTATCCCAGAACAGAGAAAATGATGGAATACTCCCAAATTCATTTATGAAGCAAGCATAACCCTAATACCAAAACCAGGTTAAAAGGGAAAAGTATAGACCAATATCCCTCATGAACATACATACAATAATCTTCAACAAAATCCTAGCCAACAGAATCCAACAGTATATCCCTCCAAAAATAATACATCATGACCAAATAGGATTCATATCAGGTATGCATGGATGGTTAAATATTAGAAAAACAATCAATGTAATCCATCACATAAATAAAACAAAGGCCAATAACCACATGATCATATCAATCGGTGCAGAAAAGGCATTTGATAAAATCCAACACCCATTCCTGATCAAAACTCTCAGCAAAATAGAAAAAAAAAAAACAACTCAACATTATAGAGAGCACATATGCAACACCAACAGCCAACATTAATCTCAGTGCAGAAAGACTGAAAGCATTCCCCTGTGAACAAGAACCAGACAAGGATGCCTTCTATTACTACTTGTATTCAACATTGTATTGGGAGTCCTAGCCAGGGCAATAAGACATAAAAGAGAAATAAAGGCATCTAAATTGGTAAGGAAGAAGTAAAACTATCCCTATTTATAGATGATATGATCTTACACATAAAAAAACTCATGAGACTCAGCAAGAAAATTACTGGAACTAATGGAAGTGTTCAGCAAAGGACAAAATACAAGATCAACACAAACATCACTTGAATTCCTCTATATCAACAAAGAGATCTCTGAAAAGGAAAACAATACCATTTATAATAGCTACCAAAAAGATAAAATACTTGGGAATAAATATTACCAGGGATACAAAAGACCTATACAGAGAAAACTACAGACTACTACTAAAAGAAACTATAAGAGACCAACATAAATGGAAGAATATACCATGATCATGGACAGGAGGACTGAATATTTTGGTAACGTCTATACTACCCAAAACAATCTACAGATTCATTGTAGTCCTAATACAGATTCCATCAATATTCTTTAAGGACAGTGAAAAAACAACTGCTAATTTTACAGGGAGAGGAAAGAGACCTTGGATTAGCAAAGCCTACTATACAGCTCAATGAACAAGGAAGACTGAAGAAGGGTGGATGCTTTTGAGTTGTGGTGCTGGTGAAGAATGCTGAAGATACCATGGACTGCCAAAAGAACTAACAAATCTGTCCTGGAAGAGGTGCAGCTGGAATGCCCCTTGGAAGTGAGAATGGCCTGACGTTGTCTCACCTACTTTGGTCATGTTGTCAGAAGGGACCATTCCCTAGAGAAGGGTGTCACGCTTGGTAAGGTGGAGGGTCTACAAAAGAGGGAAAGACTCTCAACGAGATGGATTGACACAGTGGCTGTGGCAATGGGTTCAAGTAAAACAAGGGTTGTGGAGCTGGCATGGGACCAGGCAGTGTTTCCTTCTGCTGTGCATAGGGTTGCTTTGAGTCAGAGACAACTCGACGACACCTAACAACAACAACAAACTATACAGCTAACATGGTCAAAACAACCTGGTATTGGTGCAAAGTCAGACACATAGACAGAATTGAGAACCAAAAAGTAAATCCATCCATTTATGGACAACTGATCTTTGACAAAGGGCTGAAACCCACTAAATGGGGAAGAGAGAATCTCTAACAAATGGTGCTGGTAAGGCTGGATATCCATTTACAGAAAAATGAAACAAGATCCATACTTCATACCATATACAAAACCTAACTGAAGACGGATCCAAGACATAAATGTAAAACTTAAAATGATAAAGTTCATTGAAAAATAAATAAATAAATAGGGGCAAACTGAAGGGCTCTGATTTATGGAATGAATAGATTGTCAAACATAACCCAAAATGCACAAACAGCAGAAGATAAACTAGATGACTCTCACTCAAACTCATTGCTGTTGAGTCAGATGTGACTCACAGAGACCCCTCCTTGGGTTTCCAAGGTGGTATCACTATAGAAGTAGATCACCCAGTCTTCCTTCCAAGGAGTGGCTGGTGGGTTTGAACCACCAGCCTTCTGGTTAGCAGGCAAATGCCTTAGGCACTATGCTACCAAAGCTCCCAACTAGATGACTAGGACCATCTAAAAATTAAATTCTTATGCACATAAAAAAAAAACCTCTCCAAAAAGAATAAAAAGAAAACCTATAGATTGGTGTAAAAAGAAAAAAAAAAAAAATGGCAATGACATATTCAACAAAGGACTTATCTCTATAATTTATAGAAAATTTAAATACCTCAACATCAAAAAGACAAACAATTCAATTAAAAAATGGGCCAAGGACATGAGGAGACATTTCATCAAAGAAGATATTCAGGCAGCCAGCAAATACATGAAATGATCACCATCATTAGCCATTGGAGAGATGCAAATCAATACAACAAGATATCATCTGACCCTAGCAATAAGAGCAAAGTTCAGCAAGTCAGAAAACAACAAACGCTGGCAAGGGTGTAGAGAAATTGGAATTCTCTCTCATACATTGCTGGTGGGATTGTAAAATGGTGCAACCACTGTAGAAAATGGTATGTCACGTCTTTAAAAAAAAAAAAAGGAAATGGAAATACAATCTGATCCAGCAATCCCACTACTAGGTATTTATCCTAAAGAAGTGAAAGCCAGGACATGAATAGATATATACATACCCATGTTCATCAGAGCACTATTCACAATAGCAAAGAGAAAAAAACAACCTAAGTGCCATCAAGGGATGAATGGATAAACAAACTATGATACATACACACAATGGAATGCTATGCAACATTAAAGAATGATGAAGAACTTGAGAAACACTTTATAATGTGGATGAACTTGGAGGACATTATATTGTGTGAAAAAAAAATCTGTCACAGAAGGACATATATTTTATGAGTCCACTATTACAAAAGTCAAGGAAAGGTTTATTCATGGGGGAAAAAAACATTCTTTGATGGTTACCAAGGAAGGAAGAGATGGGGAAGAAAAACTGCTAGCTAGGGAAGAGGCATATATTGATCTGGGTGAAGGGAAAGGCAATATATCAAAATCAAGTGACCAACACAGTATCACTGAGGAAAAAGAAGACATGGAGAGGGGCAGAAGAGGTACTGATGACAAAGGTAAGCACTATCACATACACAATACTGCATTCTCAGAAATAACAAATGTTAATCTGTGAGTGGATACATAGGTAGATAGGCAAGATGAGCAGATATGGGTAGGAGAATGGGACTATACCCATGACCATACATAGGTCTGGCAGACATTTCTACATATATATTTGTGTGTGCTATAAAAATGTCCATGTATACAGTAGAGTTAACAGGGAGCAAAGATATGATAATTTCTTAGTCACAATTGAACACCTTGACAGAGTAAGTTGCTAGGCCTGCAGGCTCAGGACCATAGTTGCAAGCTCAATTGGCATAACATAGTACACAAAAACATTGCTACACATCCTACTTTGATGAATAGCAACTGGGGTCTTAAGAGTTTGCAAGCAACCATCTAAGATGCAACTATTGGTCTTTCCTCATTCAGAGCAAAGATGAGTGAAGGAAATCAAAGACACAGGGAAATTAGTCCAAGGGACCAAGGGACAACAGTATCCTCAACCTACATGACCTTGAGACCAGAAGAACTAGATGGTTTCCAGCCATCACTGCCAAATACTCAAAAAGGGATCAAAACTAGAGATCCTGGATAGAGTGGGAGAAAAATGTGGAATAAAACTCAAAATCATAAAAAACCACATTTACTGGTCTAATAGAGACTGGTGGAATCCCTGACACTACTATGGCCCTTAGTCACCTTTCGCACCTAGAATTGAACTGACTCCCATGGCTCAACACTAAGCCAAACAACAGATAGGGCCTATTATGTGAACAATTATACCAAGGAAGTACATCAAAGCCAAACCAAACTCACTGCCTTTGAGTCAGATCCGACTCATAGTGACTCCTCCTTGGGTTTCCGAGGCAGTATCACTACGAAGTGCCCACTCTTCCTTCTGAGGAGTGGCTGGTGGGTTTGAACTGCCAGCCTTCTGGTTAGCAGTCAAATGCCTTAGGCACTATGCCACCAGAGCTTCTAGGAAGTACACACTCTTTTGAGAATTATCAACCATTAGAGATTAAAAGGGCAGCTTTTGCAATGGAGAAAGCCTAGAAGTCAGGAATGCATAGGAAAGGACACAGGGAAAATGTTAACCACAGGGAGGAATTGGGAAGAGAGCTGTTAAATGGTGGAAATTGCACTTCATTGTCACAAAACAATACATGTACGAATCACTGAATGGAAATCAAATTGCTCTGTAAACTTTCACCCAAATCACAATAAAAAGTTAAAAAGAGATTTTGTTTTCCAACAAATTTATCAGATATGATTTTTATAAAAGTTTTCTGGCTAATTGTTTTGCTATTGAGTAAAATTTCAGTGGTGGTCTATTTCCGTATAAATAATTGATAAATATCATCTCAAATTGAAATGAAAATGAAAAAAATACTTAGTATTTTATTTTGATAGAACATATTATATTAAGTAGTAAGAGTTTAAGGCTTTGTATGGTGGTGTATGATGACACAACTTTGCTTGCTGAAAGTGAGGATGACTTGAAGCACTTACCGATGTAGATTAAAGACTACAGTCTGCAGTATGGATTACACCTCAATATAAAGAAAACAAAAATCCTCGCAACTGTTCCAATAAATAGCTTCATGGTGGATGAGAAAAGATTAACATTGTCAAAGATTTCATATTACTTGGTTCTACAATCAACACCAATGAAAGCAGCAATCAAGACATCAGATAACGTATTGCATTGGGCAAATCTGCTGCAAAAGACTGGTTTCAAGTACTGAAGAACAAAGATGTTTCCTTGATAACTAAAGTGCGCCTAACCCAAGCCACGGTATTTCAATCACCTCTTATGCATGTGAGAGCTGGACAATGAATAAGGAAGACCGAAGAAGAGTTGGTGCTTTTGAGTTGCAGTGTTGGAAAAGAATGCTAAGAGTAGTACCATGTTATGCTAAAAGGACTAACAAATCTGTCCTGGAAGAAGTCTAGCTCAATGTGAGAATGGCCACTCTTCATCTCACCTACTTTGTTCATGTTGTCAGATGGAACCGTTCCCTGGAAAAGGATAGCATGCTTGATAAAGTGGACGATCAATGAAGAAGGGGAAGGCCCTCAAAAAGATGGATAAAGACAGTGGCTGCAACAATGGGCTCAGGTATAGTGCAGATCATGAGGGTGGCATAGGACTGGGCATTGTTTCCTTCTGCTGTGCATAGGGTCACTATGAGTTGGAGACGACTTGACAGCACCTAACAACAATGGTGGTGTAGTGCCTAAGGCACTTGACTGCTAACCAGAAGGCTGGTGGTTCAAACC
>NW_006921628.1:3150861-3152718 GCF_000298275.1 Orycteropus afer afer
CTCAGCCTCAAAACTCACGTCTACACATCACCACAGTAGGACAAACCGACAGACAAGTTTGTCTTGCTGTTGGAGACCTCTCGTATCACCCCCACCTGGGTCCCTGTGGCTGACTGTACCTCTGTCTGGCTTCCTGGCTTTTATCCCCTTTCTCCTGCTCTTCCAATGATTCCATATAGGAGGAAAACAAATAAACTTTGCAAACAAATTATTTTGGAATAACTTAAAATATCACTTGCTTATAGAAAAATCCAAATTAAAACAAAACAAAAATGAATTAACAGTCAATTTTCTCAATCAGACAGATTCTATGTCGTTTACTTAGTTGACATGTGTTTTAACAAGTACTTTAAATCACTAGGCACTATTAAGATGTTCTGTTTTATCCATGAACGTGAGACTCCAGTATGTTCTGATTCAAGGACCCTAAATACACTTTTTTCCCCTTAAACACAAAGGAACAGAAAAGAGTGTGTAGGCTTTAAAACGAAATAGAAATACAAGGACATCAGTGAGATACTGTAGTTTAAAGCAGCCCATGGGAGATCTTTATGCATTTAAAATAATCAGTTCTTGATTTGATTTTCTTTAACTCATGTTCTTATATCTAAAATGAGTTTAGTAAAAAATGAAGTCCTTCTTAAGCTTGTGTGCTTTAGGCATCTTGGATCCACTGCATCATCAAACACTATTTCTTTACATCTTTGACAATTTATTTTAAAAGTTGCCTTTTTGTCTCCAGGAGAAAACTGTCTTCCTATTTACACAGGGAAAAGGATTGTACAACAATCATTCCATGGTCCAGGCACCTTTCTTCAGTCTTGGGGACCTAGTGGTGTTAGAGTCTAACTTAGAAAGGTGGTAAACTGCCCATTTCTTACAGACTGATTGCAGCTGCCTTAAGACAGATTTGGTTCTACTCTTCATTTTCTGTCTCACCAGGAACCCAACCTGCATCCTATTATTTCCTATTCCTACCAAATGAATTCAAAAGAATATTGAACACAGTTTAATCAGTTCTCACAGTTCTCCTTAGAAACACAAGCACTTATGTTGTGTGTGTGTGTGTGTGTGTGTGTGTGTGTGTGTTCCCTCCCCTCCCACCCCTGGCAACCCACAAAGTTTCCCTCCATATATAAACCTTTCCTTGACCCTCCACAACAATGAACTAGTATTATATTTGTTCTTCTGTGATTGACTTGTTTCACTCAGCATAATGTCCTCCAAATTCATCCATGTTATGTGGTGTTTTGCAGACTCTACATTATTCTTTAGTGCTGCATAGCATTCCTTTAAGTGTATGTACCATAGTTTGGTCATCCACTCTTCTGCTGATGGGCATATAGGTTGTTTCCATCTTTTTGCCATTGTAAATAGGGCTGCAATGAACATGGGTGTGCATATATCTGTTCCTGTACTGGCTCTCACCTCTCTAGGATATATACCTAGTAATGGGATTTCTGGGTCAAATGGTATCTCCAATTTCAGCTTTCTAAGGAATCGCCATACTGCTTTCCACAGTGGTTGTATCACTTCACAGTCCCACCAGCAGTGTATGAGAGTCTCAATTTCTCCACATCCCTGCCAACATTTATTATTTTCTGTCTCACTGAACCTTGCCATCCGTGCTGGGGTGAGATGTTATCTCATTGTTGTTTTGATTTGCATCTCTCTGATGACCAATGATCATGAGCATCTC
This sequence comes from Orycteropus afer afer, assembly GCF_000298275.1. Taxonomy (NCBI): domain Eukaryota; kingdom Metazoa; phylum Chordata; class Mammalia; order Tubulidentata; family Orycteropodidae; genus Orycteropus; species Orycteropus afer. The sequence goes on from NW_006921628.1 coordinate 3,152,561, forward strand.
TTCCTGTATTTGCTGGCCACCTGAATATCCTCCTTGGTGAAGTGTTTATTCATGTCTTCTGCCCGTTTTCAATTGGATTATTAATCTCTTTGCTATTGAGGCATTGGAGTTTTCTATAAATCTTAGAGATAAGTCCCTTGCCAGATATGTAATTATCA
>NW_006921628.1:3158366-3162655 GCF_000298275.1 Orycteropus afer afer
GCTTTTGAGTTGTGGTGCTGGTGAAGAATGCCGAAAGTACCATGGACTGCTAAAAGAACTAACAGATCTGTCCTGGAGGAAGTGCACCCGAAATGCTCCTTTGAAGCCAGAATGACCAGACTTCATCTCACCTACTTTGGTCATGTTGTCAGAAGGGACCATTCCCTGAAGAAGGATGTCAGGCTTGGTAGGGTGGAGCATCGATGAAAGAGGTGGAGGCTTTCAACGAGATGGACTGACACGTGGCTGCGATGATGGGCTCAAGTATAGCAGGGATCATAGAGCTGGCGCGGGATCGGGCAGTGTTTCATTCTGCTTTGCATGGAGTCGCTATGAGTGAGAAATGACTCGACGGCACCTAACAATAACAACACTCTTTTTAACACATATCCTATATTCCCCTGGAGGGTAGGGATAATGCCTCATTTCTTTTAGTATCCAATGGCTGGCACAGAGTAGGCATCCCACATATTCTGAACTGATTTAAAATTTCATGTTGTGATGACTGCTCCCACTAGGTGAAGTTCCTTATGAACTTGAGATATCCAAAGAAAGCTAAGAATGTGTCTTTGAAACAGCAGCATATCTAAAATTGATATAAATTTATATGCTCTGACACAGATCCATCTCCAAGACATAATCTTAAAGTTATGGAATAATTCTTACAGTATGATTCCACTTACATTGCTTAAAAGAAAAATATCACCAACAATTTATTTTTATAGGCACTATCTCTGAAAGCAAAAGCATAAAAGAAAAAGAAAAACAGGAAGGCTAGACAATGTGCTAATTGTGGTGATCTCTAGCACAAGGGCTAAAATGGGAGTGGGGAAGCCTTAACATTATCTGAAATGTTTGTATTTTTCACAATGAGAATTTATTAATCCAGTGCTCATGTTTTTAAAAATAGGTTTAAAAAGTAGATGGTCTGACAAATTTCAAGTTATCACAGGAAATTCAGACAGGTAAGTAGATTAATGTTTCACAGGTTATTAAAGCAAGATAGAAATGTACAAAATACTCCTTCAAATCAGAGTGCCATGGAAAGGGGAATGTTTGGGGAGGGTGGTTTCAAATGCATCATGATGTTCAAATATACTCTGTTGTTGTTGTTATGTGCCGTCAAGTAGGACCAGATTCATAACGACCCCTCCTTGGGTTTCCAAGGCAGTATCACTACGGAAGTAGATTGCCCATCTTCCTTCCAGCAAGTATACTCTAGATGGGGATATAAAGAAGCAGCAATTACCCCAAGGCCCAGCATATGCAAAAGCAAAGCTATTCTGAGGAGCTGCCAATTTTAAAGGAACATGTTTGGTAGAAGTTAATAAATATATATTGAAAATAATTCCCATTTTTATAAATTTCCATTTTTGGATGAATAGACATGTGAAAGATATTTAGGTTATAAAAGCAAAATTAAATTCCAATCTTTTTAAAATTTGATACTGGTTTTTGTGGGGAGTTCAAAAATCATCTAAAGGCTTTGCTTGAAGTCTTCCTACATAAATGTTTGACAGATTATCTAGAAGGAGAAATTTCATCTTGAAAATGAGATTTTCCCAAGCACCCTATCAATGTCCTTTTTTCTCTAGTAATTAAAAATTACACTATTTATTATAAAATACTTCATTAATCATTGTGGAAAGTTACAAAGTACAGAAAGCACAAAGAATGAATATCTATAACTTAACAAGCAAAATCTACCTTGGATTGTATCTTTGCTGACCATTTAACACATATTTGTATTCATGTTAGAAAAAATGGTACTGTTTTACAAAAACTTGCAAAAATCAATGTATTAGAAAAACTTCCATGATAATAATTAGTATTTTTAAACATGGGGTGGGAATGACTACTGTCTATCAATGTACTCTAGGTAAGAAATCACTCAATTGAAATCCTAGGTTATTTTGAGCAATCCCATAATAACTTTTGAATGTATCTTTACGAAGCACTCTCAAATAAATTATAGCCAGTCCCTGGGTTACAAAGAAGATCCATTCCTAACTGTGTCTTTAAGAATTTGTAGGTCAGTCAGACCAAGTGCATAGGGTTCTTATTTAGCCTTTTTAATGTAAGAAAAGGCTTGAAGGCTTTTCAATGTTTTAAAAGCTGCATTTGCAGCAAGTGAAGGTGATTGTGATAAAGAATTTGTTGTGAGAAGGGACTGGTTCAATTGTTTCACAGTGAGGGTAATTTACATAAACATAAAACTGATTTTGAGAAGAAACAGTGGTGTCCTACTCAAAAGATGGTGGTGTTCCTTCAAGGATGGCACCAATGGTTCTGCTTTGAATGTGTGTGGCTCTCCACAGTCCTGCCAATAATCCAATCTCATGCATCAGGTTCCTGAAAAGGCTCACTACACCTCTTCCTAGTCTCCCACTTTCTAGGCCTTCACCCAGTAATTTTTCCTGTTCCGGTTACCATGACTAATCATCTAAATTGTAAAAATTCAGGTCTGTTCCTGTTTTGCTTCCTCAGCCATGACGGAACCAGTTTGATCAGTTGGGAGCCCTGTTTAAAGGGCAAGTAAGATTTGTCCATAAGTTGGACACTCGTAGCCTGGGGATTGCTTGTACCCCATTTGATCCTCTCAAAATCTAGTGAAAGAGGAAGCAGGCACTATTGAATGAGAGGAAGTCTGCAATATTCACATTCCTGCTTTATATGTGAGACAGCAAAATTAGAATGTCCATGGACTTGTCAAGCTCCTGGTGGTCAGTGAGTAAGAGAGGTGGGACTTGAACCCAGGTCTGCCGATCATAAATCCCATACCCTGTCCCCTGGATTCCAAGTCTTCCCTGGCTTCCTCCCTTATACTATTTCAGCTTTTGCATCAATGTAACTTTCGTGAGGCTATTTACGCCCAACACTCCAGGTCCCTTCTCTCCTCTTTGACCCAATTTTATTGTTCTTCAAATCAATTTTATTGTTCTTCTCTACTTCTCAGTATTTCCTATTTTAAAGTTTTTTTTTTTTCCCCCCTGTGGTATCTGTTGGGGCTGAACCACTGAATTGGTTTCCAGATGAAGTCCTAGCACCAAGCATGGTACCTGGCACACAGCAAGCGTTCAATAAAGGTTTACTGAAGAAACGTTACACCCTCCACCAGTGGCTCCCAATGCAAGCACATTTTGGAGAGCTGTCAAAAGAGACCAACAAAGGCTCTGAGGAACATGGATATCTGGTGAGGTTAAACTGGTTGAATTAAATTCTTTATTTCAAGTTCTGGGGAAAATCAATAAAGTAAGACTACATAAAAACTGGACAAAACAACCATTTTCTGAGCTAAAAAACAATAATAATAAATCACAGTTGATTGTTTTTTAAAAGAGCTGAAAAGGGGGAAAAAATCAATAGTTTCATATTATCCAAACAAGCAGATAATATTTTTGTCACTTCCTAGTCAGCTTTTTCTATATGTATGATAGAAAATGTGAGCTCTGGTGGCATAATGCCTAAGACATCTGACTGCTAACCAGAAAGCTGGTGGTTAAAATTCACCAACTACTCCTCAGAAGGAAGACTGAGCAATGTACTTCTGTAGTGATACCGCCTCAGAAACCAAAGGAGGGGTCGCTATGAGTCATATCTGAGTCGACAGTAGTGAGTTTGGTTTATATTTTTATTAGGATAGAAAAAGCAGTGTATTTTTTTGCAGCTTTTTAAAAATGATTAATTACTTTCCCTGTCATTTATAAGAATGTACCAATGGGAAGGACCTCTGGTGGCCAGTTACCCATTACTTCTCTCCTGGGTTTGCATAGCCTCAATCCCCAAGTACAAATAGGCCTGGATAGGACTGCATTTTTGTTTAAGCACCATTAGTCAAAAGCATTAAATATATATATATATATATATATATATATATATACACACACACATACATACACGCACATGCACACACACACACACATACATACAACTTTTCTCACCAATGGCTAAAAGTTCTATGTTTGAAATATTTATTCTCTTTAAGACTTCTTTGTCTTTTCTACATTTACAAACGTAAGCAATTCCTATATAAAGCTAAGAGAGAACAAAAGTATATTGCTCTATCTTCTTAACTACTTGGTCTATTTTAAAGTTATTTTAAAGTTATTTTTCCTAACTACGTTCCCCTCAGAAACATTTGCCAAAAGAACCTTCATCTTTCACAGTGGGGATGTCTCTATTACCAATTTCCTCCAACTTGTGCTGGCCTCAGTAGAATAGAACCATAAGCTTAATTTGATACACTTGGAAATGATTTAATTTTGAAGTACATATTTATTTAAAAGAAT
>NW_006921628.1:3162755-3164616 GCF_000298275.1 Orycteropus afer afer
TGAATGGATATATTATCATCATTCATCAAACCAGGAAAATTCTCTTTCAACAAATCTTTCACAATTTTTTCTGTGGTTTTATTTGTCTCTTCCTGTTCTGGGATTCCAATTACATGTAGGTTATTCCTTTTGATGGTATCCCACATGAACCTTCGGCTTTCTTCATTTTGTTTTTATTTTATTTTTCTGATTGATCCCTTTCCAAAGAAGTACTGAGGTATTTGTCTTCAATCTCACTAATTCTGTCTTCCACTGATTCAATTCTATTCCTTTGTCCATTCAATGTGTTACCTGTTTCTGAAAATTTAGTATTAATCTTCCTGATTTCTATGTGTAGATTTTGTGTCATTTCTAATTTTTCATTTATTTTGTCATTTTGTTCTTATATTATCTTTTGAAATTGTTCCAGGGTTTCTCTGTGTTTTCCTCCATTTTGTCAGTGTTTTCCTTGATCTGTCTCAATATGTTGAAGATACCTAAATATAGTTCTTTTGAATTCCTTATCAGGGAGTTCCAATGCTGCATCTTCCTTAGGGATGAGTTCTGGGTCTGTATCCTGCTCCCTTGTTTCTCCTACTTTATCTTACTTTTTTGTGTGCACTGTGATGCTTTGTTGTCTCCGAGGCATTGTGAGATTTTTGTGTTTATATTTAACTGGTGATTGTATGTGGAGTGACTTGCCTATGATTTTTGTCTTCTTTGTTTTGTTTAAGCCCTTATGTTTTGAGAAATGTGAACACCTGGATGAAAGGAAGACTCAGGAATGAGTGGGAGCTATCCCTCAAGTTCCCTAAAACTGTGATGCTAGTAAACTGCCTCAATGTTGCTACTTCAACTTAAGTAGCAATGTTGCTACTTTAACTGTGATGCTACTGAACCACCTCAAGGTTGAGTCTGGTCTCCAAACCAAGTCAATATTTCTCCTATTTGGAGTCTCAGGAAGCCATAGCTTCTACTTCTGAACAAGTATTTCTACAAACTGGCTGTTCCCCTTCCTGTTACTGGTGTGAAACTGACCAAGTCTTTTATTTGAGAGCATGAAAAGATTCTTCCTTACTTAAATGATGGAGAAAATTCATGATACTAAATATATGGAGAGAAGAAAAATGGCAGTACCTAAAGAACAACTTCTATGGCAACATATTAGAATCTGTCTGGGTGTGTAGATTGTTTAAATGGGGGTTCATCTCTCCTATGGCTCAACTTTCCATTCTGAGCTCAGTATATAAAGGCAGAAGTTAGCCCTAAATGACTTCCTAAGACCCTTTTCAGCTTCTGGATCTTTGAAAGTAGAGTCTACATTATTTTGTTCTTCTTTCTCTAATATTAAATGTATGGTATGGCAGCAGTTAATGGTCCTTGGGTTTATTATCCCTACTCTTTTAAAAAAGCCAGGAACCAGGACACAGGAGCAGTCAGCTGCAGGGGTCCAGGTGAAGAGAGAGAACCAGCCACGCCCAAAGCAGCAGGATGGGAGAGCGGGAGAAAAGGGATTAAAAGCCAGGAATGCGGACAGAGGGGCAATCAGCCACAGGGATCCAGGTAAGGAGAGGGAGTCCAGGCACACCCAAAGCAGCAGGGTGGGAGAGTGGGAGAAAGGGGATTAAAAGGCCCAGGAACCTGGACAGAGGAGTAGTCAGCCGCAGGGACCCAGGGAAGGGTGGTACAAGAGGTTTTCAACAGGGAGACAAACTTGTCTGTCAGTTTGTCCTACCGTGGTGACATGTTCATGTGAGATTTGAGGCTGAGCCACTGGTGTTTCAAAGACAACAGGATGCATATGGTGCACAAGTATCACCTTACAGACTGAGACAGACTAGGAAGATGGCCATCCACTTCTCCAAGAATTGGCCAGGGAAAA
>NW_006921628.1:3172266-3180762 GCF_000298275.1 Orycteropus afer afer
GACAGTTCAAACCCACCAGCCACTCCTCGGAAGGAAGACTGGGCAATGTACTTCTGTAGTGACATTGCCTCGGAAACCCAAAGAGGGGTCGCTATGAGACAGAATCGACTCCACAGCAGTGAGTTTGGTTTATTTTGGTTTAGGGTGAATGTGCTATCACCAGGAATTATAATCCTGAAAGAAGTTATTTCTCAAAGCTTAACAAAAATCAGCAATAATTCAGTTTGGTTTTTGAAAACAATTATTTAAAATATATTTTAAATATCTTTTCTTAATTTTTATTCCTCTAAAACCCACTCTTAAAAAAGAAATGTATCTGAAACCTTTCCTGTGATGGTAGGATACTGAGTTTTATGCACTATATGGAAATATTTTAATAATCTTTTTCAAGAAAGCAATGAAGATAAAATTCACAGCCCTTAATCCACTTCATCTTTGTAGAAAGTACTGTTAACTCTTCTTTCAAGATCTTCTGTGTGTTCTCATTTCACTCACATACTAATATAACTCCCTGACATTTTATTAAATGTAAATGAAAATGGAAGACCAAACCAAACTCACTGCCATTGAGTCCATTCTGACACATAGCGACACCTTTGGGTTTCTGAGGCAGTAAATCTTTATGGAAATAGATTGCCCAGTCTTCCTTCTGTGGAGTGGCTAGTGGGTTTCAACTGCCAACCTTCTGGTTAACAGTCAAATGCCTTAGGTGCTACGCCACCAGAGCTCCTTAAATGAAAGACAGTGATGAAAAACAAGTGACTGATGAATTGTATTTTGTGATTCTAGTACTCTTCCATCAGTTTATAGAATTCCTCTCACTAATCTCTGTTACTTCATATTGTTGCATTTCTTTCAAGGGACGGGATACTTGATCATTTTTCAAAAATGAAAATACACGTAAGCCACGTGGACTCATATTTTTCTGAATTCTTTTACACAGAACATTTGGAGCATTAACTGAAAGGTTGTGGTTTGAACGCACCAGCTGCTTGACGGGAGAAAAGACCCGATGCTCTGCTTCCGTAAAGATCACAGCTTTGGAAACCCTATGGGGCAGTTCTTCTCCACTCTACAGGGTCACTATGAGTTGGAATTGACTCAGTGCACACAACAGCAACATGCAAAATAAAAGCTGCACATCTTTCACCTTCCAAAACATAGCTTGTGTTTCATTGCTAAATTTTTATACATTATAATTTCAAGAAGCTTATGCTAGCAATGTTGTTGCTGTTGTTATGTGCTGCTGAGTCATCTCCAACTCATAGCGACCCCTCCTTGAGTTTCCAAGGCAGTATCACTACAGAAGTAGATTGCCCAATCTTCTTCCAGGGAGTGGCTGGTGGGTTTGAACTGCCAGCCTTCTGGTTAGCAGTCAAATGCCTTAGGCACTATGCCACCAGAGCTCCCATGTTAGCAATAATGGAAGGTTATTTTGGCTATGTAAAATCTTTTTAGCAAGATTCTTCATATACACAAAAAGTAGAAGGGGACTTCTGATTAAGGTATCCATCCTGTGTTGACATTATTCATTTCTAATGAATTCGTGGCTCAATTAAGGCAAGAGCCAAAAACATCTTAAATGTTCCTTGAGCTCTATTAGGCAGTGTCCCCTGCCTCCTCCACTTCCACTTATGATTTTGTAACAGATAACATATTACTATGAAATATTACTATTTTATTTTGACAATCTTATTTTGGGCTTTAGCTATGGAAGAAGTGGAAAATTTTAAACTTTAACCAAACACTTTAAGGAGACCGCCTCTGTGCTTTCTTTTTGTGGGATGAAAAATCAGCTATTACACACATCCAATGTCCTACTTCCCCAGAGCAGCGAGCACTTCACCATGTTGCATGCATGGACAACTAGGACTTGATGTTTTTCTGTTAGAGTTTGTAATCAACCTGAGTTAGAAGTGGAAAATGGGAGCCTCCTATCATAAGCTCATAAAAGGCAATTTCAGTGTCAGCGTGGTGGACTGAATAAATAGAGAAAGGATTTATTATGAAGTTCTGTAGTGATGTTGGCACCAGCAGCAAACTGTGGGGCAACAAACTATCGCCAAAATCCAAGAACGAGCACAAATACTGAACCACCGTGTTCCCAGCGACAATAACGCAAGCGGCTTTATGACTGGCTGGCATAGCCACAAAAAGCACATGCTGGCATGTTTAGGGACATAAATGATAGATCTGTTGCTGGGAGTTTATAATTATTTAATCAAACCCAGACTGCAGGACCTGGAGGGACATCATCTGTCCTCCCCAGAGTGGAAAAGGACAGAGCTCAAATGCTGACAGACTCCAAGGGGAGAGTGAGAGGCCAAGGCCCACCATGGCCTGGGTGACAGTCCCCTTCCATGGGCCGTGTCATCCTCCCAGTTGGGGCCTGTAGGAAGTAAGTTACCGGCCATCCTCTCGATGTGCTGATATAAGCGGAACCAATTATATTTCCTTTCATGGACTAAAATGTACGTATGTCCTGCTCAGAACAGGAAATCACTTATTTTATCCAACTCTTTCTCCACCACACACACACACACACACACACACTTACAAAGGACTTGTGCCAGCCACTTGCTTTATATGTACATAGTTTAAAATCCTAGAAGAATAAAAAGCTCCACCCCACTCAACCCTTACATTTGACATGTGGAAAGTAAGATGATGGACATGCAGTGGTCATGAAAAATACCATGGCTCTGGCTATTCTGGAGGCTGGGGTCTGGGGTGGAACCGGGTGGTGCTCATCAAATCAGCTTTTAATTCCATCCCAGCCTGATGGAAAAAGAAAAGGGGGTGCATTCACAGGCAATTATTGTGTGTTTTGGTGGAGAGAGAAAAAATTATTAAATTAAATTAGCATTACATTTCATTCCCAAACCCTAAGAGATTCTGGAATTTAAATAAGGTGCTCTCTTGAATTTAGTTGTTACATGTAAACTTAAGTTTCTACTTTAAAGTGCCAAGAAATGGATACATGCACTGATGATGTCATGAGGCCATAGTGTTTTTGGGTTTTGGGTTTTTGTTTTTCTTCTTTAAATGATATGAAGTTAAAGGAAAACAACATTTGGGAAAACAGATTTAATGGGACCTTGAAATAATGAATCGAAGTGTTAATTCCCAAAAGAAACTTTCCATCCTGGATATCAGCTTCTTTGTTCTGCCTTTCCCCCCACCCCATTCTTTCATTTAATCTTTCTGTACAGAAATGCTTTGGAGTGTGGATAATACCAGCAGAGCAAATTTTAACTTCTCCCTATGCCTTCCTCCTTAGAACCCTACTTGCAATGTTTTTCAAACCAGAAATACCATATCACTTTTTAAATGACCCAAATAGGTAATTTTCCTCTAAATATTACCTGTTTTCTTCTTTACTAAATAGCTATAAAAACTATACAAAAGTTGCATGAATACATTTTCATTGCAAATAAAATGGAGAAAGAAGTGAGAGGCCCATGCACTGCCCCCACGCCCGGGTCCTACTCCTCAATCCCAGGAAGAGATTTGGTGTGTACATTTTTTCCCTCCATATGCTCTTTGTAAGGAAAAAATTTCAGAAACAAAGTATGGAAAATATTTAACCTTCCGCCACGATTATTAGGTTTTGATGTTTAAGAGGGAAAAATGCCCAAACACATAAAAGTGGAAAATCCCCAAACAATTTGGTCAGATATGCATTGTAAGTTTCTTCGTTCAGAAAAGTCCTCCAAAGGTCTGACAGACATATTTTCAAACACATGTAAAGACATCTCTACTTTTAGAAAATAAACTAAAAATGAGGTCAATTTCTTAACAAAATACAAAATCTTTTATCAGTTTCCAAAGGGGGAAAAAGAGTCAGACGGAAAAAAATTAAACCATATTTCAACCACTCACATCTCATGTTCCACCAGTTTTATCTTTTCTTTATGCAGTGAACAGGCATTATTGTTAAAAACTTTTGTGAGTTAGGGCATCTTTAACCTAGTCTCTTCCACTGATATAAATGTGCATTTTAAAAATTGTGGTTTGAATGGGAAAAAAAAAATTGTGGTTTGTTTTTAATTGGCATTTTAACAGGATAAAAATCTTTTTATTCCTCTTTTATATACCTTTAGTAATGCTAAAATAGTTTATATAGAATCTATAATTAAACAAAGATGTGCACTTACTTTCCAGGTTGTAGTCAACACTCCAATTTTGTTTTATAAATGAATTAAGAGGAATTCAAGCTAGCAGAAGAGGTCGGGATGATGGCAGTCAACAGTCTGCTTATGTATAAATCAATCAAGCAAAGACGGTAACAAAATTATCCAGAGCCTCTTGAATTTTCCCTTTCCTGCCCTCTGAAGATCCATGGGAATTTCCACGCTCATGTTACAAGCAGTTCTCCTGACTAATAACTTATTGTTTACAGTTGCTGGCCTGTGCTGAATTTCTTTAAGGGCATTAATTATCGGGGATGCCATTTTGTATTGTCTCTCTGAGTAAGCTCAGAACCAGGACCTTTTAAGTACACCTTTAGGCTATGCTCTGTCTTCACGTGATGGTAAATTCAGAGAATCAAGAAACCTCCACAAAACTAAAGTGAAAAACTACAAAATCATTTGCTTGGCACCATGCAGTCAAGTGAACCAGCTAAAGGACATAATGCTCATGTTTTATTTGCTTTCTTACCAAGAACCTTGGCGAGAGGGAGAGAGGAGGACAGGGACAGACAAGACTTCTGTGATTCCACTTCAGAGGGTATTGTGATGACATGAAATATCCAGGCCCTGGCTTCAAGGAACACAAAACCTGGTAGAGAAGACTAGACAAACTATATGAGGTATAATTCTGACAAAGGAGATAGAATAAGTATCATGTTGGAAAATCCTGAAGGAATTTCACATAAAGAGAAGTATTTCTATGTGTATTTTTATGTGTTGTGTTCTCCGTCCTTTAGCAGGGAAATGGAAATGAGTGATATTCCGGTGATCTTCAGCTTACTACTTTTTTTTTCTTTTTTTCTCCTGTAAAGTGCTTATCTCTATACTGTGTTACTCAAATATATTCAATAAGTATTTATGGAGCAGTAACAATGCTCCAGCAATACATTGGTGCTGAAGATACGACACTTCCTGTTTCAAGGAGAGCACAGTTGGGCAGAGGAGATTTGAGATGAAGGGGAAGTGCAGATATGAGAGGGATTATGAAAGGCAGCACCCCTCTGGCTTGAGAAACAGGAACTAATGGAGGAAACCACTTGGAGACAGTGAAAACTACAGTAACTCTTAGAGATGAGCAGGAGTTAGCAAGGGTATGGAAGAAAGGAGGAAACAAGCCAGCTTGTGTGTAGACAAAGTCTAATATTCACATCAATGGAAAACAATATTCAATCAGTGTTCTTTCACCTATTTGCACAATATAAATCCTGTTTCTTTGTCCTTTTTGGTGAAAATTTTGAATGTGAATATCACCAGCTTACAGCATACATTCACACAATGGATATAAGTGTTCTGTGAACAGGGATTTCCTCCAGGTTAAATCAATGTCATTTATCCAGAACATATATCAGCATCTAGATTAGAGTGAGCTTCAATAAACATGAATGTTGGCATTTATCTACAGGTAACAATCAAAATGTGATTCCCTTAAGTTTCAATTCATTGTCATTAAATTTGCCAAAGGAAAACAATTCTCTAGGATTTCTATTCCGTGGTTCACAGCAAATGATTAAAAGTCCCAATTTGGGGAAATATCTTTTTGGTCTTGTCATGTTTTGTTGCCTGAATTGACCTTGGCTTTATGGAGAAACTCAGAGGCCATAGCCCAGGGAGCATGCCTAGCCCATTTGGTGGCCCTAACCTAGGTTAGGTGAAAAAACCTGTGGGGGTATCAGTGACTCCTTAATATCACTGTGTTTTTACACATGGAATCTAACTTCTGGAAAAGATAAGAGAAGTTTCTGTAAAGTTCTAAATATGGCCTCTTTTTGTACTTAGAAACAAGGTTGAGTTCCATATTGAGGGAAAAAAAACTTTTCTGCTGCCTACCATCCAGTATTTCAAGGGTTAAAGTAGTGTATTTGTGTTCAAGGTCAGTCTCCTGCAGGTGAAAATGAACCCTGACTATCTTCTTAAACCTCAATAGGTGTGGATACTGGCTGTACTAGACTTTGAAATAACTCAAAGAACAGTTGCAACAGAATATTGACAAGGAATTGCCAGAAATGTGGAACCAGGGATATCATTGCTGATGACAGATGGATCTTGGATGAAAACAAAGAATATCAGAAAGATATTTACCTGTGTTTTATTGACTATGCAAAGGCATTCGACTATGCAGATTATACAAATTATGGGTAACATTATGAAGAATGGTAATTCCAGAACACTTAACTGTGCTTATGAGGAACCTGTACATAGACCAAGAGGCAGTTGTTTGAACAGAACAAGAGGATACTTAATGGTTTAAAATCAGGAAAGATTTGCATCAGGGCTATAATCCCTTCATCATATTTATTCAATCTGTATGCTGAGCAAATAATACAAGAAGCTGTACTATATGAAGAAGAAGGCAGCATCAGGATTGGAGGAAGACTCATTAATAACCTGTGATATGCGGATGGTACAACATTGCTTACTGAAAGTGAACAGGATGTGAAGCACTTATCGATGAAGATCAAAGACCATAGCCTTTGACATGGATTGCATCTCAACATAAAGAAAACAAAAATCCTCACAACTGGACCAATAAACAACATCATGAGAGATGCAGTAAAGATTGAAATTGTCAAGTTTTTCGTTTTACTTGGATCCGCAACCAATGCCCATGAAAGCAGCCATCAAGAAACTAAACAACATATTACGTTGGGCAAATCTGCTACAAAAGAACTGTTTAAAGTGTTAAACAGCAAAGATGGCACTTTGAAGACTAAGGTGTGCCTGAGCAAAACCATGACATTTTCAATAGTTTCATATGTATGTGAGAACTGGACAATGAATAAAGAAGACTGCAGAAGACTCGATGCATTCAAATCATGGTGCTGACAAATAATGTTGAATGTACCATGGACTGCTAGAAGAACAAACAAATCCGTCTTGGAGGAAGTATAGCTGGAATGTTCCTGAGGAACGAGAATAGCCAGACTTCATCTCTAGTACATTGGTCATGTTGCCAGAAGGGAGCAATCCATATTGAGATTGGTAGAAGGTCAGTGAAAGAGGAGAAGACTGTCAATAAGATAGATTGACAAAGTGGTTGCAATAATGGGCTCAAGCACGGCAATGATTGTGAGGATGGCACAGGACTGAGCAGTGTATTGTCCTTTAGTACATAGTGTCACTATGATTCGGAACCAACTTGATGGCACCTCACAACAACAGACTTTTAGCTGATTTTCTTTTGAGTTAAAGGAGAGCTAAGATGGATCATCCCAACAGAAGAACATCGGCTTTATGCTCAAACTCTGACTGACTTCTAAGGCTTCTAAAACCTTAGAAGGCTTCTAAAACATTTATAGCATGGACGCTCTCCCAAAGATTTCCAATAGAAAATCTGTGCAATATCAGCCTAAATAAGAGGGGGTAAGAAAACTAGAAAATGAGACCTTAGAACTAGACTGGGGATAGCAAATGGATGTCTTCTGTAATTTATTAGTGGTGGCTGGGTAGCACTCTGGGTTGGAAGGATTGGAAAGTTGCATCGGGGTCACTGGAATGAGTGTCGTGACTAATTATTAATGTCTGCCTTGGGTACTGGAGAGGATTTGGGTCCAGATGTAATTACTTGACATCACTGATAGTTACTAATAATCCCTCTACCTTAAACCTGAGTCTGTGTAGGAAAAATATTTTATTTGTAAATAAGTTATATTTTTAAAAATATATATAAAAGAATATAGAGACTATATATAAATTAAGTGGCATGATATTCAGCAATGTGGCAAACATGGAGATACTTAGGGATCATTCATTTGAACACCTCAAAGGTGAATATAATTATTCATGTTAATTGTACAGACAGTTACACACCCAGAGCAGTAGTTTAAAGTGAGGGGAAAATATTACTGATGATGGTCAAAAAATAATAATAACAACAACCAGGTAACATTTATTGAGCATCAATTAGATACTAAGTACCCTGGTGTGTTTTACATTGTTGTTGTTGCTGTTAGTTGCTGTCAAGATAATTCTGACTCATGGTGACCCATGCATGCATAGGAGAACTGCTCCACAGGGTTTTCAATTTGGAAGCAAAACACTAGGCCTATCTTCCAAGGTGCCCCTGAGTGGGTTCAAACTGCTAACCTCATGACCAGTAGTGATTAACCATTTGCACCATCTAGGGACTCTGTTTTTACATATGTATGTTATCATTTTCCCAGAACAATACTTGAGGGAGTATTGATAGTGTAGTGCCTAAGGCACTTGACTGGGAACCAGAAGGCTGGTGGTTCAAAACCACCAGCCACTCCTCGGAAGGAAGGTTGGGCAATCTACTTCCCTAGTGATACTGCCTTGGAAACCC
>NW_006921628.1:3183102-3196730 GCF_000298275.1 Orycteropus afer afer
TCCCTCTCGGTAGGGTAACAAGGGAACGTGTTCAGTGCAGATCAGTGAGTAAGCACAAGCCCGCCTTGTTTCAGTGCCTATGCAGAAGTAGTCTGGTTGAAAATTAAGGAAACTCACACTATTAACCTTAATACTACCACACACTGTCATTTGTATCTCATGCAGAGTCCATGGTCAACATTCTGATAATAAATAAGAGTAAAGGATGTCTACAAACTTTCTCACATGCTACAGAGAAGTTACCCAGAGACAACCTCCACACAATGGAGAAAGCATCCTTTCAGAATTGCAGAGACTCTTGTGAAATAATGATCAAACACTTACAACCAGTTACCAGGGACTATTTCAATGACTTCAATAATCAACACCATGATTTTCAGAAAAACATGGAAGCAACTGAAATCTGTGCAGAGAATGGACAGGTGCACAAAGGTAGGGATCGGTGCCTCCAAAGATTTACTGTGAGAATTTTATGTGCCAGATTTGCTGCTAACAGCATAGAATGACTCAAACAGAGCCCTTCTTTAAGACCCCAGGGCCCATGGTGGAGGTTAGACAAGAACACAAATAAATCAAAAGAAAGAAGACCAAATATAAGTGCTTGAATGTGACTAATTCTAAATGGGTAGCATGGGGGAAACGTTCTGGAAAAGAGGAAATTTAAACTTCACTTTAAAGGTTGAGTAGTGGTTCAAAAGGCACCGAGAACAACATTACCAGAAGCAGGAACCCAAATGAAGAAAGGCTGAGAGATGGGAAAGGTGATTGTAATTTGGGGATCCCTCAAATGGTCCATATCTGAAGCAGAAGAAAGAATGTGGTCTCTGAAGAAGAGTGGAGGTGGGGCTGGACAGGTAGCCATGGCCCTTAAAAAGCACAAGGATCTGGGATTTGTTTTCTAGGCAATGGAAAGCTTTGGAGAAGAGGTGTGTCCTATTCAGACCTGTATTACGAAGCAAGTGTTGTGCAGTAGAATGGAAACTACATCGGAAGGAGAAGAACTAGAGTCAAAGAAAATCAATTAAGAGGCCACTGCAATAGTCCAGGAAAGAGTTAATGAGGGTGAGACTGAGGGTGAGAGCAAGGTTGAGGCAGGGGGCCTGGAAGGAGGAGATCTGCACAGCCCCTGTGGGAGGTGATGCTAAGTGCACAGAGTCAGGGATTGCACTGATGGTTGTTTCTCATGTTCATGGCTACCATGGCCTCTCTCTTAGCATTAGGCCTATGCTGCATTTAAATGGGGGCAGGAGTGCAGGGGGCCTAATTCTGGGGCAGTGGTCAGCAAGCTTATGCTCTGGGAAAACTGCTGACCTCCAGCACTTTCCTAGGGCCTGACACTGACCTGACACTGACCATCATTTTCCTTCTTACTCATGGTTGTACTTTTCCACTTAAACAAGACACAAGCCCAGTTCTGTGGGGATTCCAGGCTGTCTGGAAGAGTGAGGGCATCTTCCATCTTGGGATACAGCAGGCATACTATTGCTCAGTTTTCACTCTTAGAATCTAGAAGTTGGGAAGGACCATCCCATCTTGACTCCTCTGGCAAGAGAGAAGGATATTCAGATAGACCATCAATAATAAGAAGGAGCCTAACTGATGACACAGATGTTTCAGCCAAAGGAACAAGACTTTGTACCCTGTCTATATTATGTTGTTGTTAACTGCTGTCCAGTCAGCCCTCAACTCACAGCGACCCTATGCATACTGGAACAAAACGCTGCCTGGTTCTCTGTCTGGTCATTGCCATCCCCATGATCAGCTATAGATCCAATCATTGTGAGCCATAGGGTTTTACTGGCTGATTTTCAGAAGTAGATCAACAGGCCTTTCTACCTAGTTTGTCTTTGTTTGGAAGCTCCACTGAAACCTGTTTAGCATCACAGCAACACACAAGCCTCTACTGACAAACAGTTGGTGGCTGTACATGACAAGGATTGGCTGAGAATCAAACCCAACTCTCCCACACTGAAGGTGAGAATCTACCGCTGAACCACCACTGCCCTGTCTACACTATTGTTATTGTTATTTTCTGCCATTGACTTGATCCTGATGCATAATGACCCTACATGGATCCTACATAACAGAGAAAACAGCCCCATAGTGTTTCCTAGGCTGTAGTCTTTATAGGAGTAGATTGACAGGTCTTTTATTCCGTGGAGCACCTGGAGGGTTTGAACCACCAGCCTTTCAGTGAGCAGTCAAGCTCTTAACCATTGTGTCACCAGGGCTCCTTGTCTTACTATGTTGTGTTGTTGTTGTTGTTATGTGCCATCCAGTCAGACTCGACTCATAATGACCCCTTCTTGGGTTTCTGAGGCAGTATCACTATGGAAGTAGATTGCCCAACCTTCCTTCTGAGGAGTGGCTATAGCTGCCCTTAAACCATAACTAGAACAAAGAAGCCCATGTTTATCTGGGTGTATTTTGGGAGGAAATAAATTGGCACTGCATCATCTCAGACCAATAAAATTCTAAACTGCTATAAAAATAATAGCCATTCATGAAAGGGATCCTCTGAGTTAATACTTCTATATTAAATTAGGCTAATGCTATATTAGACTAACACAATACTGCACTAATCCAGAAAGTGAATGAACTTAGATATGCATATTAGTATTCAGTTCGATTAATACAACCCATAGCCAAATGCTCCACCAACCATAAGCCTGAATGAAGTTCCTAAGATGGTTGTAATTTATGGCAAATACTTCCTCCTCCTCTTCCCTGTCCTCTTCATGAATTGTTATTGTTATTGTTCTTTGGTGGCAGATCTTCATGCTGTTGACTTCAAATAAGGAGGATGCTTTACGTATACTCTTATTTTCAGATTAAAAATTAAACACATTTAAAAAAAAAAAAATTAAACACATTTTGCAGCATGCTCAGATTACACCAGTGCTCCAGACAGGAATGCCTTTATTCCTTCAAGTCAGCTGGAGCAGGCCACCACTACATGTGGTCGGACGATCTCTTTCTTGCCTCGTCCAGATGTTCTGCCTTAAAGACTATTCCCGTGTCTGCAGTACACCAGCCCAATTCAGGAACTCTGTATGTGGAGGGAGTTAAAAGGGTTCCTTTCACTGATCCACAGCCATTGACTGCCTCTTTCACAACAAGCCAGGAAAGAACTATGGGGTTGCGGGGAATAGGGTGACTGAGCCTTTCTTGCTCACAGATGTGAATATCTATCCAGGCTTTCCTTTCTTAGCCCCCCACAATCCACTCTGGGGTGGGAGTATTAGTAGTACAAGGACATTATTCTGAAATCTGTCAGTCTTCATGTTAAGTGGATTCTTACATGTTCACGCCTGTGCTTATTTTTAAGTAAATTTATGTGTGGTTATAAGAGCATTCTCAGTCAGGGAGATTACTCACAGGGCCATTTCACTCATTCAGAATGAAGGGAAAGAGGGTAAGTTTAGACTCAGCTTTTTTCCTTGAGGGCACTACCCTGTCCAAGTAGATAAAAGAACTAAGGCTGCTGAGAATGGTCTGAGTAGCTGTGACTACATGCCTGCTTCATCCAGGAGAGTTCTACCCAGAGGATGGTCTATGGACAAGAACATCCACATAGCCTGGGAGTAGAATAGAAATGTACTTTCTCAGGTCCCACACCACACTCACTGAATTACAGTGTCTGGGTGTAGGGCCCAGGAATGTGTGTTTTAACAAGTTCTTCAAGTAGTTTTTATTCATGCTGAAGTATGAGAAGCATCAATCTCAGATGTAGGGTCTGCCATACTACCAAATTGTAGTTAAAACCAAGCATGCCTCTTGGCCTGGTATAATGAGCACCAAAATAACCTCTGTCACCTCCAACCCTTGTATTCTGGAAAGTTAACCTTGAATTGGGCCCAAGTTCACATCCTTTCTCAGTACCTAACAGTATTTCACAGCTGCTGTAACACTTTAGCATGATTAGCTTTATATATATGGCTTTCTTTGGAAAAGATTAAAATATGACATGGAGTTAAGCATAAACACGTTCTACAGTCAAAGTCTAATGACATCCACAAATGTGCTAGAAAAGACCGATTTTCAACCAACAATCTTTTGTTTTACTAAGCTGATCTGAAAAAAACATCCCTAGAGTCCATTACATGAGATCATCTCATCTTTTCTGCTGAAGTACTCAGTGGAGTACAGGGTGGTGGATTTGAGAGTATTACTCCCATTTGATAGATAAGGAATCTGAGGCCCAGTAGAGTATTTTCTGAGAAAAATACTTTTCATCAGGAATTCTAGCTAAGCTTTAATGCATTTCAAAACATTTCTGGTAGGGTATGTTATAAAAGTCCACCGTCAGAAGGAAGATCTATCTGCTGAATCAGATTCCTCAGTCCTCTGTCAGGCCATCTATGGGAATTTTCAACCCCAAATGCTATAGAGGGCTCAGTTCCCACCAACGGAATGGAGACAGAAAAGTCATGTTCCTCTTTGCTGGAGTTCTACCGTGCCTCCAGGCATCAAGATCACCATTCAGTGTGCAGATCATCCAATACCCAGAGGAGGCCAAATAACATTTTAATTTTAAAGACGCCGAAGATGTCCTAGTTAAACCAAGACAGTGCAACTACTTAGCGTTGGTTAATACTTAGACTATTTAGTCATTTGAAAAATGCAATTAAGGATGAATCATGGCTCAGTAACCTAAACAAAATCAAATTAACAAATGGGCGGCATTCTCTTTAGTCTAAGAGGATAATTCATAACCTCCTGCCAGAAGTTCTCTGAACCTTCTTGTGCAGATTTAGGGCATCCAGATGCTGAATTCCTTTCCATTTTAACATAGACCCAGGAGTGGTCCATGAGTATGCAGCTGACTACTAAAAAAAAATGAGCACTTTGAAGACATTGTCATATAGGATCTCCAGACACTGATATTGAGGTGAATGAGTATGAGTGGAGACTTTGGAATCAAACAGACTACACTCTGAGTCCCAGCTATTCTACTCCTTACTAGCTAAGTAACCTTGGGTAATTTATTTATTCAGTTTTTCTCTCTGAAATATGAAAATAAAAATACTACCTTTGTGGATGTATGTATACATCTTTATCAATATATAGATACAGATACATCCATGTAAACATACAGATAGATAGAACTATATACTAACCAAAAGGTTGGCAGTTTGAACCTACCCAGAGGCTCCTCCAAAGAAAGGCCTGGCAATCTGCTTGGAGAAATGATCATAGCCTTAAAAACCTTATGGAGCACAGTTCAACTCTGACACAGGTGGGTTTGCCATGAGTCAAATCAACTTGACAGCAACTGTTTTTTTTTTTCCTTATATATATGTAAGTGTAAGCATATATATTTATATAAAATACATAATACTTAGAACTTATATAATAAATGATGATTATTCATTTATTTAGCTATTGAATCAAGTCTACAATAGTATTAAAGTTGCAAAACTATCTATCAGTTTTCTGAATTACATTTAAAATTCTAATTTTCCTCTTGCTATAAACCTATGATGATTAATATCTTTGAAACTCTGAAGTATTTAAAGATATATTCATGGGATCATAGAAATTTGGATCATGAAGTGATTCCACCCATTTTTTCACTGCAGCATGGACTTGGCTAACTTCCTGTCATTGAAGACAAATGTGTGAATGGGATTTGTCCCTGTCCAGTGATCAATTTCTTTGTGAGACAGAGAGAAGCCAGGTCTCCTCACAGGAAAAGTGAGGTCTGCCCTCTATACTAGTGGTGCCCAAGCAAAATATATTTTAAGTCACATAAGTAATCGAAAATTTTCTACATGGAACTAATATAAAAATGTGTTATAGAAAAGTATACATTACTTCTTTTGTACTAAGTTTTCAAAATCCAGGGTGTATCTTACTCTTACAGGACCTCTCAATTCAGATATTGCATTTTCATCAGACATATTTGATGTGTATTTAGATATAATAAAATTTATAGATGAGAAAGTAGTTTCCCATACCCAATTATTCCAAACATACTTAAGGTTTCCAACACATAAATTGAGTATATGTTATTAAAAGCAATTACAATTAAATAAAATTAAACATTCAACTCCTCAGTCCCACTCACCATATAGCCATATTTCTAGTACTCAACAGTCACATGTCATTGGTGGCTGCCACAGCAAACAGAGCAGCTCTAGACTCTTCTACCCCTAAAATTCTAAGATTTGAAAAACCTTACTACCATTCCCTACATAAAGATAATAAAAATGATGATAGAGGGGGTAAGTGGCTTTCCTGGAGGTAAAACAGAGTTAAATAGAGTTGCAGCTAAGAGAACTGGTATAGGTTCAAATGCTCTTGCTTGGGTGAAGCTGAGCAGTGGTTTAACTTGTCTAAACTATAGCTTGATCACATTAGAGATTACACAACTTATTTCATATAATTATCAGAATGATAAAATGTGATATGGAATGTGAAGTAGTGACTCCTGGAAAACTAGATTAAGTGCAGAATGAATTGTCATAAGAAAGATTCTAGAAACATTGAAGCTATTGAAAATGGATTCTTAGATATGATGCTGTAATTATTCACAACCAAAGCAAAATAAATTAGACTTGAACAAAATGTAAAAAGCTTGTGCATCAAATAACACTACCAACAAAGTGAAGAGACAAGCTACAGAATGGGAGAAAATATTTGCAAACTATATATCTGATAAGGGTTTAATATCTAGAATATGTAAAGAACTCCTAGAGCTCAATAGCTTAAAGACAAAAAAATACCCAATTTAAAAATGGGCAAAGGATTTGAATAGACATTCCTCCAAAGAAGATACACAAATGGTCAATAAGCACAGAAATGATAATGAACGTCATTAGGGAAATGCAAAACAAAACCACAATGAGACATCTTTTCAGCTCCAGAAGGATGGCTATTGAGCCCTTATGTGGCACAAATGGTTCACACACTTGGCTGCTAACCTAAAGGCTGGCAGTTCAAATCCACCCAGAGGTCATTCAGAAGAAAGGCCTGGCAATATACCTCAGAAAAATCAGCCTTTGAAAACCCTATGGAGGACAGTTCTAGTCTGACACAGATGAGGTCACCCTCAGTTAGAAACAACTTGATAGCAAATGATTAGGATGGCTATTATCAGAAAAGCAGAAAATAACAAGTGTTGACAAGGCCATGGAGAAATTGGAACCCTCAACCATTGCTGGTAGGATTATAAAATGGTACAGCTACTATGCTAAATAAACACTTTACTAGTTCCTAAAAAAGTTAGTAAGATTACTATGTTGTTGTTGTTGTTATGTGCCATCGAGTTGGACCCGACTCATAATGACCCCTCCTTGGGTTTCCGAGGCAGTATCACTACGGAAGTAGATTGCCCAACCTTCCTTCCAAGGAGTGGCTGATGGGTTTGAACCGCCAGCCTTCTGGTTAGCAGTCAAATGCCTTAGGCACTATGCTACCAGAGCTCCAAGATTACTATATGATTCAGCAATTCCACTCCGAGGAATAATACTCAAAAGAAATGAAAACGGGAACTCAGATATTTGCATACCAATGTTCATTGAAGCACTATTCACAATAGCTAAAAGGTGAAAACAATCCAAGTATCCATCAACACATGAATTGATGATAAACAAAATGTAGTATACCCATACAACAGAATAGTATTCAGTCATAAAAAAAAAAAAGAAAAGAAAAATTATGATCTGATACATGCTACAGCATGGATGAACCTTAAAAGCATTATGCTGAGTGAAATAAGTCAGACACAAAAGGACAAATACTGTATGATCCCATTTACATGAAATGCCCTGAATAGGCAAGTGCATAGAAACCAAAGTTTATTAATGGTTACCAGGGCTAGGTGGGAAGGGAAAATGGGGAATACTCTTTAAGGAGTACTGAAATTCTAAGAGTGATGAAAAATTTTGCAAATTGATATGGTGATCATTACACAATGTGATGAACATAATTAACATAATTGAATTATACATGTAAAAATGGTTGTAGCATCAAATATTTTCATATATATACATATATACATATATATATATATACATATATATACATATACATATGTTGTGTATATATATATACATATATGTATATATTTCTCCACAACAAAAATTGATAAAAACTAAGATTGGCCTGAAAGATTTAGAAAGAAAAAAAAGACTGAACAGGCAGTACTGTATGTGTATTTATCACTGTTTGACAAACAAATGTTTTACAAGGAGTTCATTTTTTGTAGCGGAGACTATAATCACCTAATAACCTTCTAGTCATGGTTCTAGACTCCTTGGAAAAATTAATAAGATACTTTAGTTAGAAGTAGTCACCACTAGGTTACCTAATAAAGCATTATGCTTTCTTGACCCCATGCCTTTTGCACATGCTGTTTCCCTTACTTCGAATCCCCTTCCTGATGCCTTCTTTTTTGCCTGGCAATTTCCTCATTTTTCAGAACTTAGCTCAAATGTCCCCATGGTGATCTTTCAAAGTGAATTATTCATTGCATTAATGGTATTTTCTATTTAAGAAAATACTAATATGGGAATTATTCAACCAGTTACCATGGAGTCTATTCTGACTCATAGAGACCCCATGTATGTAAGAACACAACTGTGGCTAATTTTTCAAAAGTAAATTGCCAGGCTTTTCTTCTGAGGTGCCTCTGGGTGGACTCCAATACCAGCCTTTCAGTTAACAGCCAAGGGCTTAACCATCTGTGCCACTCAGGGACTCCATATTAAAAGTAATGACAACTAAGGTTAGGTGTGGCCAGCACCTTCTTAGGTAAGGTCACACATACACACAAAAAAACTCAAACCAAACTCAATGCCATCAAGTTGTTTTTTGACTCATAATGACACCCACTGGGTTTCTGAAGCTGTAAATCTTTAGGAAGTAGATTGCTCAGCCTTCCTTTTATGGAGCAGCTGGTGGGTTTGAACCACTGATCTTCTGGTTAGCAGTCAAGTCTTACCCACTATGCCACCAGAGCTCCCGTGGTAAGGTCACAATTGGGTTTATATAGAATCAGTTAACTTCAAAGAAAGATACCATTTCTAAGGGGTGTGTGTGTATGCAGGAGAACAGCAGTGGCACTATATAATAAAACCAAAACCAAAGTCACTGCCAACCAGTTGATACCAACTCACAGCACCCCATTGGGTATCCAAGGCTGTACATCTTTACAGAAGCGGACTGCTTTCATCTTTCTTTGGTGGAACAACTGGTGGGCTTGAATAGCCAACATTTTGGTTAGCAGCCAAATGCCTTAACCAAATAATAATGATGTCTAGTAATGCTGGTCACTTTACCTGGATTATTTTATTTAATCCTTACAATTATCCTATGAAGGAGGTATTTTGACTTCCATTTAGAAAGGAGGAGACCTGTATGAGTCAATCCAATTCTAGAGTACTACTGAGTGAACAGCACAGATTTGCTATTTTGGTGAATGTGGCAGACACTGTTATTGCCTCCCTCAAATGCACTGTCATTTTTCTATCACTAAGAGAAGCTTTGTTTTGTGTAGGTATCAATGTGCCCAGCTGAAAATACTCATTTCCACAGATTCCTTTGCAGCTAAAGATGGCCACATGACCATCTTCTGGCCAATAAGATGTAAGCACAAGTCTGCAGAAGGTTCCTGGGAATGCATGTCTGGCAGATAGAGCAGCCATGTTATGATTATGAAGTCACGGGCCACCCTCTAAGGATCACAAGAGAGGAAGCTAGGATGGGCCAAGGGCTTTGAAACCTTGACAAGCTCCACCCTCTTGGAAAGCTACCTCCATACTCCTCATTAGGCTGTTTTTTTTGTTGTTATGTGCCGTCAAGTCACCTCCAACTCATAGCGACCCTAGGTGCATAACGAAACACCACCTGCTCCCACATCAGTTCCATGATCCTTGCTATACTTGAGCCCATCACCACAGCCACTGTGTCAATCCATCTCATTGAGGGCCTTCCCCGCTTTCGTTGACCCTCTACCTTACCAAACATGACATCCTTCTCCAGGGAACAGTCCCTTCTGATAATATGAACAAAGTAGGTGAGACAAAGTCTGTCCGCTCTTGCTTCTAAGGAGCATTCTGGCTACACTTCCTCCAGGACAGATTTGTTACTTCTTTTAGCAGTCCATGGTACTTTTAGCATTCTTTGCCAGCACCACAACTCAAAAGCACCAACTCTTCTTCAGTTTTCCTTATTCATTGTCCAGCTCTCACATGCATATGAGGTGATTGAAAATATCATGGCTTGTATCAGGTGCACCTTAGTCCTCAAGGAGACATCTTGCTCCTCAGCACTTGAAAGAGGGCCTTTGCACCTGACTTGCCCAGTGCGATATGTTGTCTGATGTCCTGACTGGTGCTTTCATTGGCGTTAATTGTAGAATCAAGCAATGCAAAGTCTTTGACAACTTCAATCTTTTCTCCGTTTATTGTAATGCTGCTTGTAGGTCTAGTTGTGAGCATTTTTGTTTTCTTTATGTTGAGATGTAATTCATACTGCAGACTATATTCTTCAATCTTCATCAGTAAATACTTCAAGTCATCCTCACTTGCAGCAAGCAAAGTTGTGTTGACAGCGTATTGCAGGTGGTTAATGATTCTTCCTCCAATCCTGATGCCATGTTCTTCTTCATATAGTCCAGCTTCTCGGATTATCTGCTCAGCATATAGATTGAATAAGTATGGTGAAAGGCTACAACCCTGACACACACTCCCTTCTTGATTTTAAACCATGCAGTGTCCCTTTGTTCTATTCAAATGACAGTCTCCTAGTCTATATACAGGTTCCTCATGAGTACAATTAAGTGTTCTGGAATTCCCACTCTTCTCAATGTTATACACAATTTGTTATGATCCACACAATCAATTGCTTTTGCATAGTCAATAAAACACAAGTAAACATCTTTCTGATATTCTTTGCTTTGAGCCAGGATCCATCTGATATCAGTAATGATATTCCTTGTTCCACACCCTCTTCTGAATCCAGCTTGCACTTCTGGAAGTTTTCTGTCAATATACTGCTGCACTGTTTTTTTAATTATCTTCAGTGATATTTTACTTGCATATGATATTAATGATATTGTTCAATAATTTCCACATTCTGTGGGATCACCTTTCATTGGAATGGGTATAAATATGAATCTCTTCCAGTCAGTTGGCCATGTAGCTGTCTTCCAAATCTCTTGGCATAACTGAGTGAGTGCCTCCAGTGGGGCATCTGTTTGTTGAAACATCTCAAAGGGTATTCCATAAATTACTGGAGCCTTGTTCTTTGTCAATTCCTTCAATGCAGCTTCAACTTCTTCCTTCAGTACCATTGGTTCTTGATCATATGCCACTTCTTGAAATGGATGAAGATCTACCAGCTCTTTTTGGTACCGTGACTCTGTATTCCTTCAATCTTCTTTTGATGCTTCCTGCATCATTCAATATTTTGTCCAAAGAATCTTTCAGTATTGCAATACAAGGCTTAAATTTTTTTCCTCAGTTCCTTCAGCTTGGGAAATGCTGAGTGTGTTCTTGCCTTTTGTTTTTCTAACTCCAAGTCTTTACATATTTCATTATAGTAACTGGCTTTGTCTTCTCGAGCTGCTTTTTGAAATCTTCTGTTCAGCTCTATTATCTTGTCATTTCTTCCATTGGCTTTAGCTACTCTCTGCTCAAGGGCAAGTTTAAGAGTCTCTTCTGTCATACATTTTGGTCTTTTCTTCTTTTCTCATCTTTTTAATGACCTCTTGCTTTCTTCATGGATAATGTTCTTGATATCACCCCACAGTTTCAGTCATTAGTGTTCAATGCATCAAATCTATTCTTTAGATGATCTCTAAATTCAGGAAGGATGTATTCAAGATCATATTTTGGCTCTCATGGACTTGTTTTAATTGTCTTCAACTTCAAGCTGAACTTGCATATGGCCAGTTGATGGTCTGTTCTACAATCAGCTCCTGGCCTGGTTTTGGCTAAAGATCTGAGCTTTTCCATTGCCTCTTGCCACAGATGTAGTCAGTCTGATTCCTGTGTATTCCACCTGCTGAAGTTCACGTGTATAGCCACTGTTAGTGTTGTTGAAAAAAGGTATTTGCAATGTAGAAGTTATTGGCCTTGCAAAATTCTATCATGCTATCTCGAGCATTATTTCTGTCACCAAGGCCAAATTTTCCAAACACCAGTGATTCTTCTTTGTTTCTGACTTTTGAATTCCAGTCACCAGTGATAATTAACACATCTTGATTGCATGTTTGGTCAATTTCAGACCGCAGAAGTTGATAAAAATCTTCAATTTCCTCATCTTTGGCTTTGGTGGTTGGTGCATAAATTTGAGGAACAGTCATATTAACTAGTCTTCCTTGTACATGTACAGATATTTTCTTATCACTGACAGCATTGTACTTCAGGACAGATCTTGAAACATCCTTTGTGGTGACAAACGCCATGCCATTCCTCTTCAAATTATCATTCCCAGCACAGTAGATCATATGGTTATCTGATTTGAAATGGCCAAAACCCATCCATTTCAGCTCATTAATGCCTGGGATATCAATCTTTATGTGTTCCATTTCATTTTTGACAACTTCCAATTTTCCTAGATTCACACTTCGTACATTCCATGTTCTGGTTATTCATGGATGTTTGTAGCTGCTTCTCCTCAATTTAAGTCATGTCATATCAGCAAATGGAGGTCTCAAAAGCTTTACTTTATCCATATCAGTAAGCCTGGTTCTATTCTGATGATGCAGCTCTCTTCCAGCTGTATTTTGAGAGCCTTCTGACCTAAGGGGCTTGTCCTCCTGCACTGTATCCAACAATGTTTCTGGACTATTCATAAAATTCTGCAGTAAGGTATCAGTGTTTTTCTGCTATTCGTAAGGTTTTCCCTGGCCAATTATTTGAGAAATGGATGGCCTCTTCTTTTTTCCTAGTCTGTCTCAGTCTGTAAACCACACTGAAACACGTGCACCATGTGCAATCCTGCTGGTGTTTGAAACACTGGTGGCACAGTCTCAAGCCTCATAGCAACATGCCACCACATTATGATAAACTGACAGACAAGTTTGTCTCCCTTAGCTGTTCAAAACCTCTCCATCCTCCCCTTACCTGGATCCCTGTCACTGTTCCTCACTCTGTCCTGGTTCCCCTGGCTCTTTTCTCCTTTCCCCAATTACCCACCACTTGGGTGGGTGGGGCCTGGGTCCTTCCCCTTACCTGGGTCACTGCCACTTCTGCCTCGCTCTGTCCTGGTCCCCCTGGTTCTTCTCTCCTTTCCTCTGCTTTACCACCACTTGGCTAGCAGTATTAAATCTCTAGTTTATTCAGTTACTGTCAGATTTCACCTTGCTGTTAAATGCCATTGAGTTGGTTTTAACTTATAGCAACTTTAAGTACAGCAGAACGAAATGCTGTCTGCTCCTCTGCCATCCTCATAATTGTTGCTATGTAGTTGCCGCCACTGTCTCAGTCCATCTCATTGGGAACCTTTCTCTTCTTTGTTGATCCTCTACTTTACCAAGCATTGATGTCCTTTTCTAGAGGCTGGTCCTTCCTGATAACTTGTCTAAAGTATGTGACATGAAGTCTCACCATCTTCACTTTAAAGAAGCATTTTGGCTGCACTTCTTCCAAGGCAGATTTGTTTGTTCTGGCAGTTCA
>NW_006921628.1:3197015-3198935 GCF_000298275.1 Orycteropus afer afer
TGTTGAGGTATAATCCATACTAAAGGCTGTAGTCTTTGATCTTCATCAGTTAAGTGACTCAAGTCCTCTTCACTTTAAGAAAAGTTATGTCATCTGTATATCACAGGTTGTTAATGAGACTTTTGCCAATCCTAATGCCACAGTCTTCTTCATATAATCCAGCTTCTTGGATTATTTGGCAGAATAATGGTCAGAATGAACAGATATAGTGAGAGGATACAACCACAATGCACAATTTTCTTGATTTTAAACCACACAGTACCCCCTTGTTAACTGTTTGAATGACCATTTCTTGGTCTATGTACAGGTTCCTCATGCACACAATTCAATGTTCTGGAATTCCCATTCTTCACAATTATTCATAATTTGTTATGATCCACACAGTTGAATGTCTTTGCATAGTCAATAAAACACAGATAAATATCTTTCTGACATTCTCTCCTTTCAGTGAAGTTCCATTTGATATTAGCGATGGCATCTCTTGTTCCACATCCTGTTTGAGGAGGCAGCTCTTCCCCAGTCACATTTTGAGTGCCTTCTACCCTGATATGCTCATCTTCCAACTAAATCAGGCAGTGTTCTACTCCTATTCATAAGGTTTTTTACTGGTAAATTTTTCAGAAGTAGACTGCCAGGTCCTTCTTCCTAGTCTGTCTTAGTCTGAATGTTCCATTGAAATCTGTCCATAATGGGTGACCCTGCTGGTATTTAAAATACCTGTGGCATAGCTTCCAGCATCACAGCAACATGCAAGCCACCACAGTATGAAAAACATACATGTGACAGACTAATGGTGGATAATGCTATTCTTGTTGTTAGGTGCTGTTGAATTGGTTTCCACACATAGTGACCCTATGTACAACACAATGAAACACTGCCAAGTCCTGTATCATCCTCATAGTACTTGCTATGCATTTGACCATCATTGCAGCCACTGTGTCAATCCATCTCACTGAAGGTCTTCCCCTTTTTCACTGACCCTTTACTTTTCCAAGTATGATATCCTTCTCCAGGGACTGGTACTTTCTGACAGCATGACCAAAGTAGGCAAGACAAAATCTGGCCATTCCACTTCTAAGGAGCATTCTGGCAGCAGTTCTTCCAGGACAGATTTTCTTGTTCTTCTGGCAGCCCATGGTATTCTCAGTATTTTTTGTCAACATCATGATTCAAAGGCACCAACTCTTCTTTGGTCTTCCTTATTCATTGTCCAGCTGTCACATGCATGTGAGGTGATTGAAAATACCAGGGCTTAGGTTAGGCACACCTCAGTCTTCAAAGTGTTATTTTGCTCCTTAAAACTTGAAAGAAGTCTTTAGCAGCAGATTTCCCCAGTGCAATACAATGTTGGATTTTTTAACTGCTGCTTCCATGGATGTTGATTGTCAATTCAAGTAAAATGGAATTTTTGACAACTTCAATCTTTTCTCCACTTATTGAGATGTTGCTTATTGGTCCAGTTGTGAGAGTTTCTGTTTTCTTTATGTTGAGGTGCAATCCATACTCAAAACTGTAATCACTGATCTTCATCAGTAAGTGCTTCAAGTCATCTTCACTTTCAGCAAGGAAGGTGGTGTCATTTGCATATTGCAAGTTTTTAGTAAGTCTTCCTCCAATTCTGATGCTGTGCACTTCTTCATATAGTCCAGCCTCTCAGATTTGCTCAGCACACAGATTGAATAAGTATGGTGAAAGGTTACAACCTTGATTTACATCCTTCCTATTAAACAACAACACAACAACAAAAAAATGCACTGCTGTCAAGTCAATTTGACTCATAGCAACCCCTCCTTGGGTTTCTGAGGCAGTATCTCTATGGAAGTCGATTGCCCAACCTTCCTTCCAAGGAGTGGCTGGTGGGTTTGAACCACCAGCCTTCTGGTTAGCAGTCAAATGCCTTAGGCACTATGCCACCAGACC
>NW_006921628.1:3199365-3209967 GCF_000298275.1 Orycteropus afer afer
CACCGAGGGACCAGCACTGCTGGGAAAGAGACTGTGAGAGACTGTTGGCTGAGGGACGGTGGGCTGGGAGAGAGACTGAGCATTTTTCCTGAACTTGAATTGTAGTCTGGTGCTTCCCTAATAAACCTCATAATCTGTGAGCTCTGTGTGGCCACTGCAGTGAATTATCGAACCCAGAAGAGAGGTGGTGAGTGCTTTGAGAGGAACAGTTGGAGAAAGGGCTGCAGGGAGGCAGCATGTCTGGCCTGGCAGGAATAGGCCTTGGGCTATTGATGGTGATTCTGCCTTCCTCTTGTGGGGTTCTAGGAGGTCAGAATATGTGGCCTCCTTGTCCTTTTTTCACTTACTATATGCCAAGACTTGGGCTTATCATTTAACATAGTTTATTTAATCTTTGGACATACTATCAAAACAAAACCAAACCTACTACCATCAAGTCAGTTCCAACTCATAGCAAACCCCATTGAGTTTCCAAGGCTGTAAATCTTTAGAGAAGTAGATTGCCTCATCTTCCTCCTGCAGAGCAGCTAATGGGTTTGAACTGCTGACTGTCTGGTTAGCAGCCTAATGCCTTACCAACTCTCCCTCCCAGAAGAGACTAATCCTTGCAGAAGCAAATCTGCTTGGTAAAGTAGACAGCAAAAAGATGAAGATCTATAATAAGATAAATAGACACATGGCTGCAATGGTAGGCTCAACCATAGCTACAATCATGAGGACGGCACAGGACTGAGCAACATTTTGCTCTGTTATACATATGGTCACTATGAGTCAGAACTGATTCAACAGCATATAATAACAATTTAGTCTTCATAACAACACTAATGGCATCATATTATTTTCTGTATTTTTCTTATCAGAAAAATTGGGGGACAGAGAGATTAAGTGACTTTTCTGAAACCACACAGCTAGTAGGTAGGAGATCTGGACTCAACACTGTCTCACTCCAAAGCCTCTGCTCTTGACCTCCATGAGGTATAGCTGCATAATGCCTGTGAGGTCAATATTATCAATGCCTCCTTAAACATATGAGGAAAATCAGCTTCTTGAAAGTCAACTCTCTTTCCCAAATTTATAGAGCTCATAATTAGCACAGCCAGGAATTAACCTAGGCTTGTGTTATTCTATAGCATCTTCTTGTGACCATTATGACATGTTATTGCTGTTAGGTGCTGTCGAGTTGGCTCTGACTCATAGCAACTCTATGTACAGCAGAACGAGACACTGCCCAGTCCTGCATCAGCCTCACAATCCTTGCTATACCTGAGCCCATCATGGCAGCCACTGTGTCAATCCATCTCAATTGAGGGACTTCCCTGTTTTCAATGACCCTCCACTTTACCAAGCGTGATACCCTTACTTCCACTCAAATCATGTTGTTGTTGTTATATGCCGTTGAGTTGGACCCAACTGATAGTGACCCCTTCTTGGGTTTCTGAGGCAGTATCACTATGGAAGTAAATTGCCCAACCTTCTTTTCAAGGAGTATCTGGTGAGTTTGAACCGCCAGCTTTCTGGTTAGCAGTCAAGTGCCTTAGGCACTACATTACCAGAGCTCCTAGTCAAAATTATTTATAGAACTGTATGTTCCTATTTTTATTATTTTATTCCTTATAGCCTTAAAATAATCTCCAACACACACACACAAAAAGATTTCTCTTCAATATATACTGCAAAAGATGATGTCTGGAAAGGTTGTTGTTGTTGTTGTTGTTATGTGCCGAGTCGGACCCGACTCATAGTGACCTCTCCTTGGGTTTCTGAGGCAGTATCACTATGGAAGTAGATTTCCCCATCTTCCGTCTTCCTTCCAAGGAGTTAAACTCAGATACTTTGATCTCCAATCCAACCATCACTACCTACCAACTGTATATAACTTGGGCAGTTGGTTAGCCTCTGTACCTTCGTTTCCTCACTGCTAACCAGAAGGCTGGCAGTTCAAGCCTACCAGCTACTCCTCTGAAGGAAGATTGGCCAATCTACTTCCACAGAGATACTGCCTTGGTAACCCAAGGAGGGGTCACTATGAGTCAAAATTGATTCAATGGCAATGAGTTTTTGTTTGTTTGTTTGTTATGGTGGCATAGATATAATATCTTTCTGCTGGACCTCTTGAAAGGACAGAATGAGATGTGGTCTGAGACCACATCTAGCAAGCAGTCAAAGTTCAGAAAATGCAACTTTTTCCTTTGCCCTTCCGTTTGGTTTCTCATTATTTCCTTACCATGTTTTCATATGTTCTTTAATCATGGCTGGTGGGTTTTGTTTTGTTTTTTTGTAAATGGTTTTGCACCCTCTTCTTTGGTAATGCTTTCTTTTTCAAGTTCTTAAGTCCTACAGTAGCCATGCTTGCACACTAAGACTTCTCTATGTGAGTCATGAATTTTCTTTCTAGGACTCAAGTATGGTGAGTTCATTTCAGTATCTTCTTAATTCCATGTCACTAACAACAATAAAATCAGTAATACCCTCATGTGGTAGGAGAACAGAAATGTATTTACCTGCTAGAATCAGGCAAGCACCTACCCTGTGGGCTGTTCATTAAACTTCTGGGAAATCACTTTCTACACCTGGAAATATGAGCTGGAAATCTCATCACAAAGATTTCCCTGATAAATCCCAGGCTTCACTACACTGTGATTCTCAAGAAATTTTGACTCTGCTTTGTTTTGGCCTGAGCTAGAGTAAAAGATTCTCTTAAATGAAAAATCATTTTCAGAAAACTTTAAAAATGTGAGGGAAAGTCAATGTTTAATTGATTTGAGGCCAAGTTGGTTTACAATGGGAAATGGAAGCATAGTGTGAAATAAGAGGTTATGATCATTGAGAGCTTTGAAAAAGAGAAGGAGTTGGGGGGAAAAAAAAGGTGACCTGGAAATTTTATTTGTCTTTTTATATATAGATATATAGCAGGGACTTGATAAGTTTCCCAGCCTCTTGAGTTTAACTAAAGTCGAAGGAACATCTCAAAGGCAAGTAAAAAAACAGAGCAGCCAAGACATGGAGGTGGTGGGATAAGAGGTTATAGAGTATGTTAAGGAAAGACAATACCAAAAACAAGAAAAGAAGAGAGGAGGGGAGGCCAGCAGGAGGAGAGAGGAGGGAAAGGAAGGAATTACAAATTTGCCAAACACAGTAAGAAGAAGGGAACTATTTTTCCACCAGCATTCTCAACTGCTCTTCCCAGAGGCTTGGGTATGCTTCTTAATTTCCAGAAGTGTCATGGAAGTTGCAGATGTTATCTGTCTCCTCTAAGGACCCATCACAAAACAAACAAACAAAGAAAACATTGCCATGGAGTCGATTCTGACTCACAACAACCCTAGAAGGCAGAGCAGAACTTTCCCATAGGGTTTCCAAGGTTGTAATCTTTACAGAAGTAGACTATGACATCATTACCCCACAGAGTAGTTGGTGGGTTTGAACCCCTTACCTTTCAATGAGCAGCCGAGCCTTTAATCACTAAAGGACAAGTGGCAGAGCCAAGACAAAATCATTTCTAACTCCAAAGTCCCTATTCTTTCAATCTATCCCTTTTCCTTCTCTTTCCATGTATGGATTTCAATTGTTGGGGATGGCAGAGGAAGAAGGGATTAAAAATTGTTTTATTGCTATTTCTCCCAAGAAGGGCAAAGAGTGTTCACCATAACAAAATCAAGTAACACATAATTTGGTGAAAATAATAGTTACAACAGAGCTCACATGGTTTGCGCTCTTACTTAGTGTCAGGTTCTGGGCCACATGATCTCATTTCATCTTTACATCCCCATAGAGTAGATGTACTTATTCAGGTGTTCTTTTTACACATATAGAAAGTAGAAATTTACTCAGCCCAAGTAACACACTCAACAACACACAGGTCCAGAAAGGAAGACTTGAAGAGGAAGCCAGCAGTATGTCTCAATCACTACCCCACCTGTGGAGGTCCTACCCCCTAGTCATTAGAAGAATGCATTTGATACTTTTAGGCATCATTACTGTTGATATTGACTGGTTAATTACTTTATTCCACCATTTGCTGTCTTTTTTTTTAACTTACTCTTATCCTCAACAATAATATCTGTGAAACTATGGTTTTCATATTCTAGTTGCAGATTTTCTAAGAAACAACAAACAAAACACAAATTCAGGTATATAAAAACAATTCACAGGAAAAGTCATCTGTGAATCACCAGAACTAATTTTTATGCTCTGCCAGTGTTAAGAAAACCCCACTTTAACAAACACATCTTTCCATCACCACTAAGATTTATCCTCTGTTAAGGAGACAGAGAAAGACCTGATGATATCTAACACTTCAGAGTGGAGGAGATAGGCAGAGACAGGACTAGAACTAGAGCTCAGGTCACCCACTCCAGGCTTCGCAGCTGGGAGTGTAAGAAAGCTTCAAACTACAGCAAATCCTGTCTTTGTTTAAAATGTTGATATTCTGTTCACCATGGATGTTTTTTGCATTAATGTTACGTATTTTTACATGAAAATATTTAAGTTAGACCATACCTCACACAATATACAAAAACTAACTCAAAATGGATCAAAGACCAAAATGAAAGATCTAAAACTATAAAACTCTTAAAAGAAAATGGAGGAGTAATGCTTCAGGACCTAGTCCTCAACATGAATTCTTAGATATGATACCAAAAGCAGAAACAGCAAAAAACAAAACAGATAAATGACATCTTATCAAAATTAAAAGCTTCTGTATATCAGAAGACTTTATTAAAAAAGTTAAGAGACAACTTACAGATCAGGAGAAAAATTTTGGGAACCATACACGTGATAAGGGTTTAATAACCATTATATACATATGTTGTTGTTGTTGTTGTTATGTGCCATCGAGTCAGCCCCAACCCATAGCGACCCCTCCTTGGGTTTCCAAGGCAGTATCACTACAGAAGTAGATTGGCCCAACCTTCCTTCCGAGGAGTGGCTGGTGGGTTTGAACCGCCAGCCTTCTGGTTAGCAGTCAAGTGCCTTAGCCACTATGCTACCAGAGCTCCCATTATATATATATATATATATATATATATATATATATATATATAAAATCCTATAACTTAACCACAAAAGACAACTCAATAAAAATAAAAATAAAATGAGTAATGGACTGGAATAGATATTTCACCAAAGAAAATATAAAAATGACCAAAAAGCACATGAAAATATGCTCAACATGAGTAGCCACTGGGGAGATACAAATGAAAACCATAGTAAGATCACTTCATTCTCAGTGAGATAGCTACGATTTTAAAAAGAGAAAATAAAAAAATGTTGGTAATGATGTCAAGAAATTTGAACCCTTATCTTTTGCTGATAGGAACGGTGCAGCCACTCTGGAAAATGATTGGGTAGTTCCATAAAAATATAAATACAAACATGATATTCCCTAGAAATTCCATTCTTTAAGTATACAACCAGGAGACTTGAAAGCAGTGGTGCAAAATGACACACGTACACCAGTGTTCATTGCAGCACTATTCTCAACAGCCAAAAGATGGAAACAACCCAAATGTCCATCAAGAGATGAATGTATAAATAAAATGTGGTATATACATACAATGAAATATTCCTCTGCCATAAAAGAAACCAAGTCCTTATTATACATGACACAACATGACCCTTGAAAACATTATGCTGAGTGAAAAAGTCAATCACAAAAGGACAAATATTTTATGATTTCATCAATATGTTCACTAGAATAGGGAAATATATAGAGATTACACTTCAATAGTGCTTACAAAGATTGGAAGGGACAAGGAAAGGAGGGGTGAATTACTGTTTAGGGAGCACTGAAGTTTTGCACATGGGGATGGAAAATGTGGCAAAAGATATTAGTGATGGATGGACAAAATGACTGATGTAATTGGTCTCACTGAATTGTACATGAAAAAATTGAACTGGCAAATGTAGTGTTATCTATATTTTTCAACTGTAAGAGTAGTATTTATCTTAATTATTGAGTTTATTAAAATATTTTAACATAGACCCATAGAGATTACAGACTAGAAAATCCTATGGAATAGTTGGACTCTGTCACAGGAGTCACTTTGAGTTGAAAATTAACTCAAAGGCACCCAATAACAAAAACACATAATATTAATGTATTAATCCTTATGCTAACATAGTCTTAAAATGTAAGAGTTTTCTTCATGGAGGAAAGGGCCCATGAAGACAGAAGTGCCTAAGGCCCACAATAACCATAATATGGTCCTTATTAAGTTGATTAGTTCCTACCCCACCTCTTCTTCCTCAGAATCATGGGGCCCCATAAGAGACCAAAACTGGTACCAACCAGCCTGCCCAACAATGGTTCTGAGCCAAACGGCCCTCTAACTTAGAAACTTGAATGCATTTGAAATGCTTTGCCTCAGTCCATAACATTTCTGAAAAATTCCATAATATACTTTATAAAAATTTCCTTTTATTTACTGACATTTATAACCCCTCTCCCAAAACTCCTCCATGTCTCTCTCT
Source organism: Orycteropus afer afer (assembly GCF_000298275.1). Classification (NCBI taxonomy): domain Eukaryota; kingdom Metazoa; phylum Chordata; class Mammalia; order Tubulidentata; family Orycteropodidae; genus Orycteropus; species Orycteropus afer. The sequence goes on from NW_006921628.1 coordinate 3,205,840, forward strand.
GGGGCACTTTAATCTCCAATCATTAACTCTTGATAAATGAACCATTATAATCAAACTATCTAGTCTAAGCATTTTGAGTTGCAGTTTTATTTTTAAAAAGGGAGGGGGACCCAACCAGCAAACCAGATGTGGTCATCTCCAGTTTCAGTTCTTAATGCACAATAAGTTGCAGGTTTCTTACAGTTCCTCGGGGGTAAATCACAAACAAGAATTAACACATCACCAACCCAACTTCCTCTTTCCAGCATGTCTGTTTAAAGTTAAAGCGAACAATGGACTCAAATATCAAAGACATAGTGCTCCTAAATTAGCCAATCAGCTCCAAATATAGCTGGAAATAAGAGCAGGGGATAATGTTTTTCAATCAGTGGACAACGCTTTGAAAGTTTAATTATAAATGGTACCCGTTTATTTCAAGCTAAATGAATCTTGCCACTTCTCTGTAGGCAATACACACTGCATGCCACCAGCCTAATCTCTCTCTCTTATGCCTGCAGTGTAAAAATTACATAAATCCTCATTCTTTTACTTCTTTTCAGTTATCATATCATTCTTTTAAGGCAATGGCAAATGTTTGCTCTATAACTGTTGGTAGAAATCAATTTTCTGAGCTACTCTTTAAGAAAGAAACAGTCTGGGTTGACCTGACAAGACAGATTAGAATCAATGCCTTTTGAATTGGCAATTCCACCATCCATCAGTGAGGACTGTTTTTCAGGTCAGGGGAAGGAAAGGACAGGCGGTTTGAGATTGGTCTCAGGTGTCAAGTCTGAAGAAGAATATGTTTGTTATCTGTTCTTGTCATGGAGATGATGATTTTCATCTCAGTGGTTCAGGCTCTAGAGATAATTTCAATAAATCATTTTTAAGTAGCCCCAGAAGCTTATGTTTGAGGATGGTGCAATCTTCCTCACTCATTTGATTCTCCATGCCCAATTTACATATCACTTCTCCTCAGGTAAAGGACTCACTGCTGTAGAGTGAGGCCTCGTTGGGTTTCTAAGCGACCACTCCTTGGGTTTCTAAGGCAGTATCCTAGCTCTGGTAGCATAGTGCCTAAAGCACTTGACTGCTAACCAGAAGGCTGGCGGTTCAAACCCACCGGCCACTCCTCGGAAAGAAGGTTGGGCAATCCTACTTCCGTAGTGATACTGCCTCGGAAACCCAAGGAGGGTTCGCTATGAGTTGGGGCCGACTCAAGGGCAAATAACAACAACAACAACAACATCACTATGGAAGTACATTGTCCAGTCAGGTAAAGGAGATCTTGTTAAAGCATGTGGTTGCCAACCAAAATGATGGCAGTTAGAACCCACCAGCCGCTCTGTGGGAGAAAGATGTGGCAGTCTGCTTCCACAAAGATTCACAGCCTTGCAAACCCTATGGCACAGTTCTACTCTCCTATAGGGTTGCCATGGGAGCTCTGGTAGCATAGTGGCTAAGGCACTTGACTGCTAACCAGAAGGCTGGCGGTTCAAACCCACCAGCCACTCCTCGGAAGGAAGGTTGGGCAATCCTACTTCCGTAGTGATACTGCCTCAGAAACCCAAGGAGGGGTCGCTATGAGTCGGGGCCGACTTGACGGCAAATAACAACAACATAGGGTTGCCATGAGTCAGAACTGACTCAGTGGCAGTGGGTTTAGTTTTGTTTGGTCTCCTTGGGTAGGAAGATATAGTGGACAGGTATGGATTTGTCTACCCAGTACATCATCATCTTTCCTTTAGGAAGTTCCCCCTCCTCTACTCCATACATGCAGACCTCACCTTATCCCTGCAGGATGAATGGCCCAGCCTTAATCAAGACCTATCACTGAGGTGAAGTTCCAAATGGGATTCAAGGTGTAGCATGTCCATCAACCTGCAGGATTCCTGTGTTTCTGGTATAGAACCAGCAAGGAAATGTAGTCTAGCCTTTGAGGACAGACAGACCTACTATTTAACCAGTAGTGTAAACCACTGAAACACTGCGAGTTCCAATTGTCCTATATGTGAAATGGGAATAGTATCTGTCTACAAGACTATTTTAAAGATCATAGATACTGCTTGTAAAATTCTGGAAATAGTGTAGTCACCAAAATGTGGTAAACACAGATGTAGTTATATACCAAATTATCAAGCCTCACCAGCCAGATAGGGTAAAATGGGGTCCTATTTGTGTTTAACTCCAAAATAACCATGATTCTAACTCTAAATGGTGTGACTGCTGTTTCTCAGTACTACCACGGTTACTCTCAAGTTTTTTCCAGGGGTCCCCAGTTATTTCTTCCAGTGTATTCACAAACTGGTGTGACTGAGATTCTCCAGTTGATATCCTCCATCAGGTAGTGTCTGCCATGTTTTTTTTTATCCTTTATTGTCACTGTCAACTGTACTCCTTATTAGGTCACCATAGTCCAGACCAGAAATGCTATCTCTGATGTTCCCTCTGTCACCACTCCCTAGGGTGATCCACTGGTGCTAGCTTCTGGTGGCAGTGAGGAGAACGGATTCTCTTTAGTACCTCCTTGGCCCCTTGAATCATTACTTATTTCTTAAAAAACACAGAAAACAAACAAACAAACAAATAAAAAACCTTAGCAAACTCCAAAGAATTAGCAACATTCAGAAATAATCTCATTTCACTCTCCAGAAAACACAGTCACCAAACATGAATTAACATCTCCAAGTCTAGACGCAAATTTCTTGGAACTGATGGCCTTTTCTTTAACTTCACACCCACTGATACCTCCACTGAACCTCAAAACTTCTTGAAACCTAAGGGTCTCAGCCAGGTGAAACACAGTATACAAGCCAACCTTTTATTTACTCAAACGAAACCACAGCATAGACTCCACCCACAACCAGTGACCACAGACTTGAAGGACAGAGAGAAGGATAGTATGTAGGTTTGCAGAGGACAAGGGGCCTGCAAAGAAGCATGTGAATAAGGTATGTTGAAAAGCTTGTAAAGCAGATTCTTCTCCCCCTCCTTTCTTTCATATGCCATGTGACAGATAGATTTGTCTAAAAAATTATGATGATAATAAGGTCAAGGTATATCATTTACTGTTAGTAATATCTCAATTTGGTTTTATAAGAGAATATCAATATTAGGTAAACAAGCAAGATAATTTCTGTAGCTTGAATCATTATCAATAGATACACATTAATGTTTTTTTTAAAAAATATCAATTAATTTTTATAATTAAATATCACACTTTAGATCAATTTAAATAATTAAGCCTTCTGTTAACAGAGTGGAGTCAGATGGTACATAATTTTGAGAATATACTTAACTGTTATAAGCAAAACACTGATCATAAAGAGTAAATATAGATACGTTGAAACTCTATGGGATTGATCTTGTTAGCCCTTCAAAGCTAACTTTTTTGTTGTTGTTGCAAGAATCCAAAATGTGCTATAATTGAGAAAATCAAACTTCACAGCCAAGTGTTATCATGCCAGAAGTGTTGCATGATCACATAGGTATAGGCAGGAAACTCAGGGAAGCTGATGACCCATAAATTGCAGGTTGCCTAAGGGAAATATTTCAATAATAACCCTGCTTGAAGTGGATCTCAGACATATAACCCAGAAACATGAATTTGAAAGCATCAAGAAATGGTACGATGTCCATGGCTCTATGACAAAGCTGCCTTCAGGAGGCCAGCAGGCTAGGGACCCAAGGAAGAAACAATGTGTTTTATGCAGCTTAATTTTGCCTACCACAAGTGGCTGCTCTGTATGGATGTCAACGAAAGTTCTCTGCTTTAATGATGAGTCTCCAATATCAATATTTCACCACAGTTTTAAATGCAATATTACTGGTTTTGCCTTTTCCCTTAATTTTACTGGTCTTTCATTTCCTTGGTTTTTAACACTAGTATTTATTGTCTGGTGTTGGTGGTGGTGGTGCAGTCGATTAGTTTCTAACTCATAGTGACCCCAGCACAGCAGAACAAAACACAGCCCAATCCCACGCCAGCTCCATGATCCTTGCTATACTTGAGCCCATCGTAGCACCCACCATGTCAATCCATCTCATTGAAGGCCTTCCCTTCTTTCGTTGACCTCCACCTTACCAAGCATGACATCCTTCTCCAGGGAATGGTCCCTTCTGACAACATGACCAAAGTAGGTGAGACGA
>NW_006921628.1:3212902-3214547 GCF_000298275.1 Orycteropus afer afer
AATTGATAATCAGAACATGGAGTGTAGGAAGTATGAATCTAGCAAAGTTGAAAGTTGCCAAAAATGAAATGGAACACATAAAGATTGATATCCTAGGCATTGTTGTTGTTGTTGTTGTTATGTGCCGTCGAGTCGGCCCCGACTCATAGCGACCCCTCCTTGGGTTTCCGAGGCATTAGTGAGCTAAAATGGACTGGTATTGACCATTTTGAATAGAACAATTATATGCTCTACTATTCTGGAAATGACAAATTGAAGGAGAATGGTGTTGCATTCATCATAAAAAAGAACATTTCAAAATCTATCCCGTAATACAATGCTGTCAGTAATACACTAATACTCATATCCCTATATGGAAGACTAGTTAATATGATTATTATGAAAATTTAAGCACCAACCAATAAAGCCAAAGATGAAGAAACTGAATATTTGTGACAACTTCTGGAGTCTGAAATTGACCACTGGTTGACATTCAGCCATTTCAGGGGGTGGTATATGATCAAGAACTGATGGTACTGATGGAAGAAGTCCAAGGCATACTGAAGGCATTGGCAAAAAAAAAAAAAAAAAAAAAAAAAAAACCCTCCATGAATTGACAGAATACCCACTGAGATATTTCAACCAATGGATGCAGCGCTAGAGGTGGTTACTCATTTATGCCAAGAATTTTGGAAAACAGCTACCAGGACCACTGACTGGAAGAGACTGATATTTGTGACCATTCCAAAGAAAGGTGATCCAATACAATGTGGATATTATCAAACAGTATGATTAATAAAACAAGCAATTAAAATTTTGCTGAAGATAATTCAAAAATAGTTACAGCAATACATAGACAGGGAACTGCCCAAAATTCAAGCTGGATTCAGAAGAGGGCATGAAAAAAGGGATATAAGTGCTGATGTCAGATGGATCTTGGCTGAAAGCAAAGAAAGATGTTTACCTGTGTTTTACTGTCTATGCAAAGGCATTCAACTCAGTATATCCTACAACAAATTATGGATAACATTGCAAAGAATGGGAATTCCAGACCACTTAATTGTGCTCACAAGAGACCTGTACATAGATCAAGAGGTTGTCGCTCAAAATGAACAAGGGGATACTGCATGGTTTAATATCAGAAGGGGTGTTCATCAGGGTTGTATTGTTTCACCATACTTATTCAAACTGTATGCTGAGCAAATAATCTGAGAAGCTGGACTGTATGAAGGATGTGGCATTAGGATTGGAGGAAGACTCATTAACAACTTGCAATATGCAGATGATACAACCTTGCTTGCTGTAAGTGAAGATGACCTGAAGTGTTTACTGATGCCGATCAAAGACTATACAGCCTTCTGTATGGATCACACCTCAACATAAAGAAAACAAAATCTGTTATACAACTGGATCAGAAGGAGCATCATGATAAATGAAGAAGTTTGAAGTTTTCAGGGATTTCATTTTACTGGGACCCATAATCCATGACCATAGAAGCAGTAGTCAAGAAATCAGATGTCATATGGCTTGGGGAAAATATGCAGCAAAATACCTCTGTTATGTGCCATCGAGTCAGCCCTGACTCATAGCGACCCCTCCTTGGGTTTCCGAGGCAGTATCACTACGGAAGTAGGATTGCCCAACCTTCCTTCCGAGGAGTGGCTGG
>NW_006921628.1:3215227-3224485 GCF_000298275.1 Orycteropus afer afer
TCTTCACATACTCACCAGCATTTGGTGGTTGTCACTTATTTTAAATAATTTAATAATTCTTATTTTAGCAATTCTGATAGGAGTGTGCATTTTAATTTGCTTTCCCTAACAGCTACTGTTAAGGACTGAACTGTTCTCCTCCCACTTACAAGAATATGCATTAGAATTCTAACCACTATACCTGATGATACAACTTTGCTTTCTGAAAATGAGAATGACTTGAAGCACTGATGAAGACTGAAGACTACAGTCTGCAGTATGGGTTATACCTCAATACAAAGAAAACAAAAATCCTCACAACTGGAACAAAACAATAAGCAGCATCACGATGAATGGAGAAAAGATTAAAATGGTCAAAGACTTCATATTACTTGGTTCTACAATCAACACCGATGGAAGCAGCAGTCAAGATATCAGGTGATGTACAGCACTGGGCAAATCTGCTGCAAAAGACCTCTTTCAAGTGTTGAACAGCAAAGATGTCTTCTTGAAGACTAAGGTGTACCTGACATAAGCCATGGTATTTTCAATTGCTTCATATACATGTGAGAGCTGGACAATGAATAAGAAAGATCAAAGAAGACGCAACGCTTTTGAGTTGTGAAGAATGCTGAACATACCGTGGCCTGCTAAAAGAACTAACAAATCTGTCCTGGAAAAAGTGAAGCCAGAATGCTCCTTGGAGGCGAGAATGGCCAGACTTTGTCTCACCTACTTTGGTCATGTTTAAGAAGGGAGACCATTCCGTGGAGAAGGATATCATGCTTGGTAAAGTGAAGGGTCAACAAAAAAGGGGAAGGCCCTCAATGAGATGGATTGACACAGTGACTATAACAATGGGCTCAGGTATAGGAAGGATCGTGGAGCTGGCACAGGACCAGGCAGTGTTTCATTCTGCTCTACATAGGGTTGCTATGAGTCAGAGACGACTCCATAGCACCTACCAACAATAACAATTCCTGTGGAAGTAATGTGGGAGCTCTGGTAGCACAGTGCCTAAGGCATTTGACTGCTAACCAGAAGGCTGGTGGTTCAAACCCACCAGCTACTCCTCGGAAGGGAGGTTGGGCAATTGACTTTTGTAGTGATACCACCTTGGAAACCCAAGAAGGGGTTGCTATGAGTTAGATCCAACTCCATGGTAGTGGGTTTTTTTTTTTTTGTGTGTGTGTGATGTAATGTAATGTAACCCAATGTAATGTAAACCCTTCAAAATATAATCTAGTGTGATGCAATCAATCAATTAGTTGAGGCCATACCATTGTAGGAAAAATCCTAAATGTAATCATTTCTGATTTACATTAAAAGCAGCAAAGACACAGAGACATGTAGGTACTTATTGAAAAAGACATGATATATGAGGATATCCAGGAACTAAGGAATTCCCAGGATTACTGACAAGGAAGGAACAGACATGGCCAAGACCCTAATTTGGACTTTTAACATCAGAAATTGTGAGAAAATTTCTGTTCTTTAAAGCATTAACTTGTGGTTATTTGTATTACAGCAGCCCTCCCTAATTAAGAAGGTAGTAAATATATTTTCATGTGCACATTTGGCATCTCTATACCTTCTTCTCGGAAGGAAGGTTGGGCAATCCTACTTCCATAGTGATACTGCCTCGGAAACCCAAGGTGGGGTCACTATGAGTCGGGGCCGACTCGATGGCACATAACAACAACAACAACAACATACCTTCTTCAGTGAAATGTTTGTTCTAGTCTTTTGTCCATTTTCTAATTGGATTTTTTGGGGTTATTTTTTACTGTTGGGTTTGGAGAGCTCTTTATAAAGAGTAGATACTAATCAGTTGTTAGATATGTGGATTGCAACAGCTAGTCTGTAGCTGGTACTTTTATCCTTCTAACGGTATTTCAAAGAACAATTTTTTTTCCCTATTTTAATGAAGTCTAATTTATCAATTTTTCTTTAGTGTGTAATACTTTCAGCATCAAAAAATCTAAGCACTCTTTGCTTAGCCCTAGATCCTAATGATTTTCTGGTTTTTTTTTTTAAAGTTTTACAGTTTTACATTTATAATTGTAATTCATTTTGAGTTAATTTTTATATGTGTAAGGTTTAGCTTAAGGTTCAATTTTTTTTTTTTTTTGTCTATGTATGTTTAATTATCCCAGTACCATTTGTTGAAAAGGCTGTCTTTCCTTCACTGAATTTCTTTTTCATCTTTCTCAAAAATTAGTTAGCTATACTTATGTGAGGCTGTTTCTACATTCTCTATTTTACTGCACTGATCTACGTGTCTATTCCTCTAGTACTACTACACAGTCTTGATTAATGTATTTATATAATAACTCTTGTTTTAGTTGTTTTTCTGTGACACTGTGCTAGCAGAACTAGGGTGTCACTGTATGCTGAGTGCCTGATAGCAGTAGAAATGCAGGTTTCCCACTTTGCACTGCGATACTGCTCCCTACTGTTGACACTGGAGTGAAGGGGCTTACCACTAATGCTAGAGGGTGGGAAGGGAGTCCTGGATCCACACTGGATCCCTGTTGTTACCACTCTGATGGGATGAATAGGAGTATCTCATCGCCACTTCCCTCATGGCCTCTGAGGAAATGATTGGAGGGTGGCTTTACTATTGCTGGGGTGGTTGTTTTCCAAGTTCCCCCACATTGTTTCTAGAAGCACCAAGAGTGTGATGGAAGAATGTCTCATTAGCATCCAAGATGGATAAAAGTCCCAGCTCAGACTTTTCTGACATCATGTAGGATGTGTGATTGGGTACACCTTGTTATATAACCTAGTGGACATCTAGGGTCCTTACTCAGCCTTTGTTAGAATGAGTGGGCTTGGGACTCAGTTTTTGCTATGGTGTTTGGCTGGAGTAGAAGTTACTGTCTAAAGTTTTCTATCTTGTTAGACTATTTCCTAATACTTTGACAAGAGAAATCTAGCTTTTTTTCTTGGTCTATTTTTGGTTGCACTTCTAGGTTGCAGTCTTTTTCAGCTATAAGTCTGGGATATAAGAGCCAAAAAAAACCTCAGTACACAAAAATGTACTTTTTTCTTTTCTTTGTTCTGCTGTGCATAAGGTCACTATGAGTCGGAGACAACTCGATGGCACCTAACAAAACAACAACACAAAAACATTGTCCTACCCACCAGCCACTCCTCAAAAGGAAGATTGGGCAATCTACTCTCGTAGTGACACTGCCTCAGAAACCCAAGGAGGGGTCACTATGAGTTGGATCCAACTAGACGGCAGTGAGTTTGGTTTGGTTTATATCCTACTTTGGTGAGTAGTGAATGGAATTTTAAAAGCTTCCAAGAGGCCATCTAAGATGCAACAACTGGTCTCTCCTCGTGTGAAGCAAAGAAAAATGAAGAAAACCAAAGACACTTGGAAACAATTAGTCCAATGGACAAGTGGACCATGCGAACCTCAGCCTACATGACCCTGAGACCAGAAAAACTAGATGGTGCCTGGCTTTCACTGCCAACCACTCAGAAAGGGATCAAAATAAGAGATCTTGAATAGAGTGGGGAAAAAATGCAGAAAAAAACTCAAAATCATAAAAAATACCAGGCTTACTTCTCTATTAGAGACTGGTGAAACCCCCAAGACTATGGCTCCTAGTCACCCTTTGGGTCTGGAATTGAACTCACTCCCATGGCTTCCACCAAAAAAATTGACAGGTATATAAGGTGAACATTTACACTAAGTAGGTACATTCTTTAGAATTATCAACCATGGGAGATAGCAGTATTTTCACAAAGAAATAGCTCAGAGGGCAGGAATGGACAGGAAAGAAGAACACAGGAAAAAGGTAATCACAGGGAGGAAGTAGAAAGAGAGCTGTTACATTATGGTGATTGCAATCAATGTCATGAAATAAAATGTGAATGAGCTGTTGTATGGAAAATGAATTTTCTCTGTAAAATTTCACCCAGATCTCTCTCTCTCTCTCTCTCTCACACACACACACACACAAAAAAAAAAAAAAAAAAAAAAGAAAGAAAACCCTGGGAACTCACCTCCATTAGTTCCTTGGGTCGTAAGGTCAAGTGGTTTCTCTTCACCTTGGAGATTCCTCTTGGGCTCTTATTATATATAACAGAGTTTTTAACTGTACTTAGCAGGAACAAAAGGGAAAAGTATGTCTACTCTATTTCTCTTAATTGGAAGTCTCATGTTATTGCTTTAAAGTAAATATTTCTTTTGCCCAAATGGATGGGCCATTTCAATGGAGATGGTAAAACTAACTCAATTTGACCAGAAAGACGAGAAACTAGAAGAACAATAAAACAAATGTTGAGTAAAATCTTAGCTGTAAGATAACTGTAAACTTAAATCTGAAGTTTCTTATTTTAACATGCAAAAAGAACTTGAGTTTTTTATTTCAGAATTCTTTTTCTGAGTTCTGATGGCAAGAAAAGGGCTATTTTCAGTGACAAAAACACATCCCGCAGTCCAAGTAGCTCAACTATATCTTGATTTTGGTGCTATTCTTTCAATCAAATGTGCTTTCCTTCAACCAGTATATATAGAATGTCTACTTTATGCCCAGGTTATAGAGATGCAATATTGAGATGGCCAGAGAGAGGCAACATTGTTCTGCACCTAAAAGGTTATCAGTGCATTGTGGGGATTACAATCAATGTTACAAACCAAAATATGTATGAACTATTGAATGGAAAACTAATTTGCTCTGTAAACCTTTACCCAAATCACAATAAACAGTTAAAAAAAAAAAAAAAAGACTATCAGTATGTACTTTTTTAATTGTGATTTGGGTGAAAGTTTACAAAGCAAATTCACTTGCCATACAGCAGCTCACATACATATTGTTTCATGACATTAACTACAATTTCCCACAATGCAACAACTCCCCTCACTTCCTCCCCATAGTTACCTCTTCCCTGTATCCTTCCCTCCCATGGACTCCTGCCCTCTGAGCTGTCTTCCTGTGCATAAACAGCCCTTCTATTCCTCCATGATTGATCTCTCCAAGGACTGTATCTACCTAATGTAAATGTTCAGCTCATATGCCATATGCCTGTCTTTTGTTTGGCTGGAAGCCACAGGAGTGGTTTCATTTCCAGACCTGAATGGCAGCTAGGGGCCATAGTCTCAGTGGTTCCATCAGGCTCTATCAGACCAGCAAACCTGTTCCTTTTTTTTTTTTTTTAATGATTTTGAGGTTTGTTCCACATTGTTCTCCCTCTCTATCAAGGATCTCCTATACAAATCTGCCTCTGAGTGGCTGACAGTAGTAGCCGGGCACCATCTAGTTCTTCTGCTCTCACAGTCATGTAGGCTGAGGATTGCATGGTATACCAGTCACTTGGACTAATTGTTTCCATGCATCTTTGGTTTTCTTCATTCCTCTTTGCTCTGGATGAGAAGAGACCTATCATTGCATCTAGATGGCTGCTTGCAAACTTTTAAGATCATAGTTGCTACTCACCAAAGTAAGATGTAGAACAATGATTTTGAGTAGGATGTTATGCTAATTGAGCTTGATGTCCCCTGCGACTATGGTCCCAACACCACAGGTTCAACTACTTGTTCCCTCTGGGTAGCTGGCTGTGACCAAGCAATGACCATAACCTTGTCCCTTGTCAGCTCTACCATATACCTAGGAATTCGTACAGAACATACAAATTCAGTGTGTGCTTTTAAGCTATGCCAACAACTCAGTATGACATCTTGCCCAAAGTCACAAAGCTGGTACGTGATAGAGCTGGGATTTTTAGCACTGACAATTTGGCCGAAGCCAAATTGTTAATCATGGTTATACTATCTTTTAGAATTTGTCTTGCTGATACCAAGAAAAGAGAGTATCAGAGAAGAAAGGGTCAATTATATCAAATGTCACATGGATGGTATATAGAGACTACTGAATTTGGAACCTAAGAGAAGTGCAGTGATTTTTGAAAACCATACCAGAGAAGGGGTGAAAGTGGAGGCCACACCAGGCTTGTAGAGAAGTGGCCATCCAGTGAAGAAGATCAACCTTTTTAAGGACAGCCCTAGAAAGTTTGAAAAGTACTTGTCCTTCTGCTCAGAATCAAGCACTTTAGTGTTTTGTCATTTGCATTTTAAGAGTATATCTTGAAAATTCTTTGGATAATGCTGCTGATTATTAACAACTTCGCAACTATAAAATTCATGATCCTTACTCTTCAGAACAGACTCTCCACAAATTCAGAATGTCTGGCAAGTTATGGCCAAAGCCTTCCAAACGAATTGGTTTTCAAACCAGCATCTCCCACTAATATTTTCCATAACATTCAACCCCATTTTTTGTTTGCAGTAAAGCACTGGAATGAAACCATACTCTGTTTGTTTTCCAGCTCACATTATGACCTACTATAAAAAGAATTAATATTCATAAATCTTTTTTATGGCGCTAATGGCGATGTTTTAAAGAGGCGATTACCACCTGACATGGGGGCAGGCAAAGGACTAAAGGAATCTTCATAGAGCACAATATCCTATTCTCATGTGAGTGTTCAAAGAGGAAAGCAAAGAAAAAGGTTCAATGTTCAATCTGGCCATACGTATGAACATTTTGAGAAGGTTTTCCATAAGGGCTCCAGATACTTTTGGGGGAAAATGTCCTGAAAATTTTTGTAAAGTGTCTGGGAACACAAGCAGTTGTGTTTAGCATGGGTTATGTAACGTGGAATAAACCACATGGTCAATCTTTTTGAAATGTTCCAGATGAGACCTACAGTTTGAAAAGCTTAGACATGTCTTTTGTGATGTCCATGTTTTCTGTAACTAAAGCTTCCCCAGGCTCTGACAGCTGAGCAGTGGATTGGCTTCAGCTATCTATACCAAAGACACTAAGAAAGTCCACCTTGCTGGCCTTCCAGGCTAAACAGCACTACCCTTAAGATTGCCCAATAGGAAACTGACTACACTGAAAATCCAAGGAATCTGTGGCATGTAGAACAGAGAAACTGGGGAGCGACGTAGTAAAATTTGGTATTATTTTAATCAGAAGAACAAGGAAATAGAATGGTTAGCATTGTTAACATCCCTTATTCTCAGTTTGGGGTCCAAGTTATCAAGAATGGTGAAGAAACCAGGATGTTGTTGTTGTTATGTGCCATCAAGTCGGCCCCGACTCATAGCGACCCCTCCTTGGGTTTCCGAGGCAGTATCACTACGGAAGTAGGATTGCCCAACCTTTATTCAATAAAATCTGATTGGATTTCTATTGTCAGAAAGTACCATGTAAAGCACTGGGGATATAATAGTGAGCAAAAGCAGAGCATAACATTTAGTAGATAAGATGACTAAATAATGAGACAAGGAAAGTATAATTACAAATGAAGATGAAAGATTTTAAGTACAGTAACAAATCTCTTGAGAGCTCTGGTAGCATAGTGGCTAAGACACTTGACTGTTAACCAGAAGGCTAAAGGTTCAAACCCACCAGCCACTCTCGGATGGAAGATGGGGCAATCTACTTCCGTAGTGATACTGCCTCAGAAACCCAAGGAGGGGTCGCTATGAGTCAGGTCGAACTTGATGGCACTAAACAACAACCACCACCACCACCACAACAGAGCTCTTAGTAACCCAAGAAGCTAACCAAGTTTTAGGAGTCAATGAGATTCTAAAGAATTCAAAGGAGTTCACAACATGCAAATTTTGGCGTTCTGGGAATGGCATGTGAAGAAGAAACCTTTCCAGTCAGAAGGGCAAGAATATACAAAGGCCCTGTGACAGAAAAGCACCAAGAACTGGGTGGCATGGGAGTACAAGAGGAACAATGCAGAAAGAGTTAGTTGCTCCCTCTGGGGTCAAAGAGATTTGGTAAGCAGAACAGCAGGAAGAAGAGAAAAAGAGAAGGGCTCTATATTTTCTTACTTCCCTCTACTTAAAGTAATTTGGATGCTTTTCTGTCACTCCCCTGACACTATTCTCACCGAGATCATCAGTGAACTTCACAAAGCCCAACTCAGTGGTAACAGTTCTTATCTCACTTGACTTCTGGGCTTGGTGGATTCTGACAATGTTGCCCATGCCCAATTCCTGGGACTCACTCTTCCTATTGTTTTGATTACCCTCTCAGCCTCTTTTGAAGGTCTTTTCTCTTGGGCTGCCCATTAAATGTTGGCCTTTTCCTGGGTTGTTCACAAGAGCTTCCCTCCTTTTCTGTACATATATTCACTGGGCAGCTTCATTCTGAGCTACAGGTATTCTTATCCATGTGTTGATGTCTTTGGATTCATCCCAAAATAGTCTCTAAATGGGAAGCAAAGACAACAGGGGCATAACAAATGAGACAGGAAGGGAAGTCAGGCAATATTGAGTTCACTGTACAATACAGCCTAATCTTGCTCAGCCCTTTGGGAGCCAGAGAACACACAGCTCAGATGTGTTCCCAAGGATAACTAAGCTAGAGACACTTACACACCAACTGCCTTCAGTCATTGGTCAAGAGTTGTTCTTGATAAACTATGCAATTCTCAGCCTATACAACTATGAGATCAGAAGAACTAGATGGTGCCTGATTACCACTGTCAAGCACTCTGAGGGGAATCTGTGTAGGAGATCCTGGATAAAATAGGAGCACAATATGGAACAAAACTCAAAATCATTAAAAAAAAAAAAAAAAGAACCAAGTTTGCTGGTATGGTAGAGCCTGGTGAAACCCCGGAGACTATGGCACCTAGCTACCCTTGAGGTCTGGAACTAAACCCAATCATGTGGCTTCCAGCCAAACAAAAGAGAGACATGAGCTGAACATTTACATTAGCCATTTAATCAGGTTCTCTCTTACTTCAGAAGAAAGACTATCCATGAATTATAGAGAAGAAATGGCAGGAAAAGAAAGGCCCAAAGGAAGTTGAGGAAACTGGTGCTTTGGATACACAAAAGTCTATTTTTTAAATTAGTGTAAAAAGTTTATTTGTTTGTTTACTTGTTTCTACAAAAGTAGAATAACAGTAACAAGAGAAACACAGTAATATCATGTACATATAGAGAGATAATCCAATCCTGATGCCACATTTCTCTTCATACAGTCCAGCTTCTCAGATTATTTGCTCAGCATATAGATTGAATAACTGTGGGGAAAGGATACAAAATTGACACACTCCCTTCTTGATTTTAAACCATGTAGTGTCCCTTGCTCTGTTCGAATGACAGCCTCCTGGTCAAGGTACAGGTTCCTCATGAGTACAATCAAGTGTTCAAGAATTCCCATTCTTCTCAATGTTATCCATAATTTGTCATGATCCACACAATCAAATGCCTTTGCATAGTCAATAAAA
>NW_006921628.1:3228962-3233832 GCF_000298275.1 Orycteropus afer afer
TGCTTGGTAGGGTGGAGGGTCAATGAAAGAGGGGAAGGCCTTCAACGAGATGGATTGACACGGTGGCTGTGATGATGGGCTCAAGTATAGCAGGGATCATGAAGCTGGCGTGGGATCGGACAGTGTTTCGTTCTGCTGTGCATGGGGTCACTATGAGTCGGAAACAACTTGATGGCACCTAACAACAACAACTAGATAGATAGGGAGAGATACACTGCGGCTGACATGGCAAATGCTCCACCAATATTTCCTGGGATCTCATTATCATTGCTCCGCTCTATCCTTTTCTTGCACCTACCTTCTAGAATGCCTGCACTCTCAACAGCCTGTCCCTGAAATTGTAATGGCAACACTGCCTTCAGGCTGTTGGAGCCTACTTTGCCTGAAAACACCAAGAATTAGGGTATGTGGGAACTTACCTATCCCAGGGCAGCCCTTTATCAGCCACTAATGATAGTGTGGTATAAATAAGCCAGCTCCCTCTGATGTCCACATAGTCTCCATAGGTCCTCTGGGGGACTGAACCAGAGTCACTCTCGATGAAAATTGACTTGATACCCTTGCTTAGCTTCCTTTCTTTCCTTCTCCCATTTCCCTCCTGATTTTTCCTGGGAACATCATCCAATACATCACTTTAACATGAATCCTCCTTTTCTGGAGGTCCCAACTTGAGACCCACACCTTCCATGAACTGACAGCTTGCTGCACCAAGGTCTAGCTATGCACTTTCTACATGCTGTTGCCTTCAATCTACAAAACAACCTCATGAGTCCAATACCATAACATATCCCCACTTCACTGTTGGTGAAACACAGGCAGAGCTAAGGTTTCAATCCAAGTCTACCCAAATCTTACCCATGACACCTTGCTTTTGCTTGAGTTCCCTCCCTCCCACCAAAAACAGAGCCTGAGGTAAGTTGATTCATTTTGGGGAGTGGTTCCAGGAAACGGGAGAGAACAGTGAGAAAAAGTCAACAGGAAATGAGGGAAAGCCAACACCAGGGAGTGTTCTGGCTGGTCTCCCCAGTAGGGTTTGATCCATTCCACCAGAACATTTTGTGGAGCCATGTAGACTGTACCTCCCCACTGTCCATGTGAAGGACAGGAGGGGATTATTTATCTACCAGCTCTGTTCCCTACTCTCAAGGATTGTCTATAGGTAGTAATTCTCTCCCACTCACAGGGCCATTCAAGGTTTTTGCAGAAGACCACCCCTTCAACCCAAACCTGGTCAGAAGAGCCCCAGGGCAGAATGCAGGAGAAGCACAAGGTACCCTCAGGCACACCTGTGCAGGTCTGGCTGTCACAGCAAAGACTAAAATAAAACAAAAGGATATGACACGGGCACAAGAGGTTAACAGAACATACCCCTTACTGTTTAACACAATCAATACCTCTTAATAAGAACCACTTTTTTTTTTAGCATTTTTGAGCATTGATCAGGCACTGGCTAGAGACATTCTCTGCACCTATTTGTCAATACCTTGTTATACCTCCACTAGGCATTTGCGTTTGGGGAGACTGAAGATCATAGAGGTGATGTGACTTACTCATGGTGTGTGGTAGAGCTGACACATGGCCTTGGCCTCTTGGTTCCTCTGTTTCTGCTCTTACCTACCACTCCCCCTGCTCCTTACAGAGGCAGAGCAGCCAACTCACAGACTATGGCAATCTTCCATAGGCTGGGCAGGCCCCGGCTCTGGGCCTGGTTCTTATACAGGGGAACCTTGCCAGCAATCCAGCCAGGGACCGGATGGCGTCTTATAATTTCTCTGTATCCCCTAAGCTGCCTAGCACTAAATAAATACTTGCTGACTGATTGACTCATTCCAACCTTGCTTCCAAGTTTCCCTGGGCCCCTTCTCTAGGCAGTCCCAGCCCCCTCCCTGGCCTTGTGGACTCCCCTGTTTCTACCAGGCCCTGAAGCCTGAATTTGGCAGAAGAGGCAGTGTTACATTTTCAGAGATATGAGCTGGTGACAGAAGGGGCTTGGCAGTGAGTATGGGTGGGCAGTTGAACAGTGAGAGGAAGACTATGAGATGAGATGGGAGGGATCTGGACACTCCTGTGCTTGAGGCCCCACTGCAGCATGGAATCTAGACCTCTTTGAGAAGATATCCTGGGATACCATATTATACAGCAGTTAAGGACACAGGCTCCAGACTAGACATCCTAGGCTCAAATTCTGGCTCCACCCATAACTGAGGCTTTATGTGCCTCAGTGTCATCATCTATAACCTGTGCTAACAACTACATTGTAGAGTTGTGGTTTAGGTTAAAATGAATTAATACAGTGCTTAGCTAGTAAATACCAATTAACAAATATCTGTAAATATTAACTGTTATACTTGCTGTTTTTATGTAGCCACTGTTCAGAACCTTGCATGGTCAGTTTTCACTTTCATTGTCTTGATAAGCAAACTGGTTTGGAAAAGGTAAATGAACATCTGCAAGAGAACAAGAGTTTAAATTCAAATGCAGAAGCCCATGTACTTTTTCATGTATATCAGTGTTTATACATTTTCACCATTTATCTGTTGCTTATTATTATAAGTATTTAGGAGAACTATTTTTCATTATTCTCCATCATACTTTGAGCATATATGTCAAGAGAAAGTTTCTTGAGAGAGAAAAAGGACTCAGCATTCAGAAATAGTGAAAAAGCTCAGCTTTCTTAATGACTTGCCTCTGGTTGAAAAACAGCATGGTTAAATGTGGTGGCTCAAAGCGATCTCAGTTGAAATCAGATAAAATAAAACATTAGATGACATACAACTTAGTTTGATGCTCTAGTGTGGTCATTCTACAAACACAAGGGATTTAATACTGGTTTTAAAAAGAGAGAAAAAAACAACTCATTCCTAACAGCAAAATGTTTTTAGTTTGAGTGTATAAAAACATAATATTCGAGATGTAGCAAAGAGTGTGCCATGTCTAGGTCAAGAGTAGCCTGATTAAACCATTTGCCCCATTCTCCAGAAGACAGTTAATCAGAGAAATGGCATGTTGGCAATAGTAGGAAGGAATTACGATGGTGTCTCAAGATTTATAGTCGTGAGCACAAGAGTGAGTCTGTGGGAAGTCAGCTAGTATTTCCATCTGTAGTACTATTACTACTCCTATTTCTAGTTGCTTACATTTATAGAAGACCCAATATTTTCCAGGCACTATTCTAAGTACATTTATCTTCAAAACACTATGAGGTAGGGAATTTTTCACATTTTACAGATTAGGAAGAAGGCACAGAGAAGAGAAGGAACTTTGCTATGACTCTCTAACCAGTGAGTGGTGCAGTTAGGAGTCAATCAAAGAAATCTGACTCCACTTTGTGCTCTCAATCACTAAACCAGTCAGAGTTGAGCCTATTCTGACTTATGGCAACCCCATATGTATCAGAATATAACTGGGCTCCACAGAGTTTTCAATGGGTGATTTTTCAGAAGTAGATCACCAGGCCTTTCTTCAGTGGCATCTCTAAGTAGACTTGAACCTCTAAACTTTTGGCTAGCAGTTGAATGCATTAAGCATTTGCATCACCCAGAGACTCAATCACTACACCACTGTCTTACCTACACTAAGCATGAAAATGGGCCCTCCTAAATCCTCATCAGCTACTTGGAACTTATATACTGGGAAATTGTCCTTTGTTGGGGTTCATAAAATTTAAGTGAAGATTTACTTTTTATTGAGATTTGGGTGAAAGTTTACAGAGCAAATTCATTTTCCATACAGCAGTTCATATACATTTTGTTTCATTACTTGACTGCAATTTCCCACAATGTAACAGCTCTTTTCCCACTTCCTCCCTGGAGTTTCCTCTTCCCTGTATCCTTCTTCCCTATGCATTCCTGTCCCCCAAGGTATCTCCTTGTGCAAACACTGCCCATCTATTCTCCCATGACTGATGTATTCATCTGATGCAAATGTTCACCCTACATGCCTATCCATTGTTTGTCTGGAAGCCACAGTAGTGAGTTCAGTTCCAAACATGAAGGGTAATTAGAGGCCATAGTCTCAGGGGTCTCACAGGTTCTATCAGGCCAGCAACCTGGTCTTTTGTTTTTGTTTCTATGATTTTGAGATTTGTTCCACATTGTTCTCCCACTCTATCTAGGATATCCTGCACTAATCCCTTCCCAAGTGGTTGACCACGGTAGCCGGACATGATCTACTTCTTCTGGTCTCATGGTCATATAGGTTGAGGATCACATAGTCTCCTATTCCCTTGGGCTAATTGTTTCCACACTTCTTTGGTTTTCTTCATTCTTCTTTGCTCTAGATAAGGAGAGACCGATTGCTGCATCTAGATGGCCGCTTGCAAGCTTTTAAGACCCCAGTCACTACACACCAAAGTAGGATGTAGAACAATGTTTCTGTGTAGAATGTTATGCCAATTGAGCTTGATGTCCCCTGCAACCATGATCCTGAGCTCACAGGTCCAAATATTTGTTCCCTCAAGGTGGTTGGCCGTGGTCAAGAAATTATCATAACTTTGCCCCTTGTTAGCCCTATTACATATTTGGCCATTCTTACAGTACATACAAATACATATGTAGAAATATCACCTGGCAACCTTATATATGGTCATGGGTATATTCCCTTTTGCCTAGACATACCTGATCATTCAGTCTGTCTAACCATCTATCTATCAGTCTGTCTACCCAGTCTGTCTACCCATCAGAGAAAGACTAGGAAGAAGGAACAAGCTGTCCACTTCTCAAAGAATTGGCCAGGGAAAACCTTATGAATAACAAAGAAACACTGTCTGATACATTACTGCATGACTTTATGAATAGTCCAGTTAGGTTAGAAAGCTCTCAAAATAGGACTGGAAAAGAGCTGCATCATCAGAGTAAACCCAGCCTTACTC
>NW_006921628.1:3236435-3244768 GCF_000298275.1 Orycteropus afer afer
AAAGAGGGGGAGGCCTTCAACGAGATGGATTGACACGGTGGCTGCGATGATGGGCTCAAGTATAGCAGGGATTGTGGGGCTGGCGCGGGAATGGGCAGTATTTCGTTCTGCTGTGCATGGGGTCGCTATGAGTAGAAATGACTTGACGGCACATACAACAACAATCCATCTATTTACCCATAGATTAATGTTTGTTATCACTGACAATGCAGTATTGTATATGTGAAAGAGTTTATCACTGTTGTTTGTACTTCTTGTGTATCTCTCTGTGTTTTCCTCTTCCTCAGTGCCACCATGTTGACCACTGACTTTTGGTAGATTGCCCTTGCCTTCAGTCAAATCAAAACTTCTCTCTACCTATCTAGCAGTGTTCCCTCCCATTCCCCTCCCCTTCCTTCCCATCCCCTCTCATTCCTGGCAAAAAACAAAAGTTTACTTCTATATATACCTTTCCTTGGCTGTTTATAATAGTGAACTAATACAATATTTGTCCTTCTGTGATTGATTTATTTCACTTTGCATAATGGCCTCCAAGTACATCCACATCATGTGATGTTTCACAGATTCTACATTACTCTTTAGTGTGACTTAGTATTCCATTGTGTGTATGTACCACAGTTAGTTATCCATTCTTCTGTTGATGGGCACTTAGGTTTTTTCCATCTCTTTGCTATAATGAATAGTGCTGTAATGAACGTGGGTGTACATATATGTGTTTGTGTCCTGGCTCTCACGTCTTTAAGATACCTACCTAATAACAGGATTGCTGGATCAAATGGTATTTCTATTTCCAACTTCTTAAGGAATCACCACACTTATTTCCATAGTGGTTGTATCATTTTACAGTTCCACCAGCAATGTAGGAGAGTTCTAATCTTTCCATATCCTTGCCAGCATTTGTAATTTTCTGTGTTGCTGGTGAGATGATATCTCATTGTTGTTTTGATTTGCATTTCTTTAATGGGTAATTGACAAAAGAAGAGTTGATGCTTTTGAGTTGTGGTGTTGGAGAAGAATGCTAAGAGTACCATGGTCTGCTAAAAGGACTAACAAATCTGTCCTGGAAGAAGTGCATCTGGAATGCTCCTTGGAAGCAAGAATGGCCAGACTTCGTCTCACCTACTTTGGTCATGTTGTCAGAAGGAACGATTCCCTGAAGAAGGATATCATGCTTGGTAAAGTGGAGGGTCAATGAAGAAGGGGAAGGCCTTCAATGAGATGGATAGACATAGTGGCTGCAATGATGGGCTCAAGTATAGCAAGGACCACGGAGCTGGTGCAGGACTGGGTGGTGTTTAGTTTTGCTATGCATAGGGTCACTATGAGTCAGAGATGACTCGATGGCACCTAACAACAATGGCTAATGCTCATGAACATTTCTTCATGTGTCTGTTGGATGCCTAAATATCTTCTTTGGTGAAGAGTCTATTCATGTCTTCTGGACATTTTTTAATTGGATTGTTTGTCATTTTGATGTGAAAGTGTTGGTGTTTTCTATAAATTGTAGAGACAAGTCCCTTGTCAGGTAAGTCATTGTCGAATATTTTTTTCCCCAATCTATAGGTTCTCTTTTTACTATTTTGGTGAAGCCTTTTGAAGCACAAAAAAAAATTTAATTTTTAGAAGGTCTCATGCATCTTATTTATCTTCTGCTGTTTGTGCATCTTAGGTTATGCTTGATAGTCTATTTATGCCATATATTAGGGCCCTAAACTTGCCCCTAACTTTTCCTGAAGGAACTTTGTAATATTTTTTGGTTTCACTTTTAAATCTTCAATCCATCTGGAGTTAGTTTTTTTGTATGGTGTGAGGTATGGATCTTGTTTCATTTTTCTGGAAATGGATAACCAGTTTTGTCAGCACCATTTGTTAAAGAGAGTATCTCTTCCCCATTGAATGGATTTCAGCCCTTTGTCAAAGATCAGCTGACCCTTGGTTGATGGATCTATTTCTGGGTTCTTAACTCTATTCCACTGGTCTATGAATCTGTCATTGAACCATTACCAGGCTGCGATAGTAGGTTTTGAGATCTGGGAATGTGAGACCTCCTACTTTGTTCTTCTTCTTCTCCAATAGTGCTTTGCTTATCTGTGGTCTTTTTACTTTCCATATAAAATTAGTGATTGTTTTTTTTTATATCCTTAAAGAATGCTGATGGGATCTGGATTGAGATTGCATTGAATGTATAGACTGCTTTTGGTAGTATTGACATTTTCACAATGTTCAATCTTCCTATCCATGAGCATGGTATATTCTTCTGATCATGTAGATCTCTTACAGTTTCTTGAAGTAACGTTTTGTAGTTTTCTTTGTACAGGCCTTTTATGTCTCAGAGTCTCTTATAAGATTCATTTGGTCTTTTCTTTCTTGCCTGTTTTCTTAAGGACCTTTTGCCTTCTTCATGTACTATGTTCTTGATTTCACTCCACAAGTCATTTAGTGTCACCTGGTAATTAATGTTCAATGTGTCAATCTATACTTGAGAGGGTCTCTAAATTCAGATGGGATATACTCAAGGTTGTACTTTGGCTCTCATGGACTTCTCTTAGTTTTCCTCACCTTCAACTTAAACTTGCATATGAACAATTGATGGTCTTTTGTGCAGCTGTCACCTCGTCTTGTTCTGACTGATGATATTTAGCTTTTCCATTGTCTCTTTCCACAAATACAGTCACTGTGATTCTTGTGCATTCCATGCAGTGAGTTATTATGTATAGTTGCCATTTGTGCTGTTGAAAAATGCTATTTGAAATGAATGTCATTGTTATTGTTAGGTGCAGTCAGTTAGTTCTGAGTCATAGCAATCCTAGGTACAAGAGAATGGAACACTGCCTGGTCCTGCACCATGCCCACAGTCATTGCTATGCTTGAGCCCATTGTTAAAGCCACTGTACCAATCCACCTCACTGAGGGTCTTCCCCATGTTTGCCGACTCTTTACCAAATATCATATCCTTTCCAGGGACTGGTCCCCTCTGACAACATGAACACAGAATGTAAGACAAAGTCTGGCCATTCTTGCTTCTAAGGAGCATTTCAGCTGCACTCCTTTCAAGAAAAATTATTCGTTCTTCTGGCAGCATGGTATTTTAAATATTCTTTGCCAACATCACAATTCAAATGCATCAATTCTTCTTCAGTCTTCCTTATTCATTGTCCAGCTTTCACATGTATATGAGGCTGGAAATACCATGGTTATAGTCAAGTGCACCTTAGTCTCCAAAGTAGCATCTTTGCTCTTTAACACTTTCAAGAGGTCTTTTGCAGCCAATCTGCCTGATACAATCTGTTGTCTGATTTATTTCTTGTTAAAATTGTGTTTGGGTGAAAGTTTACAGAGCAAATTCATTTTCCATACAGCATTTCATACAGTTTGTTTCATGACCTTGACTGGAATCCCTATAATGCAGCAGCTCTCTTCCCACTTCCTCCATGTGGTTACCTTTTCCCTGTGTCTTTCTTTCCCATGCATTCCTGCCCTCTTAGCTATCTGACTGTGAAAATTCTGTCCTTCTGATCTCCCATGGTTTATTGGCCTAAGGAGTATACCTTTCTGGTGTAAATGTTCATCTTTATGCCTGTCTACTGTCTGGCTGGAAGTCACCTTGTCTGATTTCTTAAATTCCACTTCCATAGGCACTGACAGTGGATCCAAGTGAAATGGAATCCCTGACAACTTCAATCTTTTACCCATTTATCATGATGTTGCTTATTGGTCCAGTTGTGAGAATCTTTGTATTCTTTATGTTGAGATGCAATCCATACTGAAGGCTGCAGGCTTTGATCTCCATCAGTAAGTGCTTCAAGTAGTCTTCATTTTCAGCAAGAAAGGTTGTATCAGCCATGAATCACATGCTGTTAATGAGTCTTCCTCCAATCCTGATGCAGCATAATTCTTCATAAAGTCCATCTTCTCAGATTATTTGCTCAGTGCACAGACTGAATAAATATGGTGAGGGGATACAACCATGAGGCACACCTTTCCTGATTTTAAAGTATGTACCATCTCCTTGTTCTGTTTGAACAATTGACTCTTGGTCTATGCACAGGATTCTCATAAGCACAAGTAAGTATCCTGGAATGTCCATTCTTCACAATGCTATCCACAATTTGTTATGATCCACGTAGTTGAATATCTTCAGATAGTCAATAAAACACAGGTAAATATCTTTCTGATATACTTTGTTCTCAGCCAGCATCCATCTGGCTGATGGATATCCCTTGTCTGCTTCCTCTTCTGAATCCAGCTTGAATTTCTCATAGTTCCCTCTCATTATACTGCTGCAACAGTTTTTGAACTATCTTCAACAAAATTTTACTTGTGTATGATATTAATTATATGGTTCCATAATTTCCACATTCTATTGGATCATCTTTCTTTGAAATGGGCATCAATAAGGATCTCGTCCTGTCAGCTGGCCAGGTAGCTGTCTTCAACTATCTTGGCACAAACGATGAGCAACTCTAGCACTGTATTTATTGAAATATCTATATTTATCTAAATAGATAAATATGTTGCAAAATATATATCTATATTCATCTAATATTTATCAAAATATCTCAATGGATATTCTGTAATTCCTGGAGCCTTGTTTCTTGCCAATTCCTTCAGTGCAGCTTGAACTTCTTCCTTCAGTACCAGTGGATCTTGATCATATCCTACCTCCTGAAATGGTTAAATGTCCACCAATTCTTTTAGATACAGTGATTCTATGCATTCCTTCCATCTTCTTTTGGCACTTCCTGTATCATTCCCTTAAACCCCTTCAAATTGCAACTCAATGCTTAAAATTTTTTCTTCAGTTCTTTCAGCTTGAGAAATGCTGAATGTGTTATTCCTTTTCAATTTTCTAACTCCAAGTTTTTGCACATTTCATTATAATACTTTACTTTGTACTCTCGAGCTGCCCTTTGAAATTTCTATTCAGATCTTTTATTTCATCATTTCTTCCATGCTTTAGCTACTCTCTGTTCAACAGCAAGTTTCAGAGTCTCTTCTGACATCCATTTTGGTCTTTTCTTCCTTTTTGTCTCTTTAATGACCATTTCCTTTCTTCATGTATTATGTTCTTGATGTCAGTCCACAACTTGTCTCATCTTTGGTCACTGCTGTTCAATGTATCAAACCTATTCTTCCGATGGTCCCCAAATTCATGTGGGATATACCCAAGGTCATTCATATTTTGGCTCTGGTAGATTGTTTTAATTTTCTTCAGCTTCAACTTGAACTTGCATATGGGGAAATGATGGTCTGTTCCACAGTCAGTTCCTGGCCTTGTTTTGACTGATGAGATTGAGCTTCTCCACTGTCTCTTTACATAGATGTAGTGGATTTGATTCCTGTGTATTGCACCTGGCAAGGTCCACATGTATAGTCATCATTTATGTTGTTGGAAAAAGGTATTTGCAATTAAGTTGTTCGTTTTGCAAAATTCTATCATGCCATCTCCAGCATCATTTTGTTCACTAAAGTCATATATTCCAACTATCAATGCTGCTTTTTTGTTTCCAACTTTCACATTCCAACCACCAGTAATTTTCAGTGCATCTTGATTGCACGTGTGGTCAATTTCAGAGTACAAAGTTGGTAAAAATCTTCTATTTCTTCATCTTTGACTTCAGTGATTAGTGTGTAGATTTGAATAACAGTCATACTAACTGGCATCCCTAGTAGGTGTATGGATATTATCCTATCATGGATAGCATTGTACTGCAGGACAGATATGATGATGATAGATCTTTTTGATGATAAATGTGACATCATCCTCTTTATTTTGTTAATACTGGCATAATATACCATTTTATTGTCTGATTCAAAATGGCCAATACAAGTACATTTCAGGCCACTAACACCTTGGATATCTATCTTTCTGGGTTCTATTTCATTTTTCACAATTTCCAACTTTCCTAGATTCACACTTCATATTTTCCACATTCAAATTAATGGATGTTTGCAGCTATTGTTGCAAAATTCTATCACATGATCTCCGGCAAAATTTTTATCACCAAGGCCATGATTTAGTTTCTTGATCCTTAAGTTCAGGGCTACTTCCAATCGACCAGAACTGCTTTGAAACTCTGAAGGAAAATGTCTTAGTTATCTAATGCTGCTATAATAGAAATACCACAAGTAGATGGCTTTAACAAACAGAAATTTATTTTTTCATAGTTTATGAGACTAGAAGACTGAATTCAGGGTGCTGCCTCAGGGGGAAATTCCTTGTCTGCTTTCAATATTTGTGGGCCCAGTGTTCCTTGGAGATCTCCATGTGTCTTGACATCAATCCTCTTCCAGGTCTAAGAGGCTATCAGTGTAGGCACCCAGTCCAAAGAATGAACTCTGCTTCTGGCTCTTCTTTCTTGGTAGTAGTGAGGTCCCTGTCATCTCTCCTTTTATCTCTTGTAGGATAAAAGGTGTGACTTGAGTACAAGTGTGACACAACCACGTGACTCAAAACACAACCCACACTGATCCTGCTTCATTAACATAAGAGAGGTCACACCTCAAAGAATAAGGGATTAAGGATTCAAACTGGAGTCTCGTCAGTAAGTACCACACTATTTCCCTCTACCATCTAAGTGCTTCAAAAACTAGGTACAGCAGTTTGAATTAGTGATTTTGGTGCTCTGAACAGCTCACTGAATCAGAGTGAACCAAACACAGAAGAGCAGAATTAGAGGAAAGACACAGGGAGATTATTTAAGAAAGAGCTACCTGGCGGAGGATGGACGGGCAGCCAAGAGGCCATTGGAAACTTCCCTCAAGCAGTCACTGACTGACGGTTGAGGGTGGCCACCTGAGATTCTCATGAGCCAAGAAAGAAGACACCCTATATCAACATACCAGCGACCAGTCCAACAACCCAGAAGCCAGCCCCAGGGACCTGCCTCCAGCAACTGATTTTGTCGGTAATTTGGGTCTCGGGTGCAGGCGGGTGTGCGCACTACCGCTGAACCTCAAGCGGAGAACTCACTGTTGCGCCAGGAGAGCAAGCTCCCTCCCCTCTCAGCGGGTCACCGAGTGGGTTTGGGTCAGCCTGGGAGACATCATGCTTATCTGGTCATGGATATCAGGAACATAGTTCACTAGCAGGTACTCCCCCAACTCCAGCACAGCTGAAATCGCAAGCATCTTTGGCACCATAGGTGAGCGGTATCACAGACAAACTCCAGAGCCATAAGCGGTCTGGTGGGATTGCACCAGAGCCGTGGGCGGAAGGGGTGGGGAGAGAGAGAAAACCGCAGCTGAGTGAGGTCCTGGGAATTTGCCCTGGATTGGCTCTTTTGCCTTGGATCAGCTCATTGGAGCTGAGAGGCCTCAGAAACAGGGTCTTTGAGTATGCCTGAACCTGGGGGAAAGTTGCAAATCCCCAATAACAGGAATCTTTCCTGAGGTTGAGCTATGGTCTTGTAAATAACTATGTCATCAATAATAGCCTGTGCAAAGCCCTAGAAACAGATCCTAGCAACACCAAGCTTTCCTTCTTTTGCTCTCACCTTTTTCCACCAATAACTTCACTCATTCAATAGAAGAAACCATATTCAGACAATTACCATAAAACCTCCGGTTTCAAACTCTAAACCCTCTTTACAACAAACAGAAACACATATCCACATTCCACACAGTGTTTCCACCATCACAAAGAAAACAGCAGAGCGACCCAACATACCTGAATCAATACTAAAATAAAATACACCAGCTTCACCCTTTCAAAATATTAAACCATAAAACTAAGATAAAACAAATCAACATGTAACCAGCAGTTTTGGACAACCTAGAGTCAGCGCTCTACCAGATTCCAGGGGCTTAAGAAGAGGTTCTTCTTTCCAGTAACCCCAAGAACTCTTTGGACCTGCATGACTGAAAAGGTCCTACTTTGCACCTTCTTCATTTTTTTTTTCTTTCTTTTCCCAGTTTCTGATTAAAAAACATATTTTTTTCTTACTCTTTTTTTTTCTTTTGTCCTCATGCTTGATCCTGTTTTTGTTGGGTTTTTTTTTTCTTGCATTTTTCCCATTTTTTCCTTCATTATTCTCTTTCTCTACCTTTTTTCTCTTAGTACCATATCCCCAGATATTGCAGGTTTTCCTGTTTTCTTCTTCTTTTCTTCCCTTTTTCTTTTTTTGGGTTACTGTTTCTGTGTGATTTCATGGTGTATTTTTTTGTCCATGTGCTTTTAGTTTTCTGATGGTTATTCAATTGTAATTTTTCTCTAACCAAGTGGGAGACAGCATCAGTCACCATAAGGTACAAGTGCACACACACCTCCTGCAACTTAATTTACTGAGCAAGAGCCAACACCTTCTTCTCCACCAATGGGCCAATGATAAAAA
>NW_006921628.1:3251276-3259761 GCF_000298275.1 Orycteropus afer afer
TGGAGGGATGGACACAGGGAAGAGGTAACTGTTGGGAGGAAGTGGGAGGGGAGATGTTGCATTGTGGTAAATTGTAGTCAATGTCATGAGACAAAGTGTATGTGAATTGCTGTATGGAAAGTGTATTTGCTCTGTAAATTTTCAGGCAAATCACAATAAAATGGAAAAAACAAACAAACAAAGAATAAGGGATTAATCACAAAATGAAGGACAAGCACACAATACAGGGAATCATAGCCTAGTCAAGTTAACTCATATTTTTGGGGGGACACAATTCAAGCCATGACTGAAGTTATATTTATTTTACCCTCAAAGAGAGAATAGAATTAAACCAAACTCACTGTCATCAAATTGATTCCGACTTATAGCAACCTCTATTGGGTTTCCAAGGCAGTAAATCTTTTTTGGAAGTAGATTGCCCCATCTTCCTTCCATAGAGCAGCTGGTAGGTTTGAACTTCCAATTTTCTGGTTAACAGTCAAATGTGTTAGGCACCATACCACTAGAGCTCCTTGAGAATAGAATTAGGGGTGTCCTTATAAGAAGAAAGAGCTCTGCAAATAAAAATGAAGAAAACCAAAGATACATGGAAGCAATTAGTTCAAGGAACTGCTAGACCATGTGATTGTCAGCCTACATGACTCTGAGACCAGAAGAACTAGAGGGTGCCCAGTTACCCACTGTCAACCACTCGGAGGGGGATCAGTGAAGGAGATCCTAGATAGAGAGGGAGAACAATGTGGAACAAAACTCAAAATCATTTAAAAAAAAAAAAGGGACCAGGTTTGCTGGTCTGATAGAACCTGGTGAGACTCTTGAGACTATGATATCTACCTACCCTTCAGGTCTGGAATTGAACTCACTCCTATGGCTTCTAGCCATACAGTGGACAGGTATATGAGGTGAACATTTACATCAGGTAGATAAACTCCTTCGAGAAATCAATCACAGTAGAACAGAAGGGCAGTGTTTGTACAGGGAGACAGCTTGGGGGGCAGGAGTGCATGGGAAGGAAGGTCACAGGGAAGAGGTAACTAGGGGAGGAAGTGGGAAGAGAGTTGTTACATTGTGGAAATCACAGTCAATGTCATGAGACAAAATGTGTATGAACTGCTATATGGAAAATGAATTTTCTCTGTAAACTTTCACACAAATCACAATAAATTTTTTTAAAAAAAGATGAAGGAGGAGGAGCAGGAGGATCTCTGCTAGCACTGTGGTTGAAGCATTCAGCTGCTAACCAGAAGGTTGGCAATTTGAACCCACTAGCTATTCCATGAGAGAAAGATAGGCAGTCTGCTTCCATAAAGATTTACAGCCTTGGAAACTCTATGGGGCAGTTCTACTTTGTCCTAAAGGGTTGCTATGAGTCATAATTGACTCAATGGCAGTGGGTTTGGTTTGGTTTTCTAGGTTATAAAAATAATCTAAACAGATAAGACACAATTGGGATGGATGGTTTGATGGACAGTCAGATAGACAAAAAGATTGATTTTCTCTGATGTATACAATGTAAATTTCACTGGTATGGTTGTTTCAGTGGCAATTTTCCATTTTAGGACCAAGAAAAAAGCAGTCACAAAGCAGCATTCAAGGGACCCCTGGATAGATATCTTCTATTGCTTCAAAATGAAGACCCTGCTAGATGATGTAGAAATAGAGTTGCAGGCATGCAGCTGACCAGATGGGATTTCACACTGGTTGCTATTCCCCATAACTCTGCTGCTGAGACATCAGAGCACATGGCTAGTTACAAACATGAACTTAGTTCCCTTCCAAAGTCAATAGGAAGCTTTTGACCAGGCTATTCACATCAACTCCAAGAGAATAAGGATGCAAATCAAAGCTAGAAAATAGAAGTCTCTGAATAGGTTGCTTTCATTGGTTTGTTGGCAACAGATGCATTCAAGGAAACCAGGTTGGTTCTCAATCCCCTTTTTAATAAATTAAAAATAGCCTCTTCTGATACTTATACACATGGGCTCCAAATGGCCTGGATAATTCATTAGCTCAGATGGAGAAAGCATCTTTCTCCATCAGTAAGTTGGACTCATCTCACTATGACCTCCACTCTCATAACTATCCTGGAAGCAGTGCCATGTTTAAGCCCAGTCCTGTTAAATCCAGAACTTGACTCTCCCTGGACCTGTAATTGGTGCTTTTCTTTCTGGGGCATTTCTATAGAAACGCATCCCCACGACTATTAATTGGAGGAGGTTTATTTATCCTATAGCTTTGATAATCAATCATCAGATTTCAGCACTTGTTTTGTGGGGTTACATTTCATCACTTGCTACAGTATACATTATTATTCATTATATAAGTTAGTTAACAGTGTATTTGAGTGAGTCTCCCTCTAAATAAAGGGGCCTTATAAAGTTTTTTTGTTTTTTTTTTTTTAAATAAAAGGTTTATTTTTACATCAGCTATTTGCTTTCCTATGCTAAACCTCCATTGAAGGTTCTGAGCAGCATGCAAACCGAATTCCTGCTTTTCAGGCCAGGATAGGGCTGTTGGAAGGGTGATAAAAGCAGCTGCCTGGACCCTTCAGCAGATTTGGTTTTTCAGCCCTGTCAGTCACTTTCCCTTTGAGAAGGGAACAAGACGGCTGGTAGAGATTAGGAATGGTAATGCAAAAGTTTCTACCTACTGCATAAAATTCTTTCAAATTAATGCAAGCATTAAATTGTCAATGATTTTTTTCACATAAAGCAGATATTAAAATGTGTATGCCCGCTGGTGTTGGTATAAAGTTTTGTCAACATTTTTGGCACACAAGGTCTGAGCCCGGGGGTCAAAAAATGTTTTTAACCAAATTTTGTTGTTTCAGTTGCTTTTTTTACACTCGTGTGTTGTAACTCAAATGTGGATTCTTTTCCCAAAAATGAAATTTGGCAGGCCATTAGTCCATAATGTGGTCTAATGCCTTTGGGTATTTTTAAAACATGTAAATGGCCAAGATATTTAGGTTTTTGAGGTTGAAAAACTGTGCACGCACTTTTAACAACTTCTTTTTCAGCTGTATTTAGTATGCATATTTATTGCATATGTGTATTATACAGCACGCCAATAAGATTCAAGATTACTTAGGAAAATATACAAATGCCTGTTCACAGAGGGGGATGTCACAAAGAGTTTGAGTTGATATGTCACCTCATTTTTACTGGGGAATAAGGAGGCAGGATTGAAGTAAAGCCATGTCCTGAAGGCTCAGAGATGGGAGAGTCCATCCCCTTCCCATACCTCCATGGGACTCAAAGACACTAAACACAGTGTCCATCTCCAAACCTGCTGACCTGTTCCACAGAAGGACAACGTGCAAAGGGTGAGCACCGAGCCCTCTTCTAGTCCCTGTCCGCTGTCTCACTGTCCTAACCAGCACCAACACACTGTGGACCCAATCTTAGCCTCTTTCCAACACTGAAGGACCCATAGACAGAATTTGGGAAGTATTTTGAGCATAAAGAAAACACATTATAGCCTAATCCACTGTCCAGATAAGTGTAAACTAACTGTTATGACCTCATTTGAAAGTAATTTTTAACAATTAGGTTAGGAGAGTATTTTGTAATTTTTGCTAGCCTTACACAAACTAAAAATTTTTCTTGTAATCAATTAAATCTGGCAGCATAGCATCAGGCACTCATTAGGTGGGGCTGCTTGAAATTCATGCACAATTTCTTCCTTATGGTGATTTTAAGGAGCTTTTAAACTTATGCTGGGATGCTGGCAACATCCCTCAAACATCTCAGACACATTGTCTCTATGAACCTGAACTTTTTTAATGGTGGTTAAACATGTTGTCTGCTTTAGTTTCCTGTCTATCTTCATCATGATCCAGCACCTGTTTCCAATAAATTATATGCAGAACTGTATCAGCAACACCTTGGCAACAGCTGCCACCCTTAAAAGCAGAGTGCCCTTGAGGACAATACACCTGTGAACACATAGAGTGTTTATTTAGCTGAAAGCCAAAACGCTAAGTTACATAAAGCAATTATCTAAAGCCTAATGTATGCCCATTATTAACACAAAATAACCCTGTTCTTAAAAACCAATAAAAATCTATTTAAAGGATTTTTCCAAATCCCACTGAAATTTGTATTCAACTGGAGACCTAGTCTTAGCCAGGGACTTAAAATTCTAATGGTGGGCAAGGGAGAGGTTTGTGTGTGTTGTAATATTCTTAGCTCATGTTTGGTGCTTGGAACGTGGGACATGACCATGCATGGGAGGTATGGCTAAAGCTTTAGACTACTGAGCAAAGACATGTCTATTTAAAATAATCTTTGTTACAAGTCACTTTAATTTTTTTTTTTTTTAATATGGTCTAGAGGATTAAAAAAAAAGGAGTGGATTGTTTCAGCTTGTAGTTAAATATAGGAATAGTTCATCCCAGGATACCTTTCTTTATTTGTACAACTCACCTTTAATTTATGGTTCATTACCTAATAGCATTACCTTTAGGTAATGGGGTTAGCAACAAACTAATGAAAATGAAACCAGCGTCAGGTAAAGACCTTCAAATTTCCATCCTTTCATGAACTTATCAATGACAAAAATTCCAGCCAAGCACAGAATCTACTGCACTCACACCAATTCCTACAGTGCTGGACCTATGGCTGTTTCAAGACATAAGGATCACATATTATATATTGAACAGTGAAAAAATAATAATTAAAACGACCATTGCCAACTTATGGCAACCCCATGTATGTCAGAGTAGAACTAGTTCCATAGGATTTTCATTTAAAAAAACAAAATCAAACCCACTGCCATCGAGTTGACTCTGACTCTTAGCATTCCCCTTTGGGTTTCTGAGGTGGTAGATCTTTATGGAAGTAGATTGCCCCGTCTTCCTTCCGCAGAGTGGCTGGTGGGTTTGAACCACCAACATTCCGGTGAATAGTAAATTCCTTAGACATTGTGCTATCAGGCTGGTTTTATTTATTTATTTTTGGAAATAGGTTGCCAGGTCTTTCTTCTGAGGCTCTTTTGGGTGGATTAGACCCACCAACTTTTCAGTTAGCAGCTGATATCATGAATGCTTTGCACCACCCAAGGACTCCCTAAATAATAGGGGATAGCTATTGTCTTTCCCATCTTGAAGCTTAATGAAATTTGAATGATTTTTCACTTAGAGTTTATAATACCTTAATCCCTGTCTGATACTTCCTGTTGACATTTAACGGATGAACCTAAGTCACTTAGGTGAAAATGTGTTTTAGCACTTCTGTTTGGCTGAATGAAAATGCCTGGAAGTAACTGGTAATGAGTATTACAGCTTCTAGCTTCCTCCCTGTCACTGTCAATTCACATATAGTGCTCATGCATGAGCAGTGCTTTAGACCTGAGAACTGGACTCAGAGGAACAAAGTTCAGAAACAGCAGGTCTTATGACAAAGACCACAGTACAACACAGCAGGCTAGCCTAACTTCCCTTAAGTTGGCCATGTGGGTGATGATGGGTTAAACTGCTATGGATTGAGGAGACTTGTGAAGGTAGCACAACATGGCCACACTGGTCTAGTCTTCTCTTTGCAATTTGTTGGTGCTTTCATATATTCAAGGAGCTCTGGTGGCATAGTGGGTAAGGCATTTTGATGCTAACCAGAAGGTCAATGGTTCAAACCAACCAGGTGCTCCATGGGAGGAAGATGAGGCAATTTACAGCCTTGGAAACTCAATGGGGGGGTCACTATAAGGTGGAATCAATTGAATGGCAGTGGGTTTGGATGGTGATGTTGTTTAATTTATTCAACAACTGTTTTATTACAGGCTAAATGCTGGGTCTATCAAGACGAACTAAACAGATGATTATTCCTTCTTGTTAGATTCCAAAGACCTCCATTGTGCATTGGAAACATCTGTGATAAGAGACCAAAGTTCTAATGGAGATTCTGTCACCACTGGCAGAGTGGACCTTCACAAGTCACTCCCTTCCTCTCAGTCAATTTCTACCCTTGTAAACATGGAGAAGAACAATTCCTTCTGCATCCACATCACAGAATTGAAACTCAAATAAACAACAAATGCAAATACATCCTGCAAATTCAAAGCTCTGAGTCTTTTGGTTATTAAGCTTTAACCAGCACTGGGGTTATTTCTTTAAGTAACCTAGCTTGTTATAAGTTTGATGACCCAATGTGAAACCCACAGAATGCAATGACAGCAGTGGTTTCATTATCAAAACTGCAGCAAGCATTCCAGCCAGACTAACTCCCCACTGGATTCATTTAATGTGTAAGGAGATCTTTTAGCCAGACTTTGCTGGGAAGAAAAAAAAAAAAATGTAATGAAAGAAGAATAAAATTAGAAAAAATATGTTTTCCTTTCCTTACCAGTACTGTGTTATGCTAATTTGAGGCTCCCTCTATACAGATATGACTTCCTTCTTTGATTTAGTTTCTTGATTAGGGGCCCTCACATACAACTGCATGTAAATGTGAGAGGCACGTTGTTTGGATTCCAGGCCATAAGAAATCCAGGAATGGATCTAAAAGGGAGAGCTGGTTCCTATTCCCTTGGAGAATTTACCTTTATTAAAGGTCAGCAAATTTAGAGCACGTTTTGCTAATTTACCACGTGTATGGGAAATAAGTCATGAGTACAAGTTTTCACAGAAGATAAGATTTGCTGTGTTTTAGATAAACTGGCTTCAAAATACTGAACGAGTAATTTGAAAAACATTAAAAAACCCTGTTGGTTTCTTTGCTTGCTTGTCAGATTTCCCATTGGTGATGAGACCCTGCCAAGTGTGGTCTCATGAAATGAGACCTGGGCTTGTGGTTCCTTGATAATAACTGTGATAATAAATTCATCCATTAATTTCTTTCCTGTTTCCCTCCATGGGTAACATTAAACCAAGATTTTATGCTATTGGATAAAAAAAAAAAATTCATATATATTCATGTGTGTGTGTGTGTGTATTTATATACTTGCATGTATATGTGTGTGTATATACATATGATTTGTATGTGTATATATATATATATTCAAACATTGTATATATTTATAGATATGTGTGTGTGTGTGTATGTATATTTGTGTTTATGTTGTATAGATTTTATTTTTTCACTCACATCCTTTGGAAGCTCTTTCTATTTTGCTGCTACTTCTCAAAGACTACATCTGTCCTTCCTATGCCATAGGGAAGATAATGCAAAGATTGTAAACGAGGTACCCCAAGACCTGGGGCCATGAAAGGCTATTAAACACAGTGGCAGGCTCCATGGCATAGACAGGTGCATTAAAACAGTATTCATAATAATTATAATACATACAGTAGCTTGTATGTGACTGACTAGACAATTTGTCCTTCAAAGTGTCCTAAAGATAAATGGAGCTGGGACCATCAAATGTTCTACTGTTGTTTTTTTTTTAGGTTACAGCCATATAACAAGGGGGGGAAATGAGATTGTTGTAGAAAATTTCCTGTTAATCTTGCTCTCAGAGAATGTATGTACCTTCTGGAGGTATATCTAGATGGACTTCATTTTTCCTTGCAGATTCACAAGAGACTTATCAGCTTTTATGATTATGTTTCAGACACAACAATACACAACAATGAAGATAAGTGTGGCTTCTCTGTCTACATATCTTGAAACAAATCAGTAATGATGTGTTTTCTCTGCCTTCATCCCCCCAATTTACCTTGAAAGCAAGGTAAAGAACCAAGAGGAAACTAGAGTGATTTTTAATTGCAATCCTTTTGTATAAGGGTGATTTATTGAAATACCCTACCCTTGAGGTTGTGAATGTATTTTAACTCTACAAAAAGGAAAAAGGACAAACAATGGAATGATCTTGGTGTGTAAAACTCCTCTTGCTTGTGTGGGATTTGGTTTAAGTCCATTTTGAGCTGCTAGTTCATTGTTTAAAAATGCACACCTGCACAGAACTAGCTGTGGTCAAGAAGTTTATTAGCAAAAGAATGTTGGTCAGTTCCTAGAAATTCTGTATAAAGAAATGCCATGGTTTCTGTTAAGAGTAAGATTCCCCTTGAGTTATGAAAACTTAGTATAATATCCTGCTTTAACGAAGAGACAAGTTTCAGGAGGAACAAGTCAAGAATGAGGGAAGGGTCCAGAAAAAATATCTAGAAAACAGGCAAATGCAGTCATGACCATAGGCCTTATAATGATCTTAATACCAAAATATTGTGGGGGTGACAAGAAGTTTTTGAATGCTGTCCCCAGCATGATAACCTATGAGTTTTAAAAACTGAGAAAAAACATCAACAAAGTGATCTCTGAAAAGGAAATAAGGAGAGCATTTCCATTTACCAAAACACTCCAAATTCACTGCCATCAAGTTGATTCTAACTCATAGCAAGCCCCATAGTTTTCCAAGGCTATAAATCTTTACAGGAGCAGAGTTCCGATAAGATGGCAGACTAGGCAGAAAGACTGCACAGATCCTCTTCAACAAAGAAAAGGGAAACCAATTAACACAGACACAGAAGATAATCCTGGACCCCTGAGCC
>NW_006921628.1:3259861-3260378 GCF_000298275.1 Orycteropus afer afer
AACATATCTGACAAGGGACATATCTCTAGATTTTATTGAAAACTCCAACACCTCAATAACAAAAAGACAAACAATCCAATTAAAAAATGGGCAGAAGACACTTCACCAAGGAAGATATCAAGCGGCCAACAAATATAAAGAAATGTTCACGATCATTAGCTATTAGAGAGATGAAAATCAAAACAACAATGAGATACATCTTGATCCAGCACTAGGAGCAAAATTCAACAAGACAGAAAATAACAAATGCTGGCAAGGTTGTGGGACTCTCATATACTCCTGGTGGGACTTTAAAATGGTACAAACATTGTGGAAAGCAGTATGGCGATTCCTTCAAAAGTTGGAATTAGAAATACCACTTGATCCAGCCATTCCATTACTAGGTATATACCCTAAAGAAGTGAGAGCCTTGACAAGAACAGATAAATGCACATCCATGTTCATCGCAGCACTATTTATAATAGCCAAAAGATGGAAACAACCTAGGTATCCATCAACTGAGGAATGGATAACCAAA
>NW_006921628.1:3260569-3261036 GCF_000298275.1 Orycteropus afer afer
AAAAAAGGAGACAGATGGAGCTGCAGTCTGGCAGCGATCCTGAGTGATCCTGACGGCACAGACACCTTGGAGATTCCCGAATGTTGTTAGGACCTAAGAATTAACCTAAAAATCAGCCCTGCTAGCCAGGGACTGCACAGAGAACTGCTCTGGTGCCTGTGGAATAAACGGAGAAGGTGAACAGAAAGGCAGACTGAGCTGTGGACTTTGCTGGTACGGAGGGCACGACCATTTTGAAGGTTTAAAAGCAGCTTGACTATTTTGAATATTTAAAGAGACAGCGCTCTCGCAGATTCCTGGGGCTTAAGAATATGGTTCTGCT
This sequence comes from Orycteropus afer afer, assembly GCF_000298275.1. NCBI lineage: Eukaryota > Metazoa > Chordata > Mammalia > Tubulidentata > Orycteropodidae > Orycteropus > Orycteropus afer. The sequence continues at coordinate 3,260,892 of NW_006921628.1, forward strand.
TGCCAGCAACCACAAGAACACTCTGGACCTGCAAGAGTGAAAAGGTACCTCATTCCTCTTGTTACTCTTATATCCCAAACCCACTAGGTGAACAGAGGTGCGACCATTCCCCACTCCCACCTACCTTCTAGGCCAACAGGAACTC
>NW_006921628.1:3262179-3262682 GCF_000298275.1 Orycteropus afer afer
AAAAAAGAAATCTTTACAGGAGCAGACTGCCTCATCTTTTTCCCATAGAGCAACTGGTAGGTTTAAACCGCTGTCCCTTTGGTTAGCAGCCATATGCCTTAACCACTGTATAACTAGATCTCTTTATTCCACTTACAAGAGCTACCAAAAAGATAAAAATAGGAATAAATCTTACTAGAGACACAAAAGACTTGTAAAAACATAACTACCAAGCACTACTATAAGAAACTAAAAGAGACCTACATAAATGAGAATATACCATGCTTACAGACAGGAAGATTGGAGACTGTGATTTTATGAGTAAAGGAAAGAGGCCTTGGATAACCAAAGCACTACTGAAGAAGAACAAAGTAGGAAGTCACACACCCCAATCTCAAAACCTACTATACAGACAAGTAGTCAAAACAGCCTGGTACTGGTGCAATGACAGACACATGAACCAGTGGAACAGAATTTAGAACCCAGAAATCCAGCAACCTATAGGAAGCTGATCTTTGACAAAC
>NW_006921628.1:3262782-3264029 GCF_000298275.1 Orycteropus afer afer
TGCTGGCAAAATTGGATATTCATCTGCAAAACATGAAACAAGAGCCATACTTCACACCATATACAAAAATTAACTCAAGATGGATCAAAGACGTAAACATAAAACCTAAACCTATAAAGATCATCAAAGAAAAAATATGGGAAAATTTGGGGGCTTTAATTTATTACACAGACTATTAAACATAACCCAAAATTCAAAAACAACAGAAGAAAAACTAGATGACAAGAACCTCCTAAAAATTAAATTCCTATGCGTATCAAAAGACTTTTCCCAGAAGACTAAAAGAACCTACAGGTTGGGAAAAAATATTTGGCAATAACATATATGACAAGGGACTTATATCTAAAATTTATAGAAAACTTCAAAAGCTTGACATCAGAAAGACAATCCAATTTAAAAATGGGTAGAGGACAATGAACAGACACTTTAGAACAGAAGATATTCAGGAAGCCAACAAAATATATAAGAAATGCTTGTGATCGTTATGCATTAAAAACCCAGACTTACTGCCTTCAAGTCAGATCCGACTCATAGTGACCGCTCCTTGGGTTTCCAAGGTGTTATCTCTACAGAAGTAGATTGCCCAGTCTTCCTTCCAGCGGCTGGTAGGTTTGAACCACCAGCCTTCTTGTTAGCAGTCAAATGCCTTAGGCACTATGCCACCAGAGCTCCCCATTAGCCATTAAAGAGATGCAAATCAAAACAACAATGATATACCTCACCCCAGCAATAAGAGCAAAGCTCAACAAGGCAGAAATTACAAATGCTGGTGAGAGTGTGGAGAGACTGGAACCCTCACACACTGCTAGTGGGACTGTAAGACAGCACTACCACTATAGAAAATGGTATGGTGCTTCCTCAAAAAAGTCAAAATAGAAATATCATTTGATCCAGCAATCCCACTACTAGGTATATATCTTAAAGTGAGAGCCTGGACTTATATAGATATATGCACAAGCATGTTCATCACAATATTATTCACAATAGCAAAGAGATGGAAACAGATGAATGGATAAACAAACTATGGTACATACACACAATGTAATACTATACAACATTAAAGAATAATCAAGCATCAGTGAACACCTCATAATGTGGATGAAGTTGGAGAACATTGTTGTTGTTGTTGTTATGTGCCATTGAGTCCGACCCGACTCATAGCGACCCCTCCTTGGGTTTCCGAGGCAGTATCACTACAGAAGTAGATTGCCCCATCTTCCTTCCGAGGAGTGGCTGGTGGATTTGAA
>NW_006921628.1:3264129-3264624 GCF_000298275.1 Orycteropus afer afer
GAGTTGCAAGATAGAATGGACTGTTCTAAACTTGGAGAAAAAATTATAAATCATAGGGTAACCTCAAAGAAATATGACAAACCTTCACATCACAATAAAAAAGAGGACAAACACAATTATTCAGCATATACTAAAACAACAGCAACAAAGGAAATGATAACATGACATAAGGATAACATAATGAGCTCAGCACAGAAAATAATATGGAACAAAAAACCAGGGATGTCATGAAAAAACACATAACAAAATGACAGCAACAAATTAAAACTTATCAATAATTACCCTGTATGTTAATGGATTAAATGCACCACTCGTGAGACAGAGAGTTGCACATTGGATAAGAAAACACAACCCATCAATATGCTGCCTACAAGAGACACACCTTAGAGATAAAGATAAAAATGACTAAAAATCAAAGGTTGGAAAAAGATATATCAAGCAAATGGCAACTGTAAGAGAGCAGGAGTGGCAATATTAATTTCTGATCAAATTGAC
>NW_006921628.1:3264790-3266228 GCF_000298275.1 Orycteropus afer afer
GCCCCATCTTCCTTCCGAGGAGTGGCTGGTGGATTTGAACCGCCAGCCTTCTGGTTAGCAGTCAAGTGCCTTAGCCACTATGCTTCGAGAGCTCCCTGGAGAACATTATGATGAGTGAAATAAGCCAACCGCAAAAGTACAAATATAGTATGAGTCCAGTGTTATAAAAAGTCAAGGAACAGTTTACACACAGAAAGAAACATTTCCTGAGGGTTACCAAGAAGGGACAGGAACAGAAGGTAAAATTACTAACTAGGGACCAGTTTGGGTGAAAGGAAAGGCAATATATAAAAAGTGGGTAACCAGCACAGTATCATTAAGGAAAAGGAAGACACAGAGAACTGCACAAGACAACAAAGGTAAACACTATTACATATATAATATTACATTATCAGTAACAGCAAACAATCTACAGGTGAAAACCTAGGTAGAAAGGCAAGATGATCAGGTATGGGTATGCAAATGGGTTTACACTCATGGCCACATATAGGTTTGGCAGATATAAAAATGTCCATATTTATAATAGAGCTAATACAGGGCAAAGTTATGGAAACTTCTTAGGCATGACCAAACACTTTGAGGTAGTGAGTTGCTTGTCCTGAGGCTCAGGAACATAGTCATGGGGGATATTAAGGTCAGTTGGCATAACGTAGTCCACATGTAAACACTGTTCTACATTCTACTTTGATGGGTAGCCACAGGAGTCTTAAAAGCTTGTAAGCAGCCATCTAAGGTGCACCTGTTAGTCTCTCCTCACCTAGAGCAAAGAAGAGTGAAGAAAATCAAAGATGCATGAAAACAATTAGTCCAAAGGATTAATGGGCCACAGGAACCCCAGCCTCCATGACACTGAGGCCAGAAGAACTGGATGGTGCCTTGCTACCACTGCTAACCACTCTGAAGGGATGACATAGGAGGTCCTGGATAGAGAAAAATGTAGGACAAAACTCAAAATCAAAAAAAGACCAGGCTTACTGGTTTGAGAAGCTGCTGGAACCCTGGAGAAGATGGCCTATAGACACTCTTTAATCCAGGAATTGAACTCACCCCTGTCGCTCAACATTCAGCCAAACGACAGACAGACCTATAAGGTGAAAAATAATACCAGGAAAGTACACACTCTTTAGAACAATCAACCATATGAGATCAAAAGGGCAACATTTGCCTAGGGATAAAGCTAAGAAGGTAGGATGGGATAGGAAAGAAAGAAAGAAGGGAAATTGTAAACATCAAGAGAAAGTGGAAAGAATGCTGTTCATTGTAGGAATGACAATCAATGTTACAAACAGAATGTGTATGAGTTTTTGAATGGAAAGTCAACTTTCTCTGTAAACTGTTACCCAAATCATAATAAACAGTTAAAAAAAAAAAAAAAGAGTAATGATTTATGGTATTTACTACAAATTTTTTTTTTTTATTAGGATTTGGGTGAAGATTT
>NW_006921628.1:3266328-3270836 GCF_000298275.1 Orycteropus afer afer
TTGGTATTTTCACGCAAATTCTTCTGCTAGTTGGGGTTTAGTCCAATTCTGCATCCTTTCCTTCAAGGCTCAGGGGTCCAAGATTATCTTTTGTGTCTGTGTTAATTGGTTTCCCTTTTCTTTGTTGAAGAGGGTCTGTGCAATCCTTCTGCCTAGTCCGCCATCTTGCCCCGCCTTACTACTATAAAATTTTTAAATGCACAAACATCTTCACTATTATATGCTTTTAATCACAAATAAAATGAAAATTTAGTTTTGTAACTAAATGGAATTAAATGGCTAAGCAAGTGATGCTAATTAGAAAATTAAAAATCAACAGAAATCCCCCTAAATAAATAAAATTGAGAAATAATTCATGAATGTAAAACTGGGTATCCTCAATGGGACTGGGCCCCAATATTTTTTCAAAGCTTCATGACTAGAAACAGGGAAAACAGATTTTTTTCAAGGTTCAAATTGAATTTCTGTAGGTTTAGAGGTACCAAGAAGTCTCTGGTTGGTAAAAACTGTTAACATGCTCAGCTTATAACCAAAGAGTGGGAGGTTCGAGTCCATCCACAGGTAGCCTGGAGGAAAGGCCTGGTGATCTACTTCTAAAAAATCAGCCACTAAAAACTCTTTGAAGCCCATTTCTACTCTGACCCACATGGCTTCACCATGAATCAGAATTCATTCACAGCAACTGGCTTGTTTTTGTTTGTTCATTAGTTGGTTTAGAGGTTTGTTGTTGTTGTTGTTGTTCTTGTTATGTATCGGCGAGTCAGATGTGATGCATAGTGACCCCTCCTTGGGTTACTGAGGCAGTATCACAACGGAAATAGAAGAGCAGGCTTAAATCTATCTTTGTTTTGGGATGGAGTAGAGTGAAGAAGTTGTTTAAAGGACACTTTTGATTCTGTAGAAAGAAACAGACTTTTTGCTGATGTGGGTTGTTTGGGTACCACAGGGAGCCATGGCACAGGCTCTGCATAATAATGTAAACCTTCTTTGGGGATGGGGTCATAGATGTACATTATACTTCTGTGTAGAGAACAAGATTTTATGGTTTGTTTCTTTACATAGGTTTCAGTGGAATGAGGATCTGCATCCATTGGGTACCCAATGGAAAGTGGAGGGGTTTTACTGTGTGTTTTCCAAAGGCTTTACTAATGTCTTGTTAAACCACATGGTCCAATCTTAACTGGGCTTCAGGGAAGTGAGAGATGGGTCTTGGACCACATTTGGGGGCATGCAGGACAGAAGAGGCAGCCAGAGCAAGCAGGTTGAAACATGCAAGAGGTAAACAGATTATGAGAAATGTAAATCTGTCACAAGGAGCCTGGAAAAACATGGGGATCCCTAAATTACATAGGATCATTGTAAATTTCAATGTTAAAGAGAAGTGGGATGCTTGATGCTGAGTATTTATGATGCAGGAGAAAGCCAGGTGGTCATTTTGGGCACAGATTGAAGGCAGCTTTCCTAGATCTCATCCTGTCTCACCACTTCCTACCTATATGGCTATAGGCAAGTGACTTACCTGCCCTATACTTCCATTTCTGCATCTGTTTAAATGGAGATAATAATACTAAGTACCTCACTGGTTTTCAATGAAGATTAAATAAGATGAAATATGTTAAATACACAAAGCACTGAGCATAGTGTCTGTGATATCATAAATGCTTAATGAATGATAACTTGCATTATTTTGAAAACTAGAGTTTAAATCTCTAGAAATAGAAGCAGAAATAGGCATGACTCTGGCAGTGTAGTGCCTAAAGCATGTGACTGCTAACCAGAAGGCTGGTGGTTCTAACCCACCAGCCACTCCTCAGAAGGAAGATTGGGCAACCTACTTCCATAGTGATACCGCCTTGGAAACCCAAGGAAGGGCCACTATGAGTTGAGTCTGACTCAATGGCACATAACAACAACAATGAGATTTGAGAAAGGAAGCCAAGGAAAGGTGTGTTTCATAGGCAAGGATCTTCCACATGATGCCAAACACACAGCAGATACTAAATAAATTTTCCCCAAGTGATGAATCATGTAAATCAGGTCTTTCAGTACACTGATTTGGGAACCAGCTCCATTTACCAAGCTGTTTTTCAATTGCTTTCTGAAATACCCCCCAAAATAGTAAGAAATATGCTACTGGGCTTATCAGGCCAAACATACAAACAAACAAACATTCTGGAATACAAGACATGACAAAGTCAATTCTAGATTAGTACTATGCACCTCCCTCTACCCTACAACCTCACCTAGAACTGCTATAGGAATTGCTGTAGTTTGGTCCCATTTATTTCAGAGGGACCCCCTCAGTGTGAGAGTCTAAGAGTAATTACTGAAGGAAGTTGTGACATGAGGCTGCGGGAGCACATACGAATATCTTGGGCTGGCTTGGGGACAAGAGAAAGGTACAGCGATGTGAGTAATAAAATGAGGCAAGACACCATCACCCTTTCTCCACTCATCCCCTGCCAGGAGTATAGGACAGAAAGCTAGAAGCAAAGCAAGGGCTGTTCCTTAGAAGGCCATTTGGTTCAATCAGCCTGCCAATGAATGTCATAAGAACAAGAAGGAAATAAAGAAGGAAATGGGAAGTAAGGCAGGACAACTTTACAAAGCCAGGTCACCACTAAAACACTTATGTGACCCCAGCTGTATGTGCAGCAGCTCTGGTGGCTTGGTGCCTAAGGCACGTGACTACTAACCAGAAGGCTGGCAGTACAAACCCGCCAGCCCAGCCACTCCTCAGAAGGAAGATTAAGCAATCTACTTCCATAGTGATACCACCTTGGAAACCCAAGGAGGGGTTGCTGTGAGTCAGATCCGACTTGATGGCAGTGAGTTTGTTTTTTTGTTTGTTTGTTTGTTTGTTTTTTGCTATATGCCCAACGCACTTGGACTATGGTCCCAAGCCAACAGGTTCAACTATTCGGTCCCTCTGGGGAGCTGGCTGTGACCAAGCAGTGACCACAACCTTCTCCTTGTCAGGCTCTGGTATACACCTGGGAATTCTGATCATTCACATAAACTTATAGGACCAGTGACTGCCAACCTTATATATGTTCTTGAATACACTCCCCATTTCATAGAAATACCTAATTGCTCAGCCTGTCCACCCATCTACCCACCCATATACCCATGTTTGCCTTCACTGACAATGCAGTACTGTAGGTGCATTATTACCCCACACCAAACAGGTGAGAAAAAGGAGATACATGTGGCCCAAGGACACACAGGAGGTATCAGGTTCAAACTCATATCTATTTGTTCCCAAAGCCAGTGTTCTCTCATTGCTCGGTTTTCCTCAAAAAGGGTTCAACCATCCAGACGTTCTCAATGGGGTCATCATTCCTTCTCTTCCACCTTCCTCCGAACACGTCTCACCATCTCACATGTTTATTAGGCTCTTAGACATATGGCCTCACAGTTTTGTTTATTTATCATGAACCTAATTCTTATCATTCTGTGTGCTGTAATCTCTTACAGGGAAATGACCATTCCTTACTGAGAGATGCATCCCCCTGAGGGTCTGCAACAGGACCTTCAGAAGAGTATGTGCCCCATAAGTAACTGTTAACCTGAATTGAGCATAAATCTAGTAATTGTTAACCTGAATTGAGCATCACTTCTTATGTGATGTAATCAGATCAGCAATAATCAATTTTATATTATCTGTCACTTTATGACATGACGTTTATTAAAAAAAAAAAAAAAAAGATAATGATACAGGGAAAAACGTGAGGGACAGAAGCTTCTTATCTTTGCCATGGGCCCTGGATCTGAACCTATCTTACCCAGAACTCTATCAGGGTAGAAGGGGAACAATCCCAAACTCCATCACCTGGAGGGGACAGAGGGCCCAGGACATGCAAACTGGAATTGCAACTTTAAAGGAACTTGTCCAGGGCCTGTTCCTGGGGAGGGGGCTGGGAGTGGGTCCTAGCTGAACTTTGGAGAATATTTAGATTTGCACATTTAGAGCTGGGTCTGGTCAGTATCACTGTAGATCCTAGGCATAATTATAGTGTGTATTTGAACTGCACCTTTCGGCAACAAATGCTAATTCCATTATTTTTAAATATATAGCACTGACAATTAAGGAAAGGGAGAGAATATTTGAGTGTTTCTTACATGCTAGATGAATTTCATTTAATCCTCTAAGCAGCATGGGGGAGAAGATATTCTTCCTGTCTTAGGGAAATTAAAATGAGGGAGGAGCTTATTGAGGGTCTTACAGCTAGGGAGTGCTGGAACAAGGATTATAAACTGGCTCTGCCTGTTCTTCCCTCAACAGAAGCAAGAGTAAGAAACAGTCTATAAGGGACAAAGATGAAGTTGTGAATATTATATAAAGAAAATGTGACACTGGGATATGGACGTATAATGATGGAGCACTGAGAAAGATTATCCAATTATGGCAGGTGCTTTTTTTTTTTTTTTTTAATTGTAATTTGGGTGAAGATTTACAGAGCAAATTCACTTTCCAAACAGCAGTTCACATACACTTTGTCTCATGA
>NW_006921628.1:3274600-3275540 GCF_000298275.1 Orycteropus afer afer
CAGGGACCCAGGTAAGGGTAGTACGAGAGGTTTCCAACATGGAAACAAACTTGTCTGTCAGTTTGTCCTACTGTGGTGACATGTTGATGTGAGTTTTGAGGCTGAGCCACTGGTGTTTCAAACCCAGTGGGATGCACTTGGTGCACAGGTAACAGCCCAGCTTACAGACTGAGACAGACTAGGAAGAAGGAAGAGGCCGTCACTTCTCAAGGAATTGGCCAGGGAAAACCTTATGAATAGCAAAGAAACACTGTTTGATACATTATTAATAGTACAACTTTATGAATAATCCAGTTAGGTTAGAAGGCTCTCAAAATAGGACTGAGAAAGAGCTGCATCATCTGAGTAAACCCAGCCTTACTCCTATGGATAAAGTAAGCTTTCAAAACCTCCATTTGCTGATGTGGCACCACTCAAATTGAAGAGAAACAGCTGTAGACATCCATTAATCATAGGAATATGGAATGTACGAAGTATGAATCTAGGAAAATTGGAAGTTGTCAAAACTGAAATGGAAAGCATAAAGATTGATATCTTTGGCATTAGTGAGCTGAAATGAATGGGTTTTGGCCATTTTGAATCAGACAACCATATGATCTACTATGCCGGGAATGACAGTTTGAACAGGAATGGAGTGACATTCATCATCACAAAGGATGTTTCAAGATCTGTCCTGAAGTACAATGCTGTCAGTGATAGGCTAATATCCATACGCCTACAAGGAAGACCCGTTAATACGACTATTATTCAAATTTATGCACCAACCATCAAAGCCAAAGATAAAGAAATTGAAGTTTATCAATCTCTGCAGTCTGAAATTGACTGAACATGCAATCAGGATGTGTTAATTATCACTGGTGACTGGAATGCAAAAGTTGGAAATAAAGAAGAATCACTGGTAGTTGGAAAATTTAGCCTTGGTGACAGAAATAATGCTGGA
>NW_006921628.1:3277455-3283594 GCF_000298275.1 Orycteropus afer afer
GAAGAGTTGATGCTCTTGAGTTGTGGTGCTGGTGAAGAATGCTGAAAGTACCATGGACTGCTAAAAGAACTAACAGATCTGTCCTGGAAGAAAGTGCACTGGAAATACTCTTTGGAAGCGAGAATGGCCAGACTTCATCTCACCTATTTTGGTCATGTTGTCAGAAGGGACCATTCCCTGGAGAAAGATGTCATGCTTTGTAGGGTTAAGTGTTGACGAAAGAGGGGGAAGCCTTCAACGAGATGGATTGACACGGTGGCTGTGATGATGGGCTCAAGTATAACAGGGATCATGGAGCTGGCGCAGGATCGGGCAGTGCTGTGCATGGGGTCGCTATGAGTCGGAAATGACTCAAAGACACCTAATAACAACAACAACATGCATGGAATTTGAAAATGCACATATTTCATGATCTAGCAATTCTTCTTTGCATCTCTGTATTAACTGTAAGGAGTCTCTCAGTGGTAAAAACAGTTAAGTGCTTAGCTGCTGACTGCAAGGCTGGAGGTTCAAGTCCCCTAAGAGGTACATTGGTAGAAAGGTCTATTGATCTACTTCTGAAAACCCTATGGAGAAAACTTCTTCTCTCACATTCATGGCATTCATTGCTATGAATCAGAAATGACTTGACAGTAACTGGGGGAAAAGACTACTGTACAGAAATATTTGCAAATGAGCACAAAGAGGTTATGCCGAGAATATCCACTATAGAATTTATGTAAGAACAAAACCAAAGCCAAGTCAAACCACACCAACCAAACAAAAATTCTGAAAAATGGGTGATAAAAAAACCAATGTATTGATTATTTAGTTAATCAGGTGCTATTAAAAAACAAACAAACAAACAAACAAACAAACAAACAAAACCCACTGCTGCCGAATCAATTCAACTCATAGTGACTCCTCCATGGGTTTCCAAGGCTGTATCACTATGGAAGTAGATTGCCCAACCTTTTTTTCCGAGGAGTGGCTGGTGGGTTTGAACCACCTGCCTTCTGGTTAGCAGTCAAATGCCTTAGGCACTATGCCAGCAGAGCTCCTTATAAACTCCTATATGACAATATAGAAGAATATGGTGGATGTATAGGAATAAACATGGAAAGACATTGCTGAATGAGAAAAGCAAGATGGAGAAGAACATATATGGCATCTACATACATGTTAAAAATACTAAAAATACATATTTCTATGGATATATATGACAATATATATAATACATGCAAAATATCTGGATTGCTGTTTAATATGGAGCACTGAAAATATGCATTTCATTCTGCTGCTTCTCGAACCCACTAAAAGACAGTAAACAAATACAAAAGTGACATACACTCAGAAGGTCAAAGACAATGGGAGAGAAATTAACAGCAGACAAGCTAAATTTGAGACCATGGAAAAGAAATAACAATTGGTAATAGTCTTATCAGGTTAGAGAAAAACAAAGCCTATCAGGAGAGATGAGTAGAAAGCCCCTAAAATCAAATTGATCTTTACAGCAGAATTTCCAAAAATCCATGAAATCAAAGTACCATTTACTTCTGGAGGTAAGAATTTTAACTAAGGGTAAAGAAAAGAGGATGAATTGGCAGAGTGTATGAAGAGAAACTGGACTACAACCCTTCCACATCCCACCTACATAAACCCTCCCTGAGCCTTCACAATCTGAGGTGCCTTTTCTTACTCCTGTTGAAGACTTTCCTCCCTGGAGAGATAGAAAAGATGAGAAGTAGAGGACCCAGGACACTAAGATAGCTGAGAGCAAGAGAAACTTCCACACTGGAAATGGGGGTTTAAGTTCATCCTGAACTGAGACACATACCTGGGCTTCCTTATTCTTGGTGGGTTTAAACCTCTCCTCCTTCCCATTTTCCTCTCTTTCTCCCACCACCATCCAAGAAGAGGAGGAATTTTTCTCTGTAGAACTATGCTTCAGAAACAAAAGCCTATAGACACTGACTCTTGGATAGTTCCCTATACAATCAGTGAAGACTGCAGTACTCTACTGTTTGCTATATCCAACAGTTTTCAAGCCATTCCTATTCACTTAGTGCTTATTATCAGCTTTCTGTTGCCTCATCTTTGAATTTGAACAGGGAGCCAAGGGCCAGTAGACATCTGAAGAAAGTGAAAAACAAAAATCAAACAGAAAAAAAAAAAAATGAAGAAAGAGAAATAGAAACAATGAAGGAAGCAGAAGATAATTTTAAAAGAAAAAAAAAAAGAGTATGCTTAGAAAGAGAAAACATTATACTTATGAAATAAGAATAACATACTATTTTTCTTTTTTTAATTTTTTTTATTGTGATTTTGGTAAAAATTTACAAAGCAAATTCATTTTCCATACAGTAGTTCATACACATTTTGTCTCATGACATTGACTGCAATTTCCTGCAATGTAACAGCTCCCTTCCCACTTCCTCTCCATAGTTACCTCTTCCCTACGTACTTCCCTCCCATGCACTCCTGCACCCTGAGCTGTCTCCCTGTGCATACACTGCCCTTCTGTTCTCCCATGACTGATTACTCTAAGGAGTGTATCTATCTGATGTAAATGTTTATCCTGTATGCCTGTCTATTGTTTGGTTGAAAGCCACAGGAGTGGGCTGAATTCCAGGCCTGAAGGGCAGCTAGAAGCCATAGTCTCAGGGGTCTCACCAAGCTCTATCACACCAGCAAATCTTTTTAAAAATTTTATTTTATGATTTTGAGTTTTGTTCCACATTGTTTTCCTACTTTTTCTAGGATCTCCTATACCAATTTCCCTCCAAGTGGTTGACAGTGGTAACTGGACTGTCTAGTTCTTCTGGTCTCATGGTCATAAAAGCTGAGTATCGCATAGTCTACTAGTTCCTTGGACTAATTTTTTCCACGATTCTTTGGTTTTCTTCATTCTTCTCTGCTCTGGACAGGGAGAGATCCATTGTTGCATCTAGATGGCTGTTTTCAAGCTTTTAAGATCCCAGTCTCTACTTACCAAAGTAGGATATGGAACAATGTTTTTGTGTAGTATGTTATGCCAATTGAGCTTGATGTCCCCTGTGACCATGGGCCTGAGCCCACAGGTCCAACTACTCCCTCCCTCCAGGTAAGTGGCTATGGCCAAAAAACCACCACAACCTTGCCTCCTGGCAGCTCTACTATACACCTGGACATTCTTACAGCACATGCAAATAAGAGTAGCGTATTATTTTTCAGAAACAGTGAAAGAAGTCAGAAAAGAGGGGAAAATACTTAGAAATTAAAAATATAAAAGATAAAATTCAATAACATAAAAAGTCTTAAGGCAAAGTTAAGAAAATCTCCCGGAAACTAGAACAAAAATATGAAGAGATGTGAAGAAAATTGAAAAAAAAAAAAAAATTAAATAAAGAATTGATTTTGAAAGCAAAATTAGCAAATGATAGAAATTCCAGAAACAAAGAAAATGGAGAGAAATAAATTTTCAGATATATACTTTTGGATTTCTTAGATCTGTTGCTGTCAATAGGTGCCATTGAGCTGGTTCCAACTCAGTGACCCCATATACAACAGAAACAAACACTGTCCGCTCCAGCAGATCTTCACAGTCGCTGATATGTTTGAGTCCACTGTTGCTGCCACTCTGTCAGTCTATCTCACTGAAGGTCTTCCACTTTTTCACTGACCTTCTATTTTACTAACCATGATATCCTTCTCCAGGGACTGGTCCCTTCTGATAACAGAACCAAAGTACAAGAGACAAAGTCTGGCTTTTTTAACTTCTAAGGAGCATTCTACCTGAATTTCTTCCAAGACAGAATTTTTCCTTCTTCTGGCACTGTATATTGTTTTCAAAATTCTTCTCCAACACAATTCAAATGCACCAATTCTTCTGCAGTCTTCTTATTCAATGTTCAGCTTTTGCATGCATATCATACTACTGGAAAATCAGGGCTCAGGTCAAGTTGGCCTTAGTCCTCAAAGCAGTATCTTTGCTTTTTAACACTTTCAAGAGGTCTTTTGCAGCAGATCCACCCAGAGCAATGGGTTATTTGACTTCCTCACTGCTGTTTTCATGAGCATTGATTATGGATCCAAGTAAAATGAAATCCTTGACAACTTGTGTATTTCCTCTGTTTATCGTGATGTTGATAATTGATCCAGTTGTAAGGATTTTCATTTTCTTTATATTGACATGTAATCCATACTGAAGATGACAGTCTTTAAACTTTATCAGTAAGTGTTTCAAGTCTTCTTTACTTTCAGCAAGCAAAGTTGTGTTATCTGCGTGCTACAGGTTGTTCATGAGTTTTCTTCTGATCCTGATGCTGCATTCTTCTCCATATAGACCACCTTCTCAGATTATTTGCCAGCATATTGAAGGAATAAATACAGTGAAAGGATACAACCCTGATGCACACTTTTCCTGATTTTAAAACATGCACTATCTTCTTAGGAGCTCTGGTGGCACAGTGTCTATGGCATTTGACTGCTAACCAGAAGGCTGGCCACTCCTCAGAAGGAAGGTTGGACAATCTACTTCTGTAGTGGTACTGCCTTGGAAACCCAAGGAGGGATCACTATGAGTCAGATCCAACTCGATGGCAGTGAGTTTTTTTATCTCCTTATTCTGTTCAAATGACTACCTCTTGGTCTATGTACAGATTCTTCATGAGCACGATTAAATGTTCTACAATTCTCATTCCTTGCAATGTTATCCATAATTTGTTATGATCTACACAGCTGACTGCCTTTGTATAGTCAATAAAACACAGGGAGATATCTTTCTGATAATCTTTACTTCCAGTGAAAATCCATCTGCTATCCCTCATCCCACATCCCACATCACTCCATGGTGGAATTTACTGTGAGCAGCTGAGTAGCTGCCATAGGGATGTGGTCTGCTTCCTGAATATAAAGGGAAGCCTTGGGAAATTGTCTCTAGTTTATGGCATGCTTGATCCCTGCATGTGGCCATGTCGTTGTTCAGCAGTCTGCCATGCTCTGCTGACCTGGGGACTTACAATGGACTTGAATTAATGGCTTGCCGTGTGGTTTGGTAACATTGCAACTGTGCCTTTTTACTTGTCAGCCTTGGGCTTAGCAGCCTCAGCAGCCAGCAGCTGTCTAGTGAAGAAAAGCCAGTGGGCCAGTAGCTGGAGGCAGAGCTAGATTCCAAGGTTGAGGGGCTTTCACCTAGCTCCTAGAGCCTGGGCACTTTGAACTCAGACTTAAAGCCTCCAAATTTTAAGAATAAATTTCTGTTTATTAAGGCCATCCCATTTGTGGTATCAGAGTGGCACTAGGTAACCAGAACAGCTGGCAGGAATTCCATCCCACTCTGAATGCTCTCATGAAGCCTGGGTGCCTTGCCTCACCCTGCCCAGAATTTTTTTTTCCTTTTTTAGTTCTTTTGTTTTTGTCTGTTTGAAAATTATTATTATTATTATTATTTCATCCTTTTTATTCTTGTTCTTTCTTCTTCCCTTCCCAGGTTCTACTTTTCAGCTTTTTCTCTCTTCCCTCTTCCTGGTTCCATTTTTTTTTTTTTTTTCTTTCTTGTGGATCTCCCCATTCCTTGTTTTTCTTTTTGGATTTTTCCCATTTTTTTCTTCATTATTCTACTACTCTACCTCTTTTCTCTTATTCCCTGCTCCCCAGACATTGCAGGGGATTTTTGTTCTTTTTTTTCCCCTGTTTCTATGCATATTTCTTTAGGCTGTTTAAAGTATTTCTTTAAATATTTTCTCTTATTTCTTGAATTTCTTCTTCTTTTTTCTCTTTTTGGTGATTGTTCCTGTGTGCTTACGTGGTGTATGTTCTTTGTCCTCTTGCTTTTACTTTTTTGATGGTTTTCTGATTGTTGCTTTTGACTAACTAAGTGGGAGACAGCAACTGTGCCAATACAATGCAATCACACCCACACCTCCTGCAGCTCCATTAACTGAGTGAGAACTACCACTTCCTTCTGTACCAACTGGCCAATGATACACGACCACCAATAAAAGCCTGGCTCATCCTTAACTTACTCTTCACAAACAGTTAACAGAGATCTGTGCAGCGACTCTCATATACTATCACACTTACCAGGAGACAGGTGAGGAGTGCCTAAGTGCCATTAACTTGCAAACAGAGGAGCACAGTACCCTGCTTATTCAGATACATCCCTGTCAAGAAAAAAAAA
>NW_006921628.1:3284379-3285629 GCF_000298275.1 Orycteropus afer afer
ATTCCCCTTGTTACTCTTATACCCTACACCCTCTTGGTGAACGGAGGTGCAGCCATCCCTCACTCCCACCCACCTGCTGGGCTGGTGTGGTAGTTAAGTTTGTGTGTCAACTTGGTTGGCCTTGGTTGAATGGCTGGGTAGCTGGATGTAGTATTTCCCATGATGAGACTGGTAATCAACTCCATGGTGGAATCTACTGTGAGCAGGTAAGTAGCTGCCATAGGGATGTGGTCTGCTTCCTGAATATAAGGAGAAGCCTCAGGGAATGGTCTCTAGCTTATGGCATGCTTGGACCCTGCATGTAGCCATGTCACTGTTAAGCAGTCTGTCATGCTCTGCTGACCTGGGGACTTACAATGGACTTGAATTAATGGCCTGCCATGTGGTTTGGTAACATTGGGACTGTGCCTTTTTACTTGTCAGCCTTGGGCTTGACTGCATCAGCAGCCAGCAGCTGTCTGAGTGAAAAAAAGCCTCTAGCTCCAATGGGCCAAGAGCTAGAAGCAGAGCTGAAGCCCAAGGCTGAGGAGCTTTCAGTCTCCCCCTAGAGCCTGGGCACTTTGAACGTGGACTTAAAGCCTCCAAATTGTAAGAATAAACTCCTGTTTGTTAAGGCCATCCCATTTGTGGTATATTTTTGTCATAGCGGCACTAGGTAAACAGAACAGAATATGGTAGCAAAAGAATGGGCTGCTGCTCTGACAGATACCTAAAATGTGGAAATAGGAGTGGAGTGCATCCTGGATCCAAGACCCTGGCAGAGAGACCCAGAATGGCATGAGAGACAGCAGGAGCAGAGCCAAGAGACAAGCATGAGAGACGACAGTAGCCGAGTCCAGACCGGCATTAAACAGCAACAGGCTTAACAGCCCACAGAGGAGAAAGACAGGTGCCAATGGGTAGGCAGCTTCTGGTGGAGTGGGTTGCCTTCAGGCATCAATTGGTACAAGAGACTGGCACGAAATGGAGTAGCAGTTTGGCTGGTCCATGGAGCAAGAAAGCTGAGTGCTTTCTGGGCAGGAAGATTTCTTGCGGAGTGGGTTGCTTTTGGCATTAATTGGCTAAAGCGGACAGACCAAGGAGATGGGAAGCAGAGCAGCCACAGCCTCATAGGGGGACCATGGCTCTGGGGGTGGAACCACCATAGCCCCCTAGGTTTCACAGAGACGGACCTTCACTAACTTGGTTCTGGAGTGGGGCTGCTCGTTCATATGGGCCAGTGAGATGGAGCCAAAGCCACTGCCCAAGAG
>NW_006921628.1:3286554-3290266 GCF_000298275.1 Orycteropus afer afer
TCCAAGTAAAATGAAATCCTTGACAACTTGTGTATTTCCTCTGTTTATCGTGATGTTGATAATTGATCCAGTTGTAAGGATTTTCATTTTCTTTATATTGACATGTAATCCATACTGAAGATGACAGTCTTTAAACTTTATCAGTAAGTGTTTCAAGTCTTCTTTACTTTCAGCAAGCAAAGTTGTGTTATCTGCGTGCTACAGGTTGTTCATGAGTTTTCTTCTGATCCTGATGCTGCATTCTTCTCCATATAGACCACCTTCTCAGATTATTTGCCAGCATATTGAAGGAATAAATACAGTGAAAGGATACAACCCTGATGCACACTTTTCCTGATTTTAAAACATGCACTATCTTCTTAGGAGCTCTGGTGGCACAGTGTCTATGGCATTTGACTGCTAACCAGAAGGCTGGCCACTCCTCAGAAGGAAGGTTGGACAATCTACTTCTGTAGTGGTACTGCCTTGGAAACCCAAGGAGGGATCACTATGAGTCAGATCCAACTCGATGGCAGTGAGTTTTTTTATCTCCTTATTCTGTTCAAATGACTACCTCTTGGTCTATGTACAGATTCTTCATGAGCACGATTAAATGTTCTACAATTCTCATTCCTTGCAATGTTATCCATAATTTGTTATGATCTACACAGCTGACTGCCTTTGTATAGTCAATAAAACACAGGGAGATATCTTTCTGATAATCTTTACTTCCAGTGAAAATCCATCTGCTATCCCTCATCCCACATCCCACATCACTCCATGGTGGAATTTACTGTGAGCAGCTGAGTAGCTGCCATAGGGATGTGGTCTGCTTCCTGAATATAAAGGGAAGCCTTGGGAAATTGTCTCTAGTTTATGGCATGCTTGATCCCTGCATGTGGCCATGTCGTTGTTCAGCAGTCTGCCATGCTCTGCTGACCTGGGGACTTACAATGGACTTGAATTAATGGCTTGCCGTGTGGTTTGGTAACATTGCAACTGTGCCTTTTTACTTGTCAGCCTTGGGCTTAGCAGCCTCAGCAGCCAGCAGCTGTCTAGTGAAGAAAAGCCAGTGGGCCAGTAGCTGGAGGCAGAGCTAGATTCCAAGGTTGAGGGGCTTTCACCTAGCTCCTAGAGCCTGGGCACTTTGAACTCAGACTTAAAGCCTCCAAATTTTAAGAATAAATTTCTGTTTATTAAGGCCATCCCATTTGTGGTATCAGAGTGGCACTAGGTAACCAGAACAGCTGGCAGGAATTCCATCCCACTCTGAATGCTCTCATGAAGCCTGGGTGCCTTGCCTCACCCTGCCCAGAATTTTTTTTTCCTTTTTTAGTTCTTTTGTTTTTGTCTGTTTGAAAATTATTATTATTATTATTATTTCATCCTTTTTATTCTTGTTCTTTCTTCTTCCCTTCCCAGGTTCTACTTTTCAGCTTTTTCTCTCTTCCCTCTTCCTGGTTCCATTTTTTTTTTTTTTTTCTTTCTTGTGGATCTCCCCATTCCTTGTTTTTCTTTTTGGATTTTTCCCATTTTTTTCTTCATTATTCTACTACTCTACCTCTTTTCTCTTATTCCCTGCTCCCCAGACATTGCAGGGGATTTTTGTTCTTTTTTTTCCCCTGTTTCTATGCATATTTCTTTAGGCTGTTTAAAGTATTTCTTTAAATATTTTCTCTTATTTCTTGAATTTCTTCTTCTTTTTTCTCTTTTTGGTGATTGTTCCTGTGTGCTTACGTGGTGTATGTTCTTTGTCCTCTTGCTTTTACTTTTTTGATGGTTTTCTGATTGTTGCTTTTGACTAACTAAGTGGGAGACAGCAACTGTGCCAATACAATGCAATCACACCCACACCTCCTGCAGCTCCATTAACTGAGTGAGAACTACCACTTCCTTCTGTACCAACTGGCCAATGATACACGACCACCAATAAAAGCCTGGCTCATCCTTAACTTACTCTTCACAAACAGTTAACAGAGATCTGTGCAGCGACTCTCATATACTATCACACTTACCAGGAGACAGGTGAGGAGTGCCTAAGTGCCATTAACTTGCAAACAGAGGAGCACAGTACCCTGCTTATTCAGATACATCCCTGTCAAGAAAAAAAAAGGAAAGAAAATCTTGAGCAAAAAACTCCAACATAGAATCACCAATTAAATATAAATACAACAAAGCCACAATGTTTCAGAGACAACAGCCGATCACAGTCCACACAAAGAAGTAAGATAAAGTGGCAGAAATAAGGCAGCAGGATACAGGCCCAGAACACACCCCTAAAGAATAACCAGCATTGGAACTCCCTAATAAGGAATTAAAAAAAAATTATACTTAAGTCCCTTCAGCAGATTGAGAGAAAGATTAAGGAAAACACTGACAAAATTAAGGAAAACACAGAAAAAAACCCTAGAACAATTTGGGAAGAAAATATAAGAATAAAATGACAAAGTAAATGAAAAATTAGAAATGATACAAAATCTACAGATAGAAATCCAGAAGATTAACACTACATTTTCAAAAATAGATAACACATTGAAAAAGCAAAGGAGTAGAATCAAATCAATGGAAGACAGAATTAATGAGATTGAAGACAAATACCTCAATACTTCTTTGGAAAGGGATCAATCAGAAAAAAAATCAAAGTAAAATGAAGAAAGCCTATGATTCATATGGACCAACAAGAGGAATAACCTACGTGTAATTGGAATTCTAGGACAGGAAGAGAAAAATAAAACCACTGAGCAAATTGTCCAAGATTTGTTGGGAGAGAACTTCCCTGATATGATGAAAGATGAGAATATATCCATTCAGGAAGTCCAACAAACCCCAAACAGGATGGACCCCAAAATAAAATCACCAAGACATATCATCATCAAACTCATTAAAACCAAGGACAAAGAAAGAATCCTGAAAGCAACAAGAGACAAACAAAAAGCTACCTACAAAGGACAACCAAAAAGAATAAGTTCTGGTTTCCAAGTAGAAACCATGCAAGTGAGAAGGTATGGGACGGTATATATAAAACCCAGAAAGAGAAAAATGTCCAACCAAGAATTATATAACCAGCAAAACTGTCCCTCAAATAAGATGGTAAAATAAGGAGATTTTCAGATTAGCAGAAATTAAGGGAATTTGTTAAAATCAGACCAACCTTACAAGAGATACTAAAGGGAGCCCTTTGAACAGAGAACCAATAATTACAAATAACAACAAACCATTAATACACAAAATGACATAATCTAGAAACCAACACAGCTATGGAAGCATCCAAAGTAAAATAAGTTTACAAGATTGTGAACCGCAAATCAGAGACATAAATTAACAAATGAAGACAACTACAAACCAAAAAGAGGGGAAAAATAGTGTAGTTACAGAACTTCTAAATGGTGAGGAAGTCGAGAAAGGTGTAAGATAGAATGGACTGTTCTAAAATCAGGGAGAAAATTATAAATCTCAGGGTAACCTCAAAGAAAAACTATAAACCTCCAGAATACAATAAAAAAGAGAACAAGCAAAAATATTTAGAAAACACTGAAACAATAACAACAAAGGAAATGATAACATGATTCATAAACAAAATGAGCTCAGCACAGAAAATTATATGGAACAAAGAAGCCAGGGATACCATGAAAAAACTCATAACAAAATGACAGCAACCAATTCATACTTGTCGATAATTACACTGAATGTTAATGGATTAAATGCACCACTCAAGAGATGGAGAGTTGCAGA
Source organism: Orycteropus afer afer (assembly GCF_000298275.1). Lineage (NCBI taxonomy): Eukaryota > Metazoa > Chordata > Mammalia > Tubulidentata > Orycteropodidae > Orycteropus > Orycteropus afer. The sequence continues at coordinate 3,290,266 of NW_006921628.1, forward strand.
T
>NW_006921628.1:3301459-3302238 GCF_000298275.1 Orycteropus afer afer
GGATAAGCAAAGCACTATTGAAGAAGAAGAACAAAGCAGGTCTCACACTGCCAGATTGCAAAACCTACTATATAGCCACAGTAGTCAAATCTGCCTGGTATTGGATAACAACAGACACATAGACCAATGGAATAGAATTGAGAAGCCAGAAAGAGATCCATCGACCTATAGTCAGCTGATCTTTAACAAAAGGCCAAAATCCATTAAATGGGGAAGAGAATGTTTGTTTAAAAAATGGTGCTGGCAAAACTGGATATACATTTTCAGAAAAATGAAACAAGATCTGTACCTCACACATACACAAAAACTAACTCCAGATGGATCAAAAACTTAAAATGTGAAACCTAAAACTATAGAGTTCCTCAAGGAAAAACTAGGGTCACATTTAGGGGCCTCTGGTAGCATAGTGTCTAAGGCACTTGACTGCTAACCAGAAGGCTGGCAGTTCAAACCCACCAGTCACTCCTTGGGAGGAAGATTGGGCAATCTACTTCCGTGGTGATACTGCCTCGGAAACCCAAGGAGGGGTCTCTATGAGTCAGGGCCAACTCGATGGCACATAACAACAACAACAATATATGGCATAAATAGACTATCAAGCATAACCCAAAATACACAAACAGCAGAAGAGAAACTAGATGAATGGGATTTTCTCAAAATTAAATGTTTATGTACTTCTAAAGACTTCTCCAAAAGAGTCAAAAGAAAACTAACAGATTGGGAAAAAATATTTGGCAATGACATATCTGACAAGGGACTTATCTCTAGAATTTATAGAA
>NW_006921628.1:3303691-3304837 GCF_000298275.1 Orycteropus afer afer
CCCTTCAGGTGTGGAATTGAACCCACACCTGTGGTTTCCAGCCAAAAAGACAGGCATATGAGTTCAACATTTACGTGAGGTAGATACCTTCCTTGGAGAAAACAGTCATGGGAGAAAGAAGGGCTGCTTATGCACAGGGAGACAGCTCAGGGGGCAGGAGCGCATGGAGGGATGGACACAGGGAAGAAGTAACTATCAGGAGGAAGTGGGAGGGGAGCTGTTTCATTGTGGTACATTGTAGTCAATGTCATGAGACAAAGTGTATGTGAACTGCTGCATGGAAAGTGAATTTGCTCTGTAAGTTGTCACCTAAATCACAATTAAAAAAAAAAAAAAAGTATGTTTCAGAGTCTTCTGACATCGTTTTTGGTATTTTCTTACTTTCCTGTCTAATTAATTACTTTTCGCTTTCTTCATGTATGATGCTCTTTATATCATCCCACAACTCATCTGGTCTTGGTCACTGGTGTTCAATGCATCTATCTATTCTTCAGATAGTCTCTAATTCAGGTGGAATATAATCAAGGTCATATTTTGGCTCTCATGCACTTGTTTTGATTTTATTTAGCTTCAACTTGAACTTAGGTGCCGAAGACTTGATGCTCTGTTCACAGCCAGCTCCCAACCTTGTTTTGACTCATGATATTGCGCTTCTCCATTGCCTCTTTCCATATACATAGTTGATTTGATTCTTGTGTATTCCATCTGGGGAGGTACACTTATATGGCTGTATTTTATGTTGCTGAGAAAAGGTTCTTGCAGTGAATAAGTCATTGGTCTTGGATAGCTCTATTATGCAATCTCCAGCATCATTTCTATCACCAAGGCCATATTTTCCAACTACTGATGATTCTTCCTTATTTCCAATTTTTGCATTTCAATCACCAGCAGTAATCAATACATCTTGATGACATGTTTGGTTGATTTCAGACTGCAAAAGTTGGTAAAAATCTTCAATTTCTTCACCTTTGGTTTTAGTGGTGTGTAAATTTGAATAACAGTAGTATTAACTGGTCTTCCTTGTAGGGGTATGGATATTGTTCTATTACTGACAGCACTGTACTTCAAGATAGATCTTGAAAAGCTTTTGATGAGGAATATAACACCGCTCCTCTTCAATTTGTCATTCCTGGCAAAGTAGGCCAT
>NW_006921628.1:3308425-3309622 GCF_000298275.1 Orycteropus afer afer
AAAAAGTAGAGAAGGAGAATAATGAAGGGAAAAAATGGGAGAAATGCAAAAAGAAAAAGAAGGAATGGCGTTAACCATGAGAAAAAAGGGGAAAAGAAAAAAAAAAACTTAACTTAAAAAAATATATAAATTTCAACCAGGAACGGGGAAAAGAAAAAGTGCTGAATACTAAGACCTGGGAGGGGAAGATTAAGAATAATAGTATAAAGAACAAAAGTATTAATAATAATAGTTGTTTTAAAACAGACAAATACAAGCAAACTAATCAACAGAAAAAAAAGAAATTGAAAAAAAAAAAAAAAAGGAAAAAAAATTGGTGGAGGACAGGGCAGGGCACCCAGGCTCCGTCTGAGCACATAGACTGTGATGGAGTTCCTGTGGACCCAGAAGGTAGTGGGGAGTGGGGGTTGGCCGTACCTCCATTCACCAAGCGGGTGTGGGGTATAAGAGTAACAAGAGAAATGTGGTACCTTTTCAGTCTTGCAGGTCCAGAGTGTCCTTAGGGTTGCTGGAAAGCAGAACGTGTTCTTAAGCCCCAGAAATCTGCAAGAGCACTGTGTCTTTAAATATCCAAAATAGTCAAGCTGCTTTTTAAATCTTCAAAATGGCGGCGCCTTCTAGACCAGCAAAAGTCCCCAGCTCAGCCCAACTTTCTCTTCACCTTCTCCATTTATTCCCCAGCCACCAGAGCAGTCTTCTATGCAGTCTCTGGCTAGCAGGGCTGATTTTTAGGTTAATTTTTAGGTCCTACCACCACTCGGGAATCTCCAAGCTGTCTGTGCTGTCAGGATCGCTGCCAGACCGCAGTTCCGTATGTCTCCTTTTTTGGTATTTTCATGCAAATTTTTCTGCTAGTTGGGGTTTAGTCCACTTCTATATCCTTCCCTTCAAGGTTCAGGGGTTCCGAGATTATCTTCTGTGTCTGTGTTAATTGGTTTCCCTTTTCTTTTTGAAGAGGGTCTGTGCAGTCTTTCTGCCTAGTCTGCCATCTTGCCAGAACTCCCCCCTTTTTGGTTTTCTTATTGCAGGTTGTGGTAGTTCGGTTTGTGTGTCAACTTGGCTGGGCCTGGTTGGGTGGCTGGGCAGCTGGTGGTAGTTATTTCCCATGATGAGACTGGCAATCAACTCCATGGTGGGATCTACCACAAGCAGCTGAGTAGCTGCCTTTGGGATGTGGTCTGCTTCCTGTTATAAGGG
>NW_006921628.1:3310149-3332431 GCF_000298275.1 Orycteropus afer afer
CCCCCCCCCCACTTTTTTTTTAAAGTGACCTTTTGCTTTCTAAATGTATAATGTCCTTGATAACATCCCATAACTCATCTGGTCCTCAGTCAGTGGTACTTAATGCATCAAATCTACTCTTCAGACGATCTCTAATCAGATGGAATATACCCTGAGTCACATTTTGGCTCTCATGGACTCCTTTCAATTTTCTTCAGCTTCTATTTAAACTTGCACAGGAGCAATTGATAGTGTCTTCCACAGTTCATCTCTGGCCTTGTTCTGTTTCATAATACTGAGTTTCTCCATCGGCTCTTTCCACAGATATCCATCTGGCAAGGTCCATGTGTATAGTCACCATTTATGTTTTTGAAGAAACTTCAATAAGTTGTTTATCTTGTAAAATTCTATCATGCAATTTCTGCATCATTTCTATCACCAAGACCATACTTTCCAATTACCAATGTGTCTTCATTGTTTCCAATATTCACAATCACCAGTAATTACCTATGCATCTTGATTGCATGTTTGGTCAATTTCAGACTTCAGACATTGGTAAAAATCTTAAAGTTCTTCATATTTGGCTTTAGCAGTTGGCATGTAAATTTGAAAAATAGCAGTATTAACTGGTCTTCCTTGTAGGAGTATGGATATTATCCTATCACTACTGCATTTTATTTCAGGATAGTCTTTGAAACGTTCTTTTGAGCTCTTTCCCAGTCATATTTTGAGTGGCTTCCAACCTGAGAGGCACATCTTCTGTCAGCATATCAGACAATGTTTCACTGCTATTCATATGGTTTTCAGTGGTCAATCTTTTCATAAGTAGATCATCATGTCCTTCTTTCTATTCTTTCTTAATCTGGAAGCTCTGCTGAAACATGCCCACCACAGGCAACCCCACTGGTATTTGAAATACTGGTAGCATAGCTTACAGTAATAGCAACATGCAAGGTACCACTATATGACAAACTGACAGACAAGTAGTGGCTTAAATATGTAGGTTATGAGTTTTCAGATTGAAGGGGCATCAAGTGTCAAAAAAAAAAAAAAATGATTGCAAAATGATCCACAACTAGGTACATTACCACGAAGTTTCAGAACAAACCCCCCCCCCCCCAAAAAAAAAGAAAGAAACCATCCTAAAAGTGTGTGGAGAGAAAAATGAATTATATATAAAGGATTAGAGGTCTGAATGGCATTGAACTTCTGGAAGCAGCACTGGAGAACAAGACAATCTTGTACCATTACCTTCAGAATCCAATAGAAAACAATTTTCAGCCTAGCATTTTATGCCATTCAAACAACTGTGAATATAGACTTAAGGAATGTTTGGATATGCAAGGTTTTAAAAATTACTTCCCAAAAACCTGTTCTTTGGAAGCTACTAGAGGATGTGCTCCACTAAAATAAGGGAGTAAGCCAAAAAAGATGACCTGGGATTCAGGGATTTGGATATGGCACAGTGGTGAAGTGAAGGGAATTCCTAAGAATAAAGGAAAGTGCTATGGCACCAGGTGCACAGGTTCAGACAACAGTCAATATAGACTAGAGCAAAATGATACAGAGAAGGAGAAATCTCTAAGAAAAAAGACATAGACTGGACAGATCACTCTAGATGTGTGGGTATACTGAGAGATGGTACATATTTATCTTAGAGAGTTTGGGGATGAATTACTGCTAGATAGATAGAAAACTGAGAAAAGGAAAAATGTGAGGCAATTATCAATTCCAGGAAAACCAAAAATTTGTTTAGAAAAATGCATATAATCATGGTACACCATAAACGCAAACACAACCACTGCCGTGGAGTCAGATCCGACTCATAGTGACTCCTCCTTGGGTTTCCAAAGCAGTATCACTATGAAAGTAGATTGCCCAACCTTCCTTCCGAGGAGAGGCTGGTGGGTTTGAACTGCCAGCCTTCTGGTTAGCAGTCAAATGCCTTAGGCACTATGCCAGCAGAGTTCCCATAGTATACCATATATGTCATAAATTAACGGTATTAGAAGTCCAAACAATAAAAATATATTTAACCAAATAACATTTTATTAAGAAACAAACAAACAAAAAAACTCACCACCGTCAAGTTGGATCTGACTCATAGCAATCCCTACTTGGGTTTTTGAGGTGTTATCACTATGGAAGTAAACTGCCTGGCCTTCCTTCCAAGGATTGTGACTACACTGGAAAGTTGAAGAGGAGAGAAATACATGCATAGTATGAGGTGAAGGGGATAGGAGAACTAAATTTTCACCATCTATACTAGATATTGATAATATCAAAAATTTAAAAAAATCAAGTAATAACATATTTATATAATTTAGACTATCAGAAGAAACATAAAATAGTTAAAATGGTTTCTTGGGGAGTTGGGACTCGAGGCTGAGGAGGCAGACTACAGAAGACTGCTGCTTTTAAGTTACAGCTTTGTGATACTATTTGGCTTTCTAAACTACATACATGTACTCTTGTTAGATGCTGTTGAGTCAGTCTGACTCATAGTCACCCTGTGTCCAAGAGAACAAAACAGTGCCAGCTCCTGCACCATCCTCACAAGTGTTGCTATGCTTGAGCCCATCATTGTAGCCATTACTTCAATAAAAATTAAATGAAAATGCAAAGTTAGTGCATGTTCACTGAGGACATTTGTAAAATAAAATAGTATAAAGATGAAAAGAAAGATATTATAATCTACCACCAGAGAGATATAAACCCTGTTAATACTCAAACATATGTCCTAATTTTATTTTCTTTGTATTTAAAATCACTTAGATGGGATCACACAGTATTTAAGTTTTTATAGGCTCCTGTTAAAATTTGACATTATATTATGGATATAGCCCCATATATATATATTTTTTTGTAACTACCATATTTGATCACTTTATAATAGTCAGTTATGTAGATATGTGATTATTTAATGACTAATTTCTTTTTTTCATATTTGCATTGTTCCAATCTTTTATCATAATAAACAATTTATATATATATATATTGTTGCTGCAATCATGATTAGTTCCTAAGGTTAGAGTCCCAGAAGTTCACCAGAATTTTTAAATTAGCATTCTATTAATGGACAGAAGATGCTACATTAGTATAAGGTACTACACAACATACGACTAATTTGAAAGATTAATTAATAAAATTAATTAATTCAGACTTAATGGGAAGCATGAGAAAATACATCTGGGGATTGATCTAGTATACTTTTATGCCAGAAAAAATATTTTGTAAGTGTATTTATGTTGGTGTTGTTGTTATATGCCGTCAAGTCAGCCCCAACTCATAGCAACCCCTCCTTGGGTTTCCGAAGCAGTATCACTACAGAAGTAGATTGCTCAACCTTCCTTCCAAGGAGTGGCTGGTGGGTTTGAACAACCAGCTTTCTGGTTAGCAGTCAAGTGCCTTAGGCACTATGATACCAGAGCTCTTAGGTATATTTACGGTAACCTATAAATAAAAGTACAAAATTTCAAAAGATCAAGAAAAGCACATATCTCAAAAACCACAACATATACTTCTCTGCAGAAGGTGGCTGGCCTAACCAATGATCACCAAGAAAAGTGCAGCCTTCTCTGGAATGAATGAATCTTTTACAAAGAGAACAAATTGAGTTGCTATATTCTCATGTAATATAAAATATACCTTCTTTCACATAGAAATTTAAAAAATAAAGATAAACATTGCTTCACACCTCAAGTCTCTAAACACAGAAATAACTTATATCCTTAAGGAAAAGAGCCCTAGTGGCACAATGGTTAAGTGCTCAGGTCCCATAAAGATTTTAAATAAATAAATAACCCATTGCCATTTAGTCTATTCCAATGCATAGTGACCCTACAGGACAGAGTAGAACTGTCCCACAGGGTTCCTAGGTTTAAAATCTTGACAAAAGCAGACTGCCATATCTTTCTCTGATGAAGAGGCTGGTAGATTCATACCACTGAATTTTTGGTTAGCAGTGGGTGCTTTAAACTCTGTGCCACCAGGGATCCTTTTCATAAAGATTACAGCCTCTGAAACCCTATGGGGCAGTTCTACTGTGTCACATAGGACTGCTATGACTTGGAACTGGCTAGAAAGCACACAACAACGTCCTGAAGGTGATTTATATTCATTTAGAAAGGATTTTCTGCTACCTTACTGATTTACAGGAACTATGGTGATATGGTGGTTAAAGCATTTGGCTGCTAACCAAAAGATCAGTGGTTCAAACCCACTAGCAGCTCTATAGGAGAAAGGTGAGGCAGACTGCTCCTGTAAAGATTTACAACTTTGAAAACCCTATGGGGCAGTTCTACACTGTCCTGTAGGTTGCTATGAGTTGGAATCGACTAGATGGCAGTGGGTTGGGTTTACGTACTGACTTAGTACTCACAAAAGCCTTGTAAGCCAGGCATTATTGCATTGGGCTGCTTACCAGAAGGCCGGTGGTACAAACCCATCAACTGATTTACCTCTGCAGGAGAAAGATGTTTCTGCAGGAGACAATCTGTTTCTGTAAAGACTTACAGCCTTCAAAACTCTATGGGCCAGCTCTACTCTGTCCTACAGGGTTGCTATGAGTTCAAACTGACTTACCGGCAGTGGTTTTCATGTTTGTTTGTCATCTGCAAAGCAAATATATACCTAGGACAGGAAGGTTAAATTCTCAAAGTTCCCTGGACGCAGAGGCTGATATTGAAGAAAATAGCCCTGACTTTGCTCCCTAACACAAACCCCCTGCTCTGTGATTATACAGCTCTCTTTTCTTTTTCATTTTGTCCAAACAACCCCACCTCCTCCACAAGACCCTCTCTGAAGACACAGCCCAAATTGATGCCCATTAACTCATTCAGGTATTTATTGAGTGGTTATTATGTTCCAGAGCATATGCTAAGAGAGAGAACACTCCGTGTCTAAGACAGACAAATCTCTGATTTCATGTAACTTGTATTCTACTGGGAAGAAGCAGCCAATAAAACTGATACAGATATGAACAAAACAGTGAAATATAATTAAAAATAAATAAAACAGCTAGGGTGATGTGCTAGAAAGTGAGTGCTCAGCAGGAGAACAACTTTAAGTAGAATGGATGGGGAAGGCTTTCGAGCAGAGACCTAAGGATGAGGAAGAGCAAGCCAGGAGAAGATGTGGGTGGGGGTGTACTACTGAAATAGGGAGTATAAAGGCTGTGAAGCAGAAAGGAGCGCATAGGTTCAACCAGTCAGAAAAAAAAGAAAAACAGTGTGACAATATACATAATAAAACCAAACTCACTGCCATCAAGTCAATTCCAACTCATAGTGACCCCTATTGGATTTCCAAGGTGATAAATCTTTATGGAAGGAGATTGCCCAGTCTTCCTTCTGCAGAGTGGCTGGTAAGTTTGAACTGCCAACCTTCTGGTTAGCAGTCAAATACTTTATGCTACTGGAGCTCCTAATGTACAAAATATAGATGAATATTAATCATATGCTGTCTTGTTAAATATTTTGGTTTGCTGTTTCACTTGTGACAATTTTAATAGTAGAAGCAGTCAAGAACATTCATGAAGTACTTACTCAGCGCCTCAGGGCTACCCTGTTTACAACTGCAGGGGGCACCACTTATACTGAACTGTATGTGAATGATGCTGCCTGGAGCCTTGCCACCTGGCCATACTGTCTATCACTCTGCTAAGCAAATGTGAAGCGTCACAATCCTTACAGTTACCCAAGGTTGTTGATGTGTAACGTTAGGTCAATTTTGACTCATAGTGACCCTATAAGACAGAGTAGAGCTGCCCCATAGGGTTTCCAAAGCTGTGGTCTTAATAGGAATAGATCACCAGGTCTTTTCTCCTTCAGGGTGGTTGGTCTAGTTAGCAGCTGAGTGCTTAACCACTGTGCCACCAGGGCTCCTTGTCCCCATTTTAAAGAGAAAATGAGACTTGGTAAGTTTAGGTAATTTGCTCAAGGTTATGTAACAGATTATAAAACAGGCAAATAGTACAACCATATTTTTAACACAGGTGGTCTGACTCCAGAGCCCACGACACTTTATGGTCCCCATATGTTATTGATATTGTATCTCATCAAACTCACGTAAGCTCTGTGAAGGCAGTAAGCATTCAATCTACTTCTTGGTACAGTTCCAACATACTCAACAGAGTGCTATGCTTCTAATATGTGCTCAGTCATGCTTACTGACTGACTACAGGAAAGAAATTTAGTATCAAGTCATTCATGAAGGTATAAAATCCAGAAAAAGCAGAAGTCCTGGGAAGAAGTGTCAGTTGCTAATCTCAGTGATGTCAACTCTGAAGGACTCGACTGAAAAGCCAGGAAAATGTGCTGAGTCCCTTCCTGTGGAAACAACTGACACTCTATAGTTCTGAAATAACCTTGAGAATACAACAGAATTACTATCTTGATTATGTAGTCACAGACATAAACATCAAAGCCTTCATTTTGTCTATTTAGGCCAATGATAAATGAACAATTTGAGAAGAAGGTTTCTGTGCTCCACATTAACATGGTGAGGAAGTCAATGTGACCCAATATTTCCTCAAAATAACTGGGCCACATCTCAAAAAACCAAACCAAACTCACCACCATCGAATCAATTCCAACTCATAGTGACCCCCGTTGGATTCCCAAGGTGGTAAATCTCTACAGAAGCAGATTGCCCCATCTTCCTTCCACAGAGCTGCTGGTGGGTTTGAACTGCCAACCTTCTGGTTAGCAGTCAAACGCCTTAGGCACAGTGCCACCAGAGCTCTTTATTATTTCCATGTCTAGGAAAGTTCAAACACATGATGAACTTCTTCTTAGGGCTGCTGTAACAAAATAATGAGTGGCTTATAAGAAAAAAATTTGAGGTATATAGTAGAGCTGACAAGAGACATGGCTGTAGTCACTTCTTGGCCACAACCAGCTACCCAGACAGAGCAAGTAGGTGGACCAGTGGGCTCAGGACCATGGTCACATGGGTCAACCAGCTCAATTGGCATACTTACTACACAAAAACTCTGTTCTACATCCTACTTTGGCAAGCAGCAACTGGGATCCTAAAAGCTTGCAAGCAGCCATCTAGATGCAATGATGGATCTCTCCTTATCTAGAGCAAAGAAGAATGAAGAAAATCAAAGACGCATGGAAACAATTAGTCCAAAGGACTGGTACACCATGTGATCCTCAGAGTATACAACTATGAGACCAGAAGAACTAGATGGTGCCAGGTTACCACTGTCAACCACTTGGAGGGGGAATCTATGTAAGAGATTCTGGATAGAGTGGGAGAAAAATATGGAAAAAAACTCAAAATCATTAAAAAAAAAAAAAAAAAAGACTAGGTTTGGTGGTCTGATAGAGCGTAGTGGAACCCCTGAGTCTATGGCCTCTAGCTGCCCTTCAGGTCTGGAATTGAACCCACTCCTGTAGCTTCCAGCCAAACAAAAAACAGGCATATGAGCTGAACATTCACATGAGGTAGATACGCTCCTTGGAGAGATCAATCATGAGAGAATAGAAGGTGTATGTACAGGGAGACAGCTTGAGGGGTAGGAGTGCATGGGAGGGAAGGACACAGGAATGACATGGCTATGGGGAGGAAGTGGGAGGGGAGCTGTTGCATTGTGGGAAATTACAGTCAATGTCAGGAGACAAAGTACATGTGAAATGCTATATGGAAGATGAATTTGCTCTGTAAACTTTCACCCAAATCACAAAATTTAAAAGAAGAAGAGGAGGAAGGAAATTTGTTGTTATACAGTTCTGGAGGCCAGAAGTCCGAATTAACATGCCGGCTGTGTTGATTCCTTCTGAAGCCTGGAGAAACAATCTATTCCATGCCTCTCTCCTTGTTTCTAGTAGTTCTAGGAATTCTTCATCTTGTAGCTGCAGTGTCACACGATGTCCTTCCTCTGTCTGTTTCTCAGTGTCTATGGTCTTTTATAAGGACAGCACTCAGAGGGAATTAAGACCCACTCAACTCTTGTTTGACATCTTTTTAATTGATAACATCATCAAAGACTATTTCCAAACAAGTTACATTCACAGGTACCAGGGCTTAGGACTTCAACATACTGTTTTTTTTGTTTTGTTTTGTTTTATTGTGGACACAATTCAATCCATAGTACCATTGCTCTTTATCAATGATAGTAAGAACTTTTTCTATTTCTTGCTCACTTCCCTTCCTTTCTGGCTTTAAGGAGGCAAGAGGCCATGTTCAGGAATCCTATGTAGCAAGAAACGGCAGGTAGTCTCTAGGTGCTTAGGACCCCTCCAGCTGACAGCCAACAAGAAATCCTCGGTCCTGTAACTGCAAGGAACTGAATTCTGCCAACAACCTATGTGAGCTTAAAAGTAGATCCTTCGTCTGTGTAAGACATCCTGGATAGAGAGGGAGAACAATGTGGAACAAAACATAAAATCATTAAAAAAATAATAATGGGACCAGGTTTACTGGTGTGGTGTAGTAATTTACTTAGTGTGGCTTTTCTACCCATAAGTCTTTGTAAACTCCAAGGTGGGATTTTCTATGAGCAACTGAGGAGCTCCTGATTGCTGAAGTTGTCCACCTGGAGTATTTCTGTTGGGAGTGGCATAAAACAATGTTCTGGGAGGTGCCCACTCTCTCTCACGTGCTTAGAGTTCTGATGCTATTATTGGCTAGTTTGACCACCCTGCCAGGCTCAAAAGGAGGCCTCCTAAAGGCAGAACTCTCTCTGACTGCTGGTTGAGGAAAATGTACTGCCGAAAGAGACACATGCTGCTGGAAGAGACACACGCTGCTGGGAAAGAGACTCAAGAGACATGCGTTGCGGAGTAAAACACCGAGGGACATGCACTGCTGGGGGATAGACTGTGAGAGACTTGGCTGAGAGACAGTGGGCTGGGAGAGAGACTGAGTGTTTTTCCTGAACTTGAATTGTAGTCTGGTGCTTCCCTAATAAACCCGTAATCTGTGAGATCTGTGTGTCCACTGCAGCGAATTATCAAACCCAGGAGAGAGGTGGTGGGTGCTCTGGGAGGAACGGCTGGTAAAAGGGCTGGAGGGAGGCAGCATGTCTGGCCTTGTAGGAATAGGCTTTGGGTTACTGCTGGTAATCCTGTCTTGCTCTTGTGGGATTAGAGGAGGTCAGAACACACAGCCTCCTTGTCCTTTTTGCAACTGGTCTGATAGAGCCTGGTGGAACCCCTGAGACTATGGCCCCTAGCTGCCCTTCAGGTCTGGAAATGAACCTACTCCTGTAGCTTCCAGCCAAACAAAAGACAGGCATATGAGCTGAACATTTACATGAGGTAGATACACTCCTTGGAGAGATCAATCATCAGAGAATAGAAGGGCTGTGTATGCACAGGGAGACAGCTTAGAGGGCAGGAGTGCATGGGAGGGAAGGACACAGGGAAGAAGTGGCTATGGGGAGTAGGTGGGAGGAGAGCTGTTGCACTGTGGGAGATTACAGTCAATGCTATGAGATGGAGTCTGAGTAAACTGCTGTGTGGAGGATGAATTTTCTCTATAAACTTTCATCCAAATTGCAATAAAATTATTATTAATAATAATAATAGTAGATCTTTCCCCAGGTAAGCCTCAGATGAGACCATGGTCCAAGCCAAAACAATGATTGAAGTTCTGTCATACCTTAAGCAGAGGATCTAGCTAAGCAAAACCTAAGCTTCTAGTCCACAGAATTTTGTTACACAGCAATAGAAAACTAATACATTTTTTCCATCGGGGATATCCAAAATTTGAAGGCCAGCCTTATGAGCAGATGACATGTGAGAAACCATAAAGTGTGACCATCTGCCACATATTGCTCATCCTGGGGAAAAAGGCCATGGTGAGCCAGGCCCTAGCCCCAGGGATACAACCCTTTCAAAGTTGGGATCCTTTTGTTGTTGGTGTATGGAAGTGCTGAAATGTTGGCTGTTTTTGCATGTGTGAAAGGATCTTACACAGAGGGCTCATGTCTTAGAACACGCACGTGGTGTTTTTACAGCAAAAATAATGTTGGTTTGCAGGATCTACATATATAGGATTTTACTAGAGCAGAGAGGCCTTGGAAAAACCTCCCAACCCAGCAAGCTTGTGTTTTCTTTTCAAAGAAATACCAACCAAGCTTAATTTAAATCAATAGAGAAGGTAAAGGTGAAAAAAGAAAAAAGTTACACAAGCACAAGATAACAAAAAAAAGAAAGTGGCGGACAACACACATGAACCTGAGGGAGAGAAAATCTATCTAAAATATAAGTGGAATGATTTGTTTCTCCCCAAGAAACGTGGGTGATTTACCTCCCTATTAAAAGGAGACCCTAGCTGAGTGCCTTTTAATTGAAAGGAAAGCATGTACCCTGTACACGTCATAGCCATTTGCTGACTAAAGTTCGCTGTTCTCTTTCCAGCACCTGTGGCAAGAATTGGGATGTACTGAATTGAAAGGAGAAAAAAAGCAACAATATTAGCAAAATAGTTTAAATAAAAAGCTATAGGCGAAGATGGAAAAAAGTCAAAATGATCCAAAAGGGAGACATTAAAGCAAATAGGAAATGTTAATGTGGGCTAAAAACATTTCTCTCTGTGAAGAAAATGAAAAATGCCCCTAATGGGTGATCAAAAGCAGTAACAAGCACAGTGAAAGTTGAGTCGACACTTATTGAATGAAACAACAAGAATATTGAAAATAGTTTGCTAGCATGTTGAGTTTTCTCTTTGCTGAGCACTGTGTTAAACTTTTATTCATTGAACAAATATTAGCATGCACTAACTCTTCTAAGTTTCACCACAACCTTCTGAAGTCTATCATATTGTTAATCTCCATTTTCCAGATAAGGAGGCAAGTGCCATTAAATTTCCAAGGAGCCCTGCTGCCACAGTGGCTAAGCACTTGGCTGCTAAGTGAAAAGGTCAGTGGTTCAAACCCACCAGCCACTCCACAGGAGAAAGATGAGGAGGCATTCTGTAAAGATTTACAGCCTTGGAAAACCCATGAAGCAGTTCTGCTGTGTCCTACAGTGTCACTATGAGTCAGAATTGTCTAGATGGCAATAGGTCTGGTTTCGTTTGGCTTGGTGATAATGGAGAGGGTACAATCTATGTTAAGAAATGTCTACCTGCAGATGCAGGAAAGGCAAGGAGTTATTCCTGAGGGTTGAAAAGCCTGGTGATTGCAGAAAAATGCCTCTTAGAAATGAACAGAAAAAGACCCTGAAGATATGAATGCGAAATACTTTCTCAAAATAAAAACAGTAAGAGTGGAAACTAATCCCCCCCCCACTTTTTTTTTAATTTAAAAATAAATTTCCTAATCACCATGCCAAGTTTTCATAGAGTAAATTAAAGAGGCTGTCAACATCAAAATCATTTAGGAATCCTGTTAGAATTCATATCTCTGGACCCCACCTCAGGTCACTTTTAAAAACCATCATTGACTCAGATACATGCTAAGCTGGACAAAGATTCTGCACTAGTATGTAAATAAAGGAATGCTATTCAGCGGTGGTAACGGTCGTAGTAACTGGGTAACACATCCAGAAGTAACATGGTAACATACCAGGAAGTTTAGTCAGTGGGGATCCCAATTCTCATGCTTAAATGGCTCCTTGGAAGGAAGGTTGGGCAATCTACTTCCGTAGTGATACTGCCTCAGAAACCCAAGGAGGGGTCGCTATGAGTCGGTCCAACTCCACAGCAAATAACAATAACAACAACAAATCTACTGCACAGGTAAAATCAAAAGAAGGTCATGACTACGGTGCTATCTCTCATTCATTCACAGTTACTTTGAATGAATGAATGAAAGTGACATAAGCTGACAACATGTGTCCCTATGGCTGATGTCCCTGGATGAAGCTGGAGCAAAGGGAGGTGAGCACAAGACCGATTTTCCCAGAACAGGAAAGCAGACAGAACAGCAAGTTGCATTGCCAGTGACCACACTGCAGGGAAGTCTGGATGGACTTTCAATTTGAGAAACACCTGAAAGGTACTTGAAATCTGAGACTTTCTAGGGTACATGAAGATGTATACTTTTCATCCTCTGTGTTGGGGTGTTATTAAATTCAGATTGTTCTTCACACAGCATGATTCTGAGTACAGGGTATGAGGAGGGATGGGCTGCTCATCAGGTTGTAGTCTGCCCTTGCTACCTCTCCTATAAAGGCCATGGAACATTAGCTATCACCCTCTTCCCACTTACACTTCTTGATAAAGGGCAAAAAGCAGACTGCAAAAGAACCAGAGAGATGACTTATATGAGCCCTAGTGGGCCTTTTCCTTTCTAAAACCTAATCACAGTTGACTCCAATTTATGGTGACCCCACGTGTGCTGGAGAAGAACTGTGCTCCCTAGGGTCTAAATGGCTGGTTTTTCAGAATTAGATTGCCAGGCCTTTCTTCCAATGCATTGCTGAGTGGATTTAAACCTCCCACCTTTTGGTTAGAGTCCAAGCACTTAACCATTTGCACCACCTTAGGGACTCCTCTGTAGAAAGGTATTTTACTCCAGCATCTCACAAAGTTGCTTAATACAGACCACTGCCTGAATCCATGAAGGTTCTATTTTTAAAAGCATCCTTACCGGGTGTTTACAGATATACAGCTGAGAATGATATTGCTGAAAATAAAATAACTCCATGTTTGTGCTACTTGTCTCAGAATCACACTGGGTCCTGAACCAGAGCCGGGAACACCATTAATAACAACTCCCTTGCTGCCAGACGAATTGTTTTCAAAGCACCTGAAAAGCCTCATGCAATTCATCCTCAAAACCCACTTATCAGGGGAATAAACACCAACCATCAGAACTTCCTGAGAAATTCAGTGATGAAAAGGGTTTTAACGATGAACAAATTAAATTGAGTTCTAAGGCCAGCAGCAGAAGGAAAGCAACGTGAAGAGGCACAGAATAGTGAGCACAGGTATAATTTCAGATAAGGCAGGAAATGAGCTGAGACTGCTGATAAGAAACAGACACTTACTGACGGGATTTTCCTGAAGCAGATGCCCAGGACAAGACTAGGCTGAGAGCGTCTTACAGCAAGAAGCACTTTAGCCCTGACAATTAGTTAATTGTTTTTTATGAAAAATTCCCATCCACGGACATCCATTGCACAATCATCTTTGCATCTGCTTATCCCAATTAGACCCTCAGGTTTTTTTGCCCCAGGCCTCTATCTAAGAGGTAATACATGCACATGATTTCCACATCTTGTTTCTACCTCTGCATCCCTTTCTCATGCTGTCAAACCAAATGAACGTGCTCTTAGTGACCACTCAATACTTCAGGCTTGAGGCTTCTTAAAGTCAACATGTTAGATGAGCTCTAGGAGTGTAATGGTGTGATGGTTTCCATTAAGTACTGAAAGTTGCCCTGTAGGGATGGAGCTAAAAAATGCATAAATTATTTAATGTAAAGTCTTTGCTGATGACTGATAAAATCAAATTAGCTGCTTTGGGCTAAGGAGGAATTTGAAACAGAATTTCCTCCTTTGAAGAGACAGTGACAAATCTATTTGATAGGTCTGCATGTGAATTTATTATTTTTTTTTTTAAGAAGGTAGAAAATTTAAGAGTCCTGTTAGAGTGAACAAAACTAGCTTAGGTTATGAACTAGATTTTTTTCCCCCCTAAAATGTTTATTTTTGTCTCACTATTAAAGCCATACCTGCCTGTGCAATTTAGAAAAATAAAGAAAAAATAAAAGTCACCCATAATTCCAACAGTCCGATAAAATGTGGCATATGGAACATTTTCTTCCATCCTTTTGTCTATGGAGTTATGAGTTTGCATGTTTTCAAAAACTGAAACCATATATACACACACACACATATATACACATACATGCATATTAGGTTTCAGTAATTAAAGAAATATCTGTGTGTGTATACACACACACATTTTCTTACTTGATTTTAATGGTTACATAATATTCTATATTCTGTATTGATTATTGCTTTATGATAATTACTCTATCAAATTGTACATTTTAAGACTCTTGATGGATATTACCATATTATTTTCCAGAAATCCTAAATTAATGTATAATTCAATTAGTAATGTAAGGGTTTTTATTTCTGGTAGAGCATTAAAAATTTATAACAGAATTCACTTCATTCATGTTAATACTTTCTAAAACAACTGCTAATTTGCAGGTGAAAATGCTCTCTCACTGCTCTTTGAAATGACTGATTACTTTTTAGACTTTCAAGTTACATTAAAAAAAAAAAAGTAATGTATGAAGTGTTTTGTCGTGTTATACTTTTCCCTGACTAGAAGATTTCCTAATTCAATGAGTAGTCATATGCCACATAATGTCCCTTTAGGCAATGTCCAACCCCACATATGTCCATGGCCCCATAAGATTGTGAGAGTTCATAAATCTCGATTAGAGAACTAGATGTACCCAGTGCAACAGTTTTCCTCATGCAACATATGTACCTCATGTCTCTTGTATACAAAGCAATTGTGCTGTCGGGCATATAATGGTACCGCACTTAAATAACCTATAATATGCATGTTTTGATAGTCAAAATAAACACCTATGTTACTGGCAGATATAAGTACTTCACTGTACTTTCTAGCTAAAAAGTTTACTGTGTAACAGTGTATGCTTCAACTCATAGGCAGCAACATCCACTCTTGTGTATCACACATCTCTTGAGTGTTGTAACATTATCTGTTTAATTTTCCTTTGAAAATCTTAATATTAAATGCATCACAGCTCCCAAAATCAGCAAAGCCAGCAATGGTGATAGCAGCAGCAGGAGGCAAAGGAGAAGTATCAATTTGGACGTGAAACAAAAGGTAAAAACAACACAAAAGTGGAAAATCAGTAAATGCTATTGCTAGCAATTTAGGCATGTTGCATATGACAATCACGACGATCCTCAAAATCAAACGAAAAATTATCCAAGCTGATAAAGGAGCAGCTCCACTGAAAGCTACAAGACTAATGGAAATGTGGAAGGGACCTATATCAGATATGGAGAAATTACTAATGACATGATTGAGGACCAAAAACAAAAGCAATCTCTCTCAGCACATCGACAATCACTAATAAGTCACAAAAATTGTTCAAGATGCTAAAAGAAAAAGCAGGACCAGACTATTATGTGATGTTGCCACAATATCCAAATCTCTTAACATCGTACTTCACAGAATGTATCATGGACAGGTATCGTGGACAGAACGTATTGTGAATGTTATGTGGTATGTGACAGTACTTAAGATTACATGTTTTGAAGTAAAAATTTATCACTTGTTTCAACCTGAGTGATTCCCAGGGTCACATGTATCAATATTGGTGTGCTGTCTCCTTCAAGGAAACATGCTACATGAGTCAAAATAAGCAACAATTTGAAAGCATACCTCTAACTTACTTGCCTCTCTTAAAAGAACATTTTTAAGGTCCAATTGATTACTTTAAAAATTACTTTAAGAAAGTCCATGCTATTACTTTAGAAAATCCTCCTATTTCTTCTGCTCTTTTATACCCTTGAGCTTCCTGAAAGCTGCTCTTCCATCCCTATCCTCTATTCTTCCCAGAAAATTTACTCCAACACCCATCCCACATAGTCCTTGCCTTGCACACCACATCCCTTTCTTCCTTATTCCAAGCCTAATTTTCTTTATCCATACTCCAGATTTGCCATCATAAAGGTCCAGAATCAAGATGCCAAAGAATGAACTCTGGTGGTCAGGTTGCTGAAGAGATAAGATATATACACTGATAGATATTTTCTTCACAATGGCTTTTTGAACATGGCTAGGCATCAGTATGCAGCTCATCATTACTGTCTGCACAATAAAATCCCATCTTGAAAATAAAAGTCAATGAGTACCCACCACTCCCAGGTATTATGCCACACACACTCAGACGCAGGGACAAGTTGCAAAGACGTTTCTACACCTGATTCTTGCTCTCTATGTGCCTTCTGTTAGAAAGATGAGAACCTTAAATGGGGGGGGGGGCTGCCTATCAAAATAAAATGCAATGATGCAGTTCAAGAGAAATACTTTCAGAGTAGTCATAGTCACTAGACCAGTGTAACAAAACCGCAGTACATATTTCCCCATGCCCTTTCTTCAAACAAAACACATTCGTTCCAGATTGGCTGTATTTCTGCAGAGTCTCCAGCAGCCTACATTTCAATGCAGTCTGGTCTAGAAAAGGTAGCCTTCAATTTTGGATTCTCCAATATGGTCTTGGTGTAGTTAATAGAGGTGTCACAAAAGCCTAAAATTGGAAAAGTACCCATTTCATCATTTGTTTACTGAGTGTCTACTGTATCCTAGGTACTGTGCCAGGCACAGGGCTATCTGTGCACACAAGAGAGATGGCCTCTGCTTTCCTACAGTGTCTAAGGATATATTTTGTGAACTGGTCTCAATCTTGGCTCTAGTTGTGCTGTGCCAGATCTTTATTACTTATTTCCAAATCATGTTTTAGGTAGAATTTTTGGTTTTTGTCTTTCTGTATTCTATGTTTCATTGTAAGATGCCATAGATCCTTAACAAAAAGCAAGATAAGAACAACAACAACAAAAAAGAATGTTTCTAGTTAGTCATGTGCCAGCATTTATTCCCCTGCATTTGATTAGCTCTTTGAGGGAAGGGACTCTATCTCGCCCATTAGAAAACACTGTTTTCATCTTTGCATTTGTCTTAACATTCAGCACTGTGCCTGGTACAGTTCTCAGCAAATATCTGTAGACATAATTTGTCCCACTAAGACACTGTCTATGGACACTGGCCTTGATTAAAAGAACAGTTCTGTATCAGTTCTGTAATCACTCAGGCAAGAGACAATGAAATATCCAAAATAAAGTATTTGCACATGGAAGAGCTAGCTTTGAATAAATCTGCTAGACTGTGAATAGATAAGCATTACCCCATCCAGATAACTTGACTTTCAAAGAGCAAACAGATGGGTCAAAGGTTCATGATAATCACTGAGAACTGGGATGAAAACTGTGTTACTCAAAGCATAAATTTTACAGACTCCAGCTGAAGTTCAGGATCAAGATGAAACATTAGGCTGTTGTAGAATTAAATTGAATGATTATATCTTGCCCAGTTTCCATCTGACACCCAAAGAGAAGGAAATTAGAAATGAAAAGGTTTGGCTTTTCTTTGGAAATGATACCTCCCTGGTTTGACTTAGCAGGGAGTGCTGCTGTCCAGTGAAGCAATGCCAAGTGAAAAACGCAGGCAGCCAACTCAAGACTTGATCAGCACAGCATCGTTTCAGCTAGATTCAGTCAGCATTTCTCAAGCCTGCTCTGTGCAAGACAGAGCCCCAGGCAAGATGGAAGTGTAGGGGAGATGAAAGAAAGCTGGGAGACAAAAATGAACAAAGGCACAAAAGAGAAGAATCCTGCCCCAGGAACTGGAGACGAGCTTGTGGAGAAGGCTGTGGAGGAAGGTGAGTCAGGGAGCTAGGCAGAAATGGAAAGCTGGGCATTCTTCCAAGAGGAGGAAGCTCTGAGGAAAAGGGCATGGTGATGGAAAATGTGTTCCACATTTGGTAAGGCCAGTTGTACGGCTGTATCATTGGGAATGTTGTCAAAATACCAAAATAGCAAAACATTTGAAGACATATGATGACTGAATTGCATGCTCTTGTTCCATATAGATGTTTGGAGTCCTGTACGGCAGATCCAGGCCAGGGAACTTTATCTCAGCCATTTCTGTTAAATACTGGGGGACCGCATGGAAGTCTGCCTCACTCTACTCGACCCTCAGCTAACCCAGGGCTGTTTTCATACAGCTTCAGGGGAAGAGAGAATTGATACAATGATCTCATTCCCGATAACAAGTGGATCTTAAGGAACATTCAGTGAAATCTTAAAGTTCTTTTGGAAACACTTCAGGGTTCCCTTAGAAAGCTGAGGAAAATATGTCAAAGTAGGGAAGGAGTGGTGCAAGAACCCTTCCCTATTTCAAAGGCAGCATATCTGTTTCCATATAAGCTTGTATTTGAACAAAGCATTCTATACTTCCAAAACAAACAACCACCACTGAAATATTTTTAGACCTGAATATTCAGAAACTCATAGCAAATCTGTGGGGTTGGGGTTGGGAAGAAGGAAGAGAAAAAGGCATGACAGTAAAGTGCAAGAGGAAGGAATAATGGAAAATCTTGGTTTACCCAAGCTATAAATAGGCAAGGTTTTCAATGGCCAATTTTTTGAGAAGTGGGTGGTCCCTTTCTTCTTCTGAATCTGGAAGCTTCACTGAAACCTGTTCACCATGGGCAACCCTGCTGGTATTTGAAATATCTGTGGCATAGCCTCCAGCCTCACAGTAACATGCAAGCCACCAGAGTACAACAAATTGACAGACAAATGGTGGAAGACCACTAATCAAAATGAAATAGAGGTCTGCAACGTGGATTACACCTCAACATAAAGAAAACAAGAATCTTCACAACTAGACCAATAAGCAGCATCACAATACATGGAGAAAAGTTTGTACTTGTCAATGATTTCATATTACTTGGTTCCATAATCAACACCAATGAAAGCAGCAGTCAAGAAATCAGATAACGTATTGCATTGGGCAAATCTACTGCAAGAGACCTCTTAAAAGAGATAAGGAGCAAAGATGTTTCTTTGAAGACTAAGGTGTGCCTAACATAAGACACAGTGTTTTCAATTGCCTCATATACATGTGAAAGCTGCACAATGAATAAGGAAGAGCAAAGAAGAGTTGATACTTTTGAGTTGTGGTACTGGAAAAGAATACCAAATATACCATGGACTACCAGAAGAACTAACAAATCTTTCCTGGGAGAAGTGCAGTCGGAATGTTCCTTGGAAGCAAGGAGCAAAGCCCCTACTTTGGTCATGCTGTCAGAAAGGATCATTCCCTGGAGAAGGATATCATGTTTGGTAAACTAGAGGGTCAGCAAAAAAGGGGAAGGCCTTCAAACAGATGGATTTACACAGTGGCTGCAACAATGGGCTCAAGTACAGCAAGGATTGTGAGGCTGGCACAGGACCAGGCAGTGTTTCATTCTGTTGTACACAGAGTTGCTATGAGTGGAAGCTGACTCAATGACACCTAACAACAACATAAATAGGCAAAATTCAATAATAATTGCTATTGTTTAATGAAAGATATTTTATGTCAGCCACTGGGTTAAGCCTTTCAATGAACATTCACATCTAGTCTTTACATCATACCTAGGAGGTCACTATTATTTTAACCTCTTTTTTGAAATAGGCACAGAAAAATTAAGTAGCATCTCTCAAACTGTACAGTTAATAATAGGGGTAATTGATAATAATAGGGAGAACTGGTAAAAATTACATATTGCATTTCCAACTCCTTCAATTTCAATTTCAAGGGCAGACGCTGGCTATAGGACCCAATATCACTTGGTCGTATTAGAAAATTCTACAAGGAAGAAATTCATTTGTCTACCATGGCCACAACAATCTTTGTATCTTTTATTTCATGACTCATTCATATATCCTCTCTCCTTTCCTCTCATGGAGTATAGTGTATGTTTTTAGGTGATGAGATATGCCAACCTTTTACTGCAAAATATGTAGTTATGTGGTTGTAATTATATCCTAATAATTATCAAAACTTTCTCTTCCTTTATAATAGTAATCCTCAAAGCATCAAATAAATACCTTAAAAGTTTCTAAGATAATAGAATAGGCAGACAAGCTACAAAGACACTCTTCAACAAAGAAAAGAGAAAATTGACAGAGATACAGAAGTGTGATAGGTGGAGCTTTGTGTCAACTTGGCTGGACCACAATTTTGTGTAGTTTAAGCAATTGCGATGTGGGTTGTTCCAATGACGAGATCAGATGTATATATTTTGAGTAGCCAATCCATTGAAAGGGAGTTTCCCTAGGGGTGGGGACTGCTTCCAGTATATTTATGGACATCCTGGGAAAAAAGACACTCTTCTGTGGATTGAGATTTTGTTGTGCTGCCTACAACTGTCCATGAGCAAACAATTTACCGTTCAGCCTGGAGTTATTGGATTCATCATTTGTTGGAGTCAATAGCCAGTATACTGCCTGCCAACCTTAAGCTCCTCACTTCTGCAGCTGCATGAGTCGGGAAAAGCCTTCAGCTTGACGTTTGATCCAAGAACGTGGGACTTGCCAGCTTCTATAAGTATGTGAGCCATTTTCCAAAGATAAATTTCCCTTTCCCTATATGTATAAGCTTTACTGGTTTTGTTTCTCTAGGGAACCCAGCCTAACACAAGAAGATAATTCCAGAGCACTGAGCTTTGAAAGCAGTATACAGAAGTGGATTAGGCACCAACTAGTGGAAGAACATGAATGAAAACAGTGAGTATGGAGATGGACAGAGCTGCAGACTGTCAGCTACCCAGAGGGCTCCAACAGCCTGAATATTTCCAAGTGGTGTTAGGACCTGAGAATTGACCAAAAGATCAGCCCTGGTCACTAAGTGCTACAGGGATGACTATGCTGGTGGCCAATGAATGAGAAGGGCAACAGCAAAGAGGGAGACATCCTGTGCTGTGGACTTTTGGCTATCTGGAGGACACAGTCATTCTGATTGCTAATAAGCAGTGGCCATTTTGGATATTTAAAGTGACCAAGGGCATAGCCATTTTGAATGTCTACAAGTTGTGGTCATTTGGATACTTAAAGTGACTGAGAGCGCAGCGAGTTTGAATGTTTGCAAGAGGCAACCATTTTGGATAATTAAAGTGACAGCATTCTCATTCAGATTTCAGGGACCTAAGAATAGGCTCCACTTGCCAAGGATGGCAGAATCATATGAAGGGCTGACAATGAGAAAGAAGACAGGTGGTGAGTGTATAAGTGCAGCCAACTAGCAAATAGAAGAGCACAACACTCTTATTACTTAGATAACATCCAAATAAAACAAAGAAAATGAAAATCTTGGGCAAATCACTCCAACCACAATCACCAATTAAATATAAACACAAATATGTCACAATATCTCAGAGAAAACAGACCATCACAGTCCACACAATGAAGCAAAACAAAGCAAGAGAACAAAGGGACTAGGATACAGACTCAGAACACATCCCTGAGGAAGAAGCAGCATTGGAACTCCCTAATAAGGAATTCAAAACATTTATATTTAGGTACCTTCACCAGATCGAGAGACAGATCAAGGAAAATATTGACAAAATTGAGGGAAAAAAAAAGAGAGACAACTCTAGAACAATTTCAAAAGACAATACAAGAACAAAATGACAAAATAAATGAAAAATTAGAAATGATACAAAATCTACAGATAGAAATCCAGGAGATTAATACTAAATTTCCATAAATAGATAACACATTGCATGGGCAAAGGAGTAGAACTGAATCAATGGAAGACAGATTACTGAAATTGAAGACAAATACCTCAATACTTCTTTGGAAAGGGGTCAATCAGAAAAAAGATCAAAACAAAATGAAGAAAGCCTAAGATTCATGTGGGATACCATCAAAAGGAATAACCTACGTGTAATTGGAATTCCAGAACAGGGAGAGAAAAAGAATACCACTGAGAAAATTGTCCAAAATTTGCTAGAAGACAATTTCCCTGGTATGATGAAAGATGAGAATATATCCATTTGAGAAGTCCAATGAACCCCAAACAGGATAGACCCCAAAATAAAACCACCAAGCCATATTATTATCAAACTCATCAAAACCAAAGACAAAGAAAGAATTATGAGAGCAGCATGGGAAAAATGAAAAGTTACCTACAGAGGGCAACCAACAAGACTAAGCTCAGATTTCTTGGCAGAACTATGCAAGCAAGAAGACAGTGGGACAGTATACATAAAACCCCGAAAGAAAAAAATTTCCAACAAAGAATTATATATCCAGCAAAATTATCCCTTAGATATGGTGAAATAAGGACATTTCCAGATAAGCAGAAATTAAGGGAATTTGTTCAAACCAGACCAACTTTATAAGAGATGCTTAAAGGGAGTCCTTTAGACAGAGCACCATAGCAAACAACAACAAACCATTAACACACATGATGACATAACCCCAAAATCAACCCAGTTTTGGAAGTATCCTAAGTAAATAAGCCTACAAGATTATAAACAGAGAGCCAGAGACATCAATTCGCAAATGAGGAAAACTACAAATCAAAAAGAGGGAAAAAACTGTAGTTACAAAACTTCTAAAGGTAGGGAAGTCAAGAAAACTGCAAGATAGAATGGACTGTTCAAAACTTGAAAAGAAAGTTATAAATCACAGGGTAACCTCAAAGAAAAATGATAAACCTTCATATCAAAATAAAAAACAGGACAAGTACAAATATTTGTTGTTGTTGTTGTTGTTGTTAAGTGCCGTCAAGTCGTTTC
>NW_006921628.1:3336810-3340874 GCF_000298275.1 Orycteropus afer afer
TTGGGACACAGTCAAAGCAGTGATCAGAGGCCAGTTTATATCAATAAATGCATACATCAAAAAAGAAGAAAGAGCCAAAATCAACACTTTAAACCAACATCTCCAACTATTAGAAAAGGAGCAACAAAAAAACCCTACAGTCTCCAGACGAAAGGAAATAATAAAGATTCGAGCAGAAATAAATGAAACAGGAAATAGTAACACAATAGAAAAAATCGACAAGACAAGAAGTTGGATTTTTAAAAAGATTAATAAAGTTGACAAACCACTGGCAAATCTAACAAAGGAAAAGAGGGAAAGAATACAAATAACATGAATGAGAAATGAATTAGGTGACACCAAAATGGAACCAACAGAAATTAAAAAGATAGTATCAGGATACTATGAGGAACTATACTCCAACAAATTCAAAAATAGAGAAGAAATGGACAGATTTCTAGAAACATACTACTTGCCTAAACTAACAGAGACTGAGGTAGAAATTTTAAACAGACCCCTAACAAAAGAAGAAATTGAAAAGGTCATCAAAAAATTACCAACAATAAAAAAACCCTGGCCCAGTTTCACTGGAGAATTCTACACACTGTTCAGAGAAGAGCTGACATCAAACCTACTCAAACTATTTCAGAACACAGAAAAGAATGGAATCTTCTCAAATTCATTTTATGAAGCAAGCATAACCTTGATACCAAAACCAGGCAAAGACATCACTTAAAAGGAAAACTACAGACCATTATATCTCATGAATATAGATACAAAAATCTTCAACAAAATACTAGCCAACAGACTCCAACAACATATCCAACAATAATTATTATGACCAATTGGGGCTCATACCAGGTATGCAAGGATGGTTCAACATTAGAAAAACAATCAATGTCACCCACCACATAAATAAAACAAAGGAGAAGAACCACATGATTGTATCAATTGATGGAGAAATGGCATTTGATAAAATCCAACACCCATTCCTGATCAAAACTCTCAGCAAAATGGGAATAGAAGGGACATTCTTCAGCATAATAAAGGGCATAGATGCAAAACCAACAGCCAACATTATTCTCAATGGAGAGAAACTGAAACCATTCCTCTTGTGAACAGGAACCAGACAAGGATACCCTCTATCACCACATCTATTCAACATTGTATTAGAAGTCCTAGCCAGGGCAATATGGCAAGAAAGGGGAATGAAAGACATCCAAATTGATAAGGAAGAAGTCAAACTATCCTTATTTGCTGATGATACAATCCTGTACATAGAAAACCCAAGAGACTCAGCAAAAAAGCTACCAGAACTAATGGAGACATTTAGCGTTGTGGCAGGATACAAGATCCACATTCAAAAATAGGTTGGATTCCTCTACACCAGCGAAGAGATTGCTGAAAAGGAAATAAAGAAATCAATACCATTCACAATAGCTACCAAAAAATAAATAAATAATAAAATAAAATAAAATACTTGGGAATAAATTGCGCTATTGTTGTTGTTGTTATATGCCATTGAGTCAGACCCAACTCATAGCGACCCCTCCTTGGGTTTCTGAGGCAGTATCACTACAGAAGTAGATTGCCCCATCTTCTTTCCAAGGAGACAAAAGACCTGTACAAGAAAACTACAAAACACTACTTCAAGAAACCATAGGAGATCTACATAAATGGAAGAACATACCATGCTCATAGATAGGAAGACTGAGCATTGTGAAAATGTCAATACTACCCAAAGCAATCTATACATTCAATGCAATCCCAAGCCAGATCCCATCCACATTCTTTAAGGATATGGAAACACTAATCACTAATTTTATACAGAAAGGAAAGTGACCTTGGAGAAGCAAAGCACTATTGAAGAAGAACAACAAAGTAGGAGGTCTCACGCTCCTGGATCTCAAAGCCTACTATACAGCCATAGTAGTCAAAACAGCCTGCTACTGGTACAATGACAGACACACAGACCAGTGGAACACAATTGAGAACACAGGAATAAGTCCATCGACCTATGGTCAGCTGATTTTTGACAAAGGGCTGAAATCCATTAAATGGGGAAGAGATGATCTCTTTAACAAATGGTCCTGGCAAAACTGGACATCCATTTGCAGAGAAATGAAACAAGATCCACACCTCACACCATACACAAAAACAAACTCCAGATGGATCAAAGACTTAAGTGTGAAACCTACAACTATAAAGTTCCTCAAGAAAAAAATAGGGGCAAATAGGGACTCTAATTGATGGTATAGGAGCTCTGGTGGCATAGTGCCTAAGACATTGGACTGCTAACCAGAAGGCTGTCATTTCAAACCTATCAGTGGAAGGAAGTGTGGGCAATCAGCTTCGGTAGTGACAGTTAAGCATAACCCAAAATGCACAAACAGCTAAAGATAAATTAGATGAATGGGACCTTCTAAAAATTAAATTTTTATGTGCTTCAAAAGATTTCTCCAAAAGAGTAAAATAGAACCCACAGATTAGGAAAAAATATTTAGCAACAGCATATCTAACAAGGGACTTACCTCTAAAATTTATAGAAAACTCCAACACCTCAACAAGAAAAAGGTGAACAATCCAATTAAAAAATGGGCAGAAGACAGGAATAAACCAAAGACTATATTCAGGGGCCAACAAACACATGAAGGAATACTCACGATAATTAGTCATCAGAGAGATGCAAATCAAAACAACCATGAGATACTATCTCAGCCCAGCACTAATGGCAAAGTTCAACAAGACAGAAAATAACAAGTGTTGGCAAGGATGTGGAGAGATTGGGACTCTCGTACACTGTTGGGGGGACTGTAAAATGATACAACCACTGTGGAAAGCAGTGTGACAATTCCTTAAAAAGCTGGAATTAGAAATACCATTTGATCCATCAATCCCATTACTAGGTATATATCCTAAAGTGAGAGCAAGAACAAGAACAGATATATGAACACACCCATGTTCATTGCAGCACAGTTTATAATAGCAAAAAGATGGAAACAACCTAGGTGCCCATCGACACAAGAATGAATAACCAAACTATGGTACATACACACAATGGAATACTATGCAACACTAAAGAATAATGTAGACTCTGCAAAACAA
Organism: Orycteropus afer afer; assembly: GCF_000298275.1. Taxonomy (NCBI): domain Eukaryota; kingdom Metazoa; phylum Chordata; class Mammalia; order Tubulidentata; family Orycteropodidae; genus Orycteropus; species Orycteropus afer. The sequence continues at coordinate 3,339,895 of NW_006921628.1, forward strand.
TGCATAACATGGATAGACTTGGAGGACATTATGCTGAGTGAAATAAGTAAATCAGAAGGACAAACATAGTATTAGTTCAGTATTACAAAAAGTCAAGGAAAGATTTATATACAGAAGGAACTTTCCTTGTTGGTTACCATGGGTGGGAGGGGAGGGGAGGGAACACTGCAAAAAAATAAAATAAAAGCATTGACCCATGTCAGTTTAGTTTTGTGTATTTCACTCACTGTACATAAATTATATTTCAATAAAATATACTTTAACAAAGAAAGTAAAAGATTTCTATTACCAAATATTCCATTGCAGATATTCCAGAGCCAATATCTACTTGGTATTTTCAAACCCCTAACATCTTACTTAGCCCAAGGATTTCTGGTGGCACAGTGTCTAAGGCATTTGACTGCTAAACAGAAGGCTGGTGGTTCAAACCCATCAGCTGCACCATAGAAGGAAGATGAGGCAATCTATTTTGGTAAAGATTTACCACCTTGGAACCCAAATGGGGGTCACTATGAAGCAGAATCAAGTCGACGGCAGTGGGGTAATCTATTAGCCTCAGTGAATTCGTTGTTAAAATGGAAATAATTACATCTACCTTAAGAGTTGTGTGACAATTAAAAATAATGGCTATCAGCTCTTCACAATAGCAAAGAGATGGAAACATCCTAAGTGCCCATCAACAGAGGAATGGATAACTAAATTGTGAGACATACACACAATGGAATATTACACAACACTAAAGAATAATGTAGAATCTGAGAACACCACACACCATGGATGAACCTGGAAGACATGATGCTGAGTGAAATAAGTCAATCACAGAGTGACAGGTTATGTATTAGTCCACTATTGTAAAAAGGAAAGGTTGACACATGAAAGGAAACTTTCTTTGTTGGTTAGCGGGGATGGGAGGGTGTGATAGTTGGAGCTGTGTGTCAACTTGGCTGGACCCCAGTTCTGTGTGGTTTTTCCCATGATGG